>NW_026692981.1:4497500-4981459 GCF_021218885.2 Marmota monax
TCTGCTCTGGGCATGACCAGGAGGTCTGGAGTCCTCGGGAGACAGGTGGCCCTGGAGCCTCCCCTGGATCCTTGTGGCCTTATAAAGGCTTCCGCAGAGGGACTGGCCATGCTCACAACTGCCTTTCCTAAATTCCTGTCATGCCAACCCAAGGTTGGGCCACCATCCCGAGGGATTTAGCGGAGAAACTGAAACTTGAAAAAGAAAAGAAAGAAAAGGTTGTCACCAACCCTGGCGGGTGGCGATCACCAGTCTCAATTTGTTTAGAAAGATTATATGGTACTAAGCATCAAGAGAAATTACGTCCCTTTCCTAAATAACACCCTTGTTTGTGTGTGACTTAGTATTCCTGATAATTTCCTTAGGATAAGTTCCTGGAAATGAAATGAACAGAAAAAGAGGAAGGTCCACGGCTCTCTGTATGTACTGTGTCATATTTGTGAGTTGTTGTATTTTTCAAGTCCACTGATTCCCCTATTTATCTCTGACAAGATGTTACTAGAGAAAGGAGGGAAAGCAAAATTAGCCAAGCTGATTGATCATTAAGTATAATCGACCATTAAGTGTAAATTTCCATTTTTAATCTACTCCATCCCAGAAGACTTCAATTGCTTTATTGATAAGCCCAGGAGATAGTTAATCATTAAGTATTTAAACAAACAGTAATAAACTTGCACATGAGAAAGTGACACACACTTTATCAGTTAGGCAGACTGTCAAGATAACTCTCTAAAAGGACAGAAACAGATAGGTGTTAGAATAACACACCCAATCCCTGCAAACCCGCCTCCCAGCTCTCCCCAGCCCTAAGGAAACCTCCGTAGACTTGAGGGCCTGCCCCCTGCAGCCCGTCCTTGGGACACGATCATCTTTACTAAACGAGGGCATTTGTTATGGGGTAACTGGGGGAAAACAAGACGACTTGTGTTTACAGCGTTTTCAAGCATTTCTGCACACGTCTCACTTGACCAGTGTGGAACTAACCAGAGAGAAAGTAGAAACTGAGGCCCAGAGAGGTCAGAGGTCTCGCCCAAGATGCCACAGCATCAAGAGGCAGCAGGGGCCAGGGCCGGCTCCTGGGAGGCAGCTGCATTTCTCATGTGGCGCAGCTCCATCTTTGGAAGACACCACGTGTGTCCTTGGGCAAGGTCAGACCCCTCCAAGTAGAAGGTGCTGAAGACAGTTGAGACACTGGTGTAAAACCTGGGGGAAGATGAGCGGATTGGAGATGTGGAGTGGCCTGGCGAGGGACAGGAATGAAGAGGACCCGGGTTTAGGAGAAGGTCGGGGGACGACTCGTCTGGCCCCTGGGCTTGAAAGTGGATCAGAGCCCTACACCACGTTTACAGAGGGCTTTAAGGCAACCAAAGTCATCCTGCTCTTCCTTCCTCCTTGTCTGCTTCTAAGCCTAGGAACCTGCAAAACCTGCCTCTGACTCTTGCTCACAGCCACACAACGGCGATACGCGGTTCACCACCCACTCAAGAGGCGGCTGCCCGGGCCCACGCCCTCCACGCCTGTGACCTTGCCATTCAGAGGCTGTGGTCCGTCTCCTGCTGGACAGCTTCCTCTGCTAAGTCTTCATACCTGCTCACAGAGGACCGAGGAGGCAAGAGGGGCTGCTCCTGATCTCAGCTGAGTTTGTGCTCAAGAGGAATGAACACTCTTCACCATTTCACATCCCAGGGCTGGGCACAGTGATGCCTGGGAGGCCGAGGCAGGAGGATCACAAGTTTGAGGCCCACCTGGGCAACTTAGCGACACTGTCTTAAAAACTAAAAATGGAAAGTACTGGGAATGTAGCTCAGTGGTAAAGCACCCCTGGGTTAAACCCCTATCATCTTACCAAAGGACTCCTTGTGTTATGAGATAATTGGAGAAAGCAAGACCATTCGTATCTGTAGCGTTTTCAAGCATTTCTGCACACATCTCATTCGACTCATGTGAAACAAACCAGTAAGAATGTGGAAACTGAGGCCCAGGGAGGTCAAAGGTCTCTCCTGAGATGCTGCAGCATCAAGAGGCAGGACTGGGATTGTGCCCAGCCCCCTCAAAAATCCTCAAAGAATTCCATGCCCCAAATACCACCAAGAAAGGCACCGTGACAGAGGTGCTTGGCTTCATTGGCCTTCGCTGGACTCTTATAGTCAACGGATCCTTTAGTCGAAGTTTGCAGAGGGGCTGAAGTCCCCTCTCTCGACTTGCTTTGTCAACGAGGTCGCAGCTGGTCTTCACTCACCACTTTCCAGTTTGCCCGCTGCTCCTACCTGTGCTATCTCACGCCTCTCACTGCCCTGGACTCAGCCCACCTGGGAGCCACTCAGCCAGACCTGGTCCCGACGGTCCACTGCAGACGGCTCAGGGCCCAGATGGCCAGCCGGGCTCTTTCCTCACCCCTCGGAGGATTCTCCCTCGCAGGAGCCGCCTTCCCCGTCTGGGGCTGCCGCAGGACCACCAGGACCACCGTGTGGAAGCACAGACCAGCTCTCCCGGGAGCTAAAGGTCTGAAGGAAGCTCTGAGGACGAGCAGTGTGGGGGAGGGGACGAACTGAATAACTTTAACACCAGGTTCAGCAAAGGCAGCGTCTTCCTTTTAATTCTTGGACCAGGAACAGAACTATTTTAACAGACTAACCTTAAATGTTCCTGAGTCCTGGTCTCAAAAGTGATTCCTTGTGTGAGCAATGGTGGGCCCTTGTGAGAAGGTCAGTTTACAGGAGGAGGCATCAGGTTTCAGGCAGAAAGTGTGTGATGTGGGCTGAATCAGAGCCGTCTTCCAACCTGGCTTTGCCACCACCTAGCTGTGTGGCTTTGAGAGGTTTGGTTATTCTCTCTGGGCCTCAGTTTTTTAATTTTAAAAATGTCGGGCACAGCAACTCCTTGAAATGTCATGAGTGTTAGCTATGCACATCCAACACGTAGAACACTCAGTGAGTAGGTGCTCAATAAAAATCATCTGAATGGACAAAATGCATCAGAAACGACCTACAGTGCACTTCACACAGAGCCTGGTGTGTGGTGCAAAAATTGCACAGGCCAGAGATGCTCATGGGTTTCCCTAAACGAATCTGGTCATGCAATAAAAGCAGATATGCATGAAAGAGATCATTTGTCTGGATATTATGAAACCTACTTCTAGTTCTCATTCTGGTCATTTAAAAGACCAGAGGGGAGAAGGTGCCTTATAAGACATCTCTAAACCTGGTGCAGCAAGGAGACTTTGTGTCAGTCATTCTCGAGTTTTCTGGCTAACGAGCCCAGGCTGGCTGGAATCTTTGGTGGGTTTGCAAAGTTCAGGCTGCTGGCACACCGACATTGCACCACATTCGCAGATCTTGGGCAAGTTCACAATGATGCATTGTCTTCCCCCCTCTGGGGCACGAAGGGTTGTCTGGAAAAGGCCTGCTGCTGCCATTAGGAGCCTGGGCCGCCAAGTCTACAGGGCGACGTGAAACAGAAATAAACCACAGGCTCTCAACACGTTTGCAAGTGATTTACAAATGTGTTTACTTTAAAAATAAGCATAACACACAGTCTTGTATAATATTATGTCTAGAGAAGTTCTGTGACTGTAAAGTGCCCACAGCATATGCAAGTCATGCCTTCTCTTCTATCTGGTAGGAACTCTCAGCTTTATCCCAGTGCATTTTGGTAAACTAAACACATCTTGATTTCCCGATATTTTGCTTATATCTCACTTTTATTGAGTACTTTTGTCTTGCAGACTTGAAACCGTGTTTGAATAAGAGGAACAGCATTACGCTTAGAATTGCTAAAACAAAGCACCTTTCAAGCTTCCCAACGAGGTGGGTGGAGGAGGGAGGGCTGAAACTGGGGGGATGGCCATCCTACATTCTTTGGTACTTCACAGGCTGTGAAAGGTAGAGAACGTAAGTTTGCAATTGTGAATCAAAGGATCACAGAGCTAATAGAATCATCTGGTCTGTCTCCAGGTCTCATGCAACCAAATATCTCAATCTCTGAGACACATCATAATGAGCATTTCTTAGCATGAAGCTCTTGAAACACAGAGGCCTGTGTTGCCTGACTTAAAGGTTGGGGAAGGTTTTGCTAGTTCCAAGTGAAACTTCTCTTTCCTCCTTAATATATGTGGAAAGTAACCAGCCAGTGCTCTTGTGGTTGACAAAAGGCTGGGTGGGCCAACCCTGATTCCTACTCACTTTTTACCTTTCTCCCTCTCCTCTAAAAGGGAGACCCTGGTTCATACTTACTTTCCCAGGTTGCTTTGCCTCTGAGAGGAAAGGTGTGAAAACTGGTAGGTCAGTGGGCAAATACCTACTGGGTTAGTGTGAAGCAGGGCTCTGGATAGCTTTGATTTTCCCCATAAAAGATGACAAATTGTCCATCAATGCTACTTTTCTTGTCTTGGACGCAGATGTAATGCCTGGAGTTGCACTACCATCTTGGGGTCATGAGGGAAAGACCAAAGGAATCAGCCGACTCACCACCATAAGTAACCTCTCACCTCCAAACTTGTAAGAAAAATCTACCTCTACTCCCTTAGGTCACTCTTGTTGGGTTTTCTATTATTTGCAATTGACCTTGACCTACCTAAAAGATATTTGGTAGCTGAAAAAACAAATCCATGCACTTTCCGAAACAGCTGTGTTCCTACTGCACCTCTATAAACTCCTTCCATCCGCAAGCGAATCAGTCTCCTGAAGGTGCTGGTTCTTTGCCACCCCTCTCTGCTGATCCCAGCTCAATTGCCATCCCTGAGTCTGCCCCGGCCTCAAGACCACATGTCCTGAGTGTGTGTGTGTGTGTGGGGGGGGTGACAATAATGGGATTGATTTATTTTCTCGTAGTTATTAGTTTGAAGAATAGAGTCACTGACTCTTCCTGTTTTAACCGCACAGAACAAACCGTTGACTCACAGTGCCGTCACCTGCGTCTGCCAGTCCCTGAGACTCATAGAAGAGCAAGACAAACACTGAGAGGGACAAAGACAACTATCTCCCGGCCATCAGCCACGTAGAAAATGCCACATGCAGTTTTCCATCACTCCAGGTACTCACGGACCTTCTGCCACTGAAAATAAAAAAATAGAACTCAATTTCTCTTAGAATAAGCAAAATTATCCTTAGAAATTAGATAGCTATTAAACTTTTAAAAAGATGGTTGCATTAGATTTTCTTTAAGTTTCCTTCTTGCTCTGTCTTTGGAGAAATGGCTGCTCTGGGGCTGGGGTGGGCGCTCCCTGGAAGGCGCTGGTGTGCCAGAGGCCAGAAATCACTGGAAGAGCTGGGGAGTCGTGTGGGAAGGCCCGGAGCCGGCTGGCGAGGTTCCACCTGGCCCAAGCCCAGGACAACTTGAGCCTCGTCATGCAAACTTATATCACCAGTTTTAACCCATCAAACCAAACAGGAAACAACGAATCCTCACGTATTAATAAGCAATGTGAAAATCCGACCATGAAGTTTCACTTCTCCACATGGGTTGCCACTAGAAAGGGGGAAACTCGCCCTGCAGGGGAGAAGCCTGGCAACGTTACTGGAAGCAGGGACCCGAGGCCACCTGTGAGGGACAAAGTGCAATTGTGCACCACTTAGCAGGGGGGGAAGGGCGCTCAGGGCCCCTCTGTGCTACCCAAGATGCACAGCCTGAGTCTAACCTGGGGAACAGCCCAGCGTCCACAGGGAGTAATGTCCTGCCGGGTGCAGCTCCTGCTTGCCTCAGAAGTATGTTGGGATCAGAAAAGGAAAATGTCCAGCATCTCTTTCCAACTAAAGACAGGTGAAGGGCCGCAATGCGTGGCTCTGGACTGGATCCTTGGGTTATAAGGAACATCTCTGAGGCTATTGGAGAGACTTAATGGTGTCTAAGGATTCGGGGACACCCCATGTCAATATTAGTTTTCTTTGATGGATGTATTGTGGTCCTGTAGGAGAACCGTCCCTGACGGCAGGAAAAACCTGCAGTAAAGTATTCTGGGTGATGGGACATTAGGCCACCAACGTGCCCTCCTGGATTTCTGTAATTTTGTGTTTATTTTGAAAGTTAAAAATAAAGTGTTGTCTATAACGAGTCTAAAGATCACAGTGAATCTTAAAATCAAAACCAACAATTTCCCGCCATTAAAGATCTGACAGCCACCTGTTTTCTGTGGAGTTTGCATGAGGAGAAACTCAGTTTTGTTGTAGGAAATGAGTGGATACTTAGCCTATAGGACAGGCTCATGCTAGATACCTATTTGATGCAAGGCAAGGTGCTAAAAGGAGTTTTTGGAAAATGAGTCTTATGTGACTGTTTGCAAAGAGCCCCCAATCTGCCTACATCCATGACCCTGATGGCAATTCCATTGCATATGATTCTAGTAGATAAAGCATTCATTCAAAACTTTTTTTGGGGGGTACCAGGGATTGAACCCAGGAACGCTTAACCACTGAGCCACATCCCCAGCCCTTTTTCATATTTTAATTAGGGGTAGGGTCTCGCTAAGTTGCTAAAGATGGCTTTGAACTCAAGATCCTCCTGCCTCAGCCTCCTGAGCCACTAGGATTACAGGTGTGCTCCACTATGCCTGGCCCTTATTCAGATTTTTCCCCCAAAAGTTATGCATGCAAATAAATGAAAGAATAAAGGAAATTCCACTATGGGTCCACAGTTGGTGTGATAGTGCAAAAGAGAACGATCACATTTGTGGCAAACTGTAGTTCTTGGAGCCTGACTCCTGTGACATACACTTGTATATGCAGGACGTGTCTCACATCCTTGTGTGTGTGTGTGTCAGGGATTGAACCCAGGGGCACTTAACCACTGAATCACATCCCCAGTCCTTTTTAGCTTTTGTTTTGAGACAGGGTCTTGCTAGGTTGCTCATATCCTCACTAAGGCTGGCTTTGAACTTGTGTTCCCCTGGCCTCAGCCTCCCGAGCTGATGGGCATTTTGTAGACTTGGTACAGCCTCTCTGGGGACTCTCATCTTTCATCTTCACTGTGGAATGGGTGACACATGTATTGGAATCAGACTTGCAATATTAGGGATGATTTATTTAAAGCAACGGAAACTCCAAAAAGTCCAGTTGCCTTGTGGCTGTCACGGGGCCTGGCGGGTTCCACGGTGGAGAGAAGAGCAGCAGCTCACTGTGGAGTGTGCCTCCTGGAGATCTCATTCTTCGTTCTGTGGTTATGTACTGAGGGGAGTCAGGGGTCATTCACTGGTTTAACAAATGCTCCGAAGGCTCACTGCCTGCCCATGAGCCGGGGTCTACCCTTGAGCAGGGTCACCAGGGCCCTTGTTTTTGTGGACTTCGCTGTTGTGTGGACGCTCTGGGGTGGGCTGTAAGGCATCTCAGCAAAGGGAAACTTGGGAGTTCACCCAGACCCAGGCACCAGCCAAACACACACTTGCCTGGTTGGGTTACAACCACTTTTTTTTTCCCTAGAAAAATAGAGTGAACAACATTTTGAGAGCTTTTGGAATTCTGCGGGGTTTGGGGTGGCTGTTGTTTAATATATATGCCACATAGAAATCTTGCCTGTGTTTGATGCATAATGAGGACCCTGCTGACCAATTTTCTGGTTTGTTTTTTTCAGATATTGGAATTAATTTGCCCCATTCCATCCACAACTTCTTACCTGTTTCTTTGACTTTGAAAGGAACCCCACCCCCACACCCTGACCCTTGATTCAGACTTCAGTGAGACTAAGTGGAGAACTAACATTTTAAAAGGAGCACTAATGACCACGCCCTTGTGGGCTCTGGTTTTGTGGCAGTGTGCGTGAACTACTTTCATCAGTGGAGGAGGAATTCTAGGCCAGCTTCCTGAGAGGCAGTAGGATGCTGGAAGGAACCTGGGCTGTGGTGTCACCCTGGCCACTTGAATGTGATCTTGGGCGAGTGACATGAACTCTATGACTCTCTCATTTGTGAAATGTGAGAATGTGGGTGGTACTATCTCTCCCATTTAATTCTCACATAGCGCTGTCGTGAGAATTGAGACAATCTATGTGAATGGTACGGGCTCATCCAGGAAGGGCTTCGGCTTGCACAGAAATACCTGGATGAACTCTGTGTGTCAGCCTTCCTGAGATGGACATGTGCTGACTTACCCCACCCTCTGACCTGTCAGCACAGTTCATGATGGTTAATCTAGCTGTCGCATTAGTTAGGATAGACTGGGTCATTCCGCAATAACAAGCAACCCCTAAATCCCAGTAGCTTTCAGAGAAACAAATAATATCTACTCCTATCACTACTATTATTATTATTACTTTTTTAAAAATAATAATTTTACCCCAGGTGCCTCTCCAGGGAAGGTTTCCTTCTTACAATGATTCAACAAAGTGCCTCCTTATCAAAATAGACTTCCATGATGCTGGGGCCGGGAGAGAGGGTCGTGCAACGGAGCCCTGGGGATTCATTGTGTGACTCATGTGAAATGTCATTTATGTGCACATTTCACTGGTAAAAACAATGGATATGGCCAGATTGAAGCTCAGGGAGCTAAAGAAATGCAATTCCCTGTGTTTCCAAAGAGAGGACTGGAAATATTAGCAACCAGCACCGATAGCTCCCAGTCTATGCAAGTAAGTGATCTCTAATCGAGGGAGCAAAGACCCGCTGAGAGCCAGAATTCTTAAATTTGTAAGCCATGTAAAAACTGCACTGGTCACTCCAGCAACTTCTGAAAGTGACACTCTGTTTTAAAAGAACAAATTTGCTTACTTATACAGTCGGCATGCTTTATCTTCTCATTTTTTCATCTTTTCTGCACTTTTGGGCACAAAGAAATGGCAACACCAAGCACACAGTGAGTACTTTCAACTGATTGATTGACTGATTCGCACCATCAAAATGAGGTGTGAGTCAATCGATTCTCCTTCCCAAAGGCAGTGGATGAGCAGAGTGCGTTGTATGCTCAGAGTCACGAGGCAGTGAGGAGCCTGAGAAAGACATCCATGCGTCCTGCCAGGAGCCACAAGACTGCTTTATTACTTCCTTGAGAAAAATTGGCCCCAGAAGAGTTATTCATGTTTGTTGGCAGTTTCCACAGGTGATTACCGCTGTTAACCTTGGACTGCTCTCATGACAGAAGGTTGAGGCAAGGATGCTGCAAAACAACGTCAGACACAATAGAGCAGTGTCCCGCCGATAGGTCATGGAGAGAAGGACACCACCTTGCACCTCTCAAATCTCAGCTCCGACCCCATCTCCTCCACCAGAAGTTGCTGAACCCCAAACAGAACCAGCAGCTTCTCTGGCTCTGTCTCTCTTCCTGGGCTGGAAAGTCGGGTGTCTGTGGACAGCTCGTCCATCTTCTTCTCTGGATCTTGACCTTCCTAAGATGCAGATCAGGTGTTAGTGAGACTTCTTACCCCAGCACTCTTAGTCAGCTGAATAGAAGCCCTCTGTGCACTTCAAAGACCCAGACCCCAGCTCTCGCCTCTCCTCCTTGTTGTATTTCAGAATTTTAAACCAACATCCGTATGTAAAGAAGGGGGCCCCAGCAGCTGTGCATGTTCTCTCCACCCAGCGCACCTACCAGGCCGAAAGAGAGACTGTGATTCTGTTGTAGAGCCGAGGCTGCGGGTCCAATTTTATTTGATCCCCAAACAACCAAGCTGATTCATTGCCAGATCTGGCCTTTCCTTCCAGTGTACCTCAATCTCTCCTAATTTGCCGTGAAATTCCTGGGAGTTGGCTGGTTCGGGCATGGAGAAGGTAGGTCTTGTTCAAACCTCCCCAGGTCTCATTTTGGCACTGCAGGGATGGGGCTGGCAGCCCTGAAGAGAAGCAGGTGGAGTGACGATTAGGTCACATGGCGGGAAGGGGGCTGCGGCGGGCGGCAGCTGGAGGAGTCCCAGGTGTGCGTGAGTTGGCAGGGGTACAAAGAGCAAGTTGCAAACAGCTCGAAGTCCCTGGGCTGCGCAGCTGCCTGGCTGGCACTGGCTTCAGACCCACCTGTAGTGTTGACGGGCACAACCCACCTCTACCCCCGGAGCCCTGGAAGGCCTCGGGAGCGGACCCCGCCCCTCCCAGGCAGGGGGCTGGAGGACCAAGCCTGGCCCTGACCACCCCTGGGAGCCAGCTCATGGCACCCGGTCACTGCCAGTGCCCGAGGCAGGGTGGGCAGCCCCAGGAGGACTAAGAGAAACATACGCAGTTTCTTTCCATGCCTAGAAAGTTAAGAGGAAGAAACAAAACCTGAGCCCAAGACTAAGTCAACAGGCAGAGATAAGAGCTCTCCAGGGCAGGACAGCAGGCTCTGGGCCTCTCCCAGCTGGGCTGGGGGAGCCGGGGTCAACGCACTCCAAGACCAGCCCTTCCCGGTCGGCCTCTGCCCTGCTGCCCATCCGCTGCGCTTTGGGGGGATGAGGCCGTCTGTGGGCGGGGTTGAGATTCGGAGGCCGTGACCTGGGGAACAGCTCTGGGTCTCCAAGGGCAAAGGGAACTGCGGCTCCCACAGGTGAGACGGCAAAGGACCCCCACCCGCTCTCCATGGGAAGACCGGCCCCAGAAAGCCCAAGCCAGGAGAAGGCTGCTCTCCACCGCTCCTCCCTGTGCGCCCTCCTGGCTCCCGGAGGCCCAGGCGTAGAATCTGCTGCTTGCGGACCATCCCGGCTTCTTCCCTGTAACAGAACCTCAGCTCGGGGGTAAGAGGATACTGTATTTGGGTCTGGAATGTCCCCAAAGGCCCGTGTGTTAAGCCTGGTTCCAGCTTGCTGTCATGGAGAGGTGGTGGAACCTTCCAGAGATAGGGCCTTGTGAGAGGTCTTTAGATCATTGGGGTTTGCCCCCAAAGGGGATTATGGGACCTTGGTCTCTTCCTCTTCTTCTTTTTAAATATTTTTTTTAGCTGTAGATGGACACAATACCCTTGTTTTTATTTACTGTATATTTGTGTTTACGTGGTGGTGAGGCTGGAACTCAGTGCCTCCTGCGTGCAGGGTAAGCCCTCTACCACTCCTCTTCCTCCTTCGCTCCCTGGCTCATTTCATCTCGTGCTCCCTCCGCCATGATGTGCTGCCTCCCCACAGGCCCAAAGCAATGGGATCAACTAGTCGTGGACGAGAAGTTCCCAAACTCAGAACCAAAACAGCCCTGTTCTTTGCATAAGCAGATTGTGTCACGTGTTTGTTATAGTGATGGAAAGCTGACCGACACAGAGGACAGTGGTGACATGCACAGTTGTCACATATTTGCCCCTGCAGACCACTGTACCTGGGTGTGACCGTGTGACGCTATTGCCAAGGAGACAAAAGAGGACATGGGGAGAGATTTCTTAGTATAGGCAACACCCATGGTGAATTCATCCTCTTTCAGGACTTGGAATGCAGATGGGGCTCTATAATTCCTCTTGCTCCCAGGAAGAGGAAAGCCATAGACTAAACATGACAGACAGAAGGAACTCTGTTCTCGGTGCCATTGCTGTGGCACCAGCCCCGACTTCCAATCCCCGGTCTCCTATTATAGGAAGCCTGTGGTTCCCAGACTTGGGTGGCCGTATGAGTCACCTGGAGGACTCATAAGATCCAGAGGTTCTGGGTGGGGCCCTAAAACCTTGTATCCCTAACCCCAGTGATGCTGATGTCACCCAGGTTGAAGCCATGTTGGTCAGGCTGTCACATGCTCAACAGTCCCACCTGACACCTTCTAAATCCTCAACGGCCAGCCAGTCCACCTTACCCCTCACCCCCAGAGAGGGCTCAGGACTCATTTACCACAAGACATGAACGCCCAGGGAGGTCTGCCATCTATTTGGAATCTGTTCAGAGAGGAATCACTAAATCAAAGAATTTCTATTTTTGCCTACAACTGAATTTAATCATTTTTTCTTTTGCATATAGAGTGATTATACACATTTATGGGGTATGGAGTGATAATTTGATAGATGCATGTGAGGCACGATGATCAAACCAGGGTCGTTATCACTTCCCATTCCCTAAACATTCACCATCTTTATAAAACATCCAGTCAGCTGCTGTGAACATCTATCCCTGCTGTGCTACAGGACACTAGAGCTTCTCCTGTCCAGCTCTACTGTGCTGGCCATTAGCCAACCCTCCTCTCCCTTCTCCCCACACCCTCCTGGCCTTTAGTGACCATTCTCTGCTCTCCTCAACGAAACCAGCTCTTCGTAGCTCCTCATGGGAGTGAGTATGTGCAGTATTTGTCTTTCGGGGCCTGGCCTGTTTCACTCAGTGTGATGTCTCCCATTCCTTCTGTGTGGCTGCAAGTGACAGGATTCCTTTCCTTGTTGTGACTGCGGAGTGTTCCGTTTTGTGTAGGCCCCCCACCTTTTCCTCATCCACCTGATGGGCTTCTTGGTGTGGCGTGCTCACACTGTGTTGTTGCTGTTTGTTCTTTGGTTTGCAGCGCTGGGGATGGAACCTGGAGTCTCGTGGGCGCTAGGCAAGCTCTCCACCAGCAACATCCCCGCCCCAGAATCTCTACTGTTACCCATCGGGCGTCACTGGAGCAGAATGGAGGAGACATTCAGAGCCGGAAAACGTAACCTGGAGCCTCTGGTAGCAATGGCTGGCTCACAACTCCATTTTCCACTTAAAAGTGAGTGGCCTGGCGCTCTTTCCTCCCCCTAACTGTGGAACCTGGGGCAATTCTTTCCTCATCTGTAGAGCTGGCAGGGATACCACTTATCAGATGGGCTCGTCATAAGGCATAAGTGCCACTGGGGAGTCAGAGACAGGCTGAACATCCATCACCGGGAATAGGGTGTGGGGACTGTCACAGAGTATCTCCATGCAGCATGGTGGATGACAAACAGCAGCACAGACAAACCCTGAAACTCAGTGATTAGTGAAAAGGAGATGCAGTGGATTTTACCAATTAAAGAATTATAAATAAATGCATTCCAAATAATACCCTTTATATACAGAATAAAATAGATCCATATTAAATACATCAGAATGGTTATCTGTGAGGTGGGACATGAGAATAGCACACGAATGTGAAGGTGAGAATTTGAATACTAATGAGCATCCATCAGCTTGACCAAAACCAAAGTGTCTGACAATTCCAAATTTGAGTGAAAACGAGAAGGAAAGGGGCTCTCACCCCCTATTGAGAGGAGAGTGATTCGGTCTAAGCCTGGTGCTGCCCCTGGTTGTTTCCAATACCCACTTCCTCTTCTACAACACCCATCTTGATTCTTGAGTGGCGTGTCACCACTCCGGATAACTTCATGTTCCCGTCCCCTTTACAGCTAGGTGTGGCCATGTGAATAAGGTCCAGACAATATCATATGACTGGAAGTGTCCTTTGAAGTTTCTAGGGCATTTCCTTAAACGAGGGAATCTCAGTAAGTGATTGGGAGCAAAGGTGGATGTCAGAGAGCGATGGACATGATCCAGCACACCCAAGATCTTCCCCCGAAGCTGGCCCAGCCCAGACCCGGGAGTGAGGACTCTTGAATGCTCTCGCTGTCCTTGAAGGAAGAGAAAAACAGCCCTGAAAGACACAAAATGATCCTGCCATATGTAACTTGGCCTTTGCAGTGCTACCCTGCAAGAGGAGAGGGCTGTCCAGAGGGGCCCACCATCAACAGAGGCTAAGTGGAGAGGTCTGGGGAAAAAAACGTGTAATTACTTTCTAAACCTCTGCTTCAGCCTGGAGACGTGTTGACCAGCATAGTGCCCCCTGTCCCACTGTTCCCTTTTCGACAGATGCATAAATATCTGGGTTTGTTCCCGACAGCTAGGCACTGCCTTAAAGAAAGATGATGAACTCAATTTGTTAGCTCTTTCTTAAAAAAGAAGGCACTACGGTTCTTAGTCAGTTGACTTGTCTTCATAACAGTGTGTCTACCACTGAACACCACAATCCACATCTGTTCCTAATGAAAATCTATAATCAGCAATGCCCATTGCCTTTCAAAACTTATTTTCTTCATCCCCAAACTATGCACAGACCTGGCCAAAGCTTGTTTCTGTTGTCACCAAGACATAATGGCATTGCATTTATTCCAGGATAAATAAATCAACAGTGATTCCAACTAGAATCTGTGTCAGCCACTTAGGCCACGGCAAATTCGAGCCTTAACTACAAATGGACGTTTTCATTTATTAAAATGCTGAAGCAGGCAGGTTTGGTTGGGTTCGGTTTTTAAGTTTATAACATCCAACACTTTATGAAACTTTGTTTCAGGTCACAAGGCTAAAAGACATTTGATAATAAAAACAGCTCGCATTTTCAGTAAAAACAGATTCTCGAGGGAGCAGCCTCAGGACACCCTTTTCACAAGAAACATTGATTTGTCAAACTTGTGGGCTTTGAACAGAGTATCAGATTAGGCCACCTCTAGAACAGAATGCCAACTGGCACCAGCGCCAGCTTGCCAGTTCCGGTCCCTGCAGGATGACTTTGTAAGAAAGGTCTGCAGGCCCACTCTGGGCCAGCTACTGCTGCGTGAAAACAAGCCAACTCAGAGCAGCCTTTCCAAAAGCACAGTCTGCAATCCTGGGTGAAAGTTTAGCAGCCCTTTTCCTGGGAGTGACAAACCCTCCATCTTTCCCTTTTCTTCCTCTGAGAACAGTGGATCCTCAATGTGTCTTCTGCAGTGAGCCATTTTCAAAGGGAAGGACATGTTAGAAGCTTCGGCAAATTTCTGTTTGTCTCAGAGCTAGAGGAGGCAGGGTAAGTGTGTCAAGCAGTGTGCAACACGAGACTCAGCCACACTGGTGCACGTGACATGGGCAAAGGGAGGCCCAGGAGCAGTGGGGTGCCTCCTGGCCTTGGAAGCAGCTACGCGTGGCCTCCTGCTCAGGAGCAATGAACGGCTGTTTTCTAGGAATCCGAGGTGGCCACAAAACACGGGTCACTTCAGATGGCAGCAGGTTCTACTCCATGGCCGATGTTCTAATCAGCATCTTGGAGCTCTGGCAAATCAGCAACAGAACAGTCTGGGGGTGTGAAGGCACATCTGGAAGGATGTATCTGATTTTGTTAAAATCTATATTATTACAACATGGATTTGAAAGTCATGATTTGAGATCTTAAGAACAAAGTGGAGGCTGGGGATGTAGCTCAAGGGTAAAGCACCTTTGCAGCATGTGTAAGGCCCCGGCTTCCATCCCCAGCTCCTAAAAATAAACAAACAAAACCGAAGTGTAAAATGAGAGAATGATTTCAGGGTGGTCTTTCTCTCTCTCTCTCTCTCTCTCTCTCTCTCTCTCTCTCTCTCTCTCTCTCTCCCCTCCTCCTCCCCAAGGAAATTTTTCTTTTTGATGAAAAGAAAACTGATTTTCAAGGAGGCAGGTGGCCTTCAGTCCAGTAGGGCCGTGTTGGGTTTTGCTCCATCAGTGAGCTTATGTATAGAGAAAGAAAGGAGTGGGTGTGTGTACAGAAATCTGCAGGAGATTCTCCCAGAAAAGCCTGAGAGAAGTGGGGGAGTATTCCAAGGCCAGCTCCTCCTCTCCAGGGAGTAGGTAAGGGACCCTCTAAGTAACTGTGGTAAACAGCAGGGTGTCCCATGAGGTCGGAGACCGGGAACTCCTGGCACCTGGCTGACGTCTGCAGACACTCAGTCTTAGCATTCGTTTGCACAGGGCCTTCTGCACTGGGCACAGGAGTCCAGGGCTGTTAGTTTGCATGAGCCACCGAAAGCAGCAGAGGAACCAGGGAGCACAGACAGAAAGCACGTCCTCTGCTCCTCACCGGCCTGAGCCGTTGCCTGCAAACTGTCATCAGAAAACATAGATCCAGGTCCAGAAGTAGCTGCCGTCACTAAAGACTGAGAGCCCTGAGCAGAAACAGAGCTGGCCGCCCGCCGCCCGGCCTCCTCCAGAGTTCTCAGGAGCCTGGCACAGCACACAGGAGGCCCCTGTGTTCAGGGGCTGGGCACAGCCGGGACCTTCCTCCAAAGCACAGGGATACAGCTCAATGGTAGAGCCCCCCGGGTTCAGTAGCCAATAACCAATAAACAAGATGTGAGCCCCACAAGGGCAGGGGTCCATGCCTTTTGTTCACTCTGTGCCCCTTCCCTGGGCGCTGGCAGGGGCCTTGGCCATGCTGCCATGGAAGAATGTGACAGAGTAAGTTGAGGCAGAGGCAGAGAGGCCCTGTGCTGTGCTGAGGGCCGTTCTCACTCACAGGTCACTGAATACCACCTCATCTGTGCCCACAGCCGCAGGCTTGAGACGCCTGGTTCCCTCACACAGAGAACCAAGGAACTGGGGATGCGCTTCCAGCAGGTGAACAATCAGACACGGGAGACTCCAGGCTTCCAGACGTCCAGCCAGAGCCGGGCAGCACCTCTGACCTCCTGCAGAGGTGCCATGGGCCGAGGACAGAGGAATGGGGTGAGTGGCCCTCACTCTCATTCATGTGTTTTTTATTTCAACCAGAGTTTGCTGAGTGCCTGATACCTGCCACCTGCTATTCTAAGAGCAACAGATGGGAGAATGGACAAAAAGCATGGGATCCCTACGTTCGTGGGGCTCACATGTTGTTTATTTGTTATTGACTATTGAACCTGGAGGGGGGCTCCACCCCTGAGCTATATCCCTGCCCTTTTTATTTTTTGTGACAGGGTCTCTCTAAGTTGACCAGGTCGGCTTCCAATTCACCATGCCCCTGCCTCCATTTACATTTTAAAAGCCAACAGATAATAAGACAACATTTTCAATGTGCATCCTGTTGAAAGAAGAGCCTTTCAATAAATTGCATGCAACCAAGTTTACCTGAGCAGAGAATGATACAGGAATTCCAGAACCAGAAGAAATTCAGAGAGCAGCCCAGCACTCCAGCCAGGCTCGGAGGGAGCCTGGGGGATTCGCCTGGTTGGCTAATACGGCTTCTGTCCTGTTTGGGCCTGGTGTGATGAGTTGGCCGCCCATGATTAGCTGGAACCCAGCTATTTGTGACTGCCTGAAGCACACTATTTATCACACACACACACACACACACACACACAAGACATACTACTGGGTCAAGATTTGGTTCATTTACATCTAAGTCTACATTAGAACTCAAAATATGAGACAGCTGGAGACTAAAGGTGTCCTGCATATTATTCTTTAATTAGCAGTCGTGCATTAGATGTCATGAGTGCCACGAATAAATATGAAACAGAGGACGAGGGGGAGGCATGTAGAGAGATACGCGTGGGGTGGGGCGGTCCAGGAGGGCGTCCCTTGAGAAGGTCGCAGTGGAGTGAAGACATCCAAGAGCCCAGGATGTGCAGAAGAATATTCCAGGGGCCAGCAGAACGTGGGCAAAGCCTGCGGCAGAAGCTTGCTGGTCACCCTGGCAATGAGTAGGAAAGAGGGAAGAGGCTAGAGGGTCCAAAAAGTGACGAAAGAGCCCGTCCACAGAGCCTGAGACGCGAAGTGAGAAGGGAACGGAGCAGAGAGGTGAGATGAGCCGCCGGAGGTCCTCCTCCTGGTGGGAGAGGTGCTGTCCCTCAACTGCTTGCACAGGAGGCCTCACTGGGGGAAAAAGTCACGGTGCAGCAAGAGCCCTTGGGTTTTTAGAGTATCTGAGTGCTGGTCCCCCCTTCTCCGTCAACAGGAACCGCCCCAACATAAGTTCCCCAAAGACCGAACATTCCAGTTGTGCTCCACAGGGTCTGGAATACAGAGGGCCATCAGGCTGACCCAGGCAATCACAACCCAGTGGGAAGCAGGTGAGAACTTGGGGTCCATGAGCTGCTCTGGGGCTCCGCTTCTATACCCATCCTTCCAACGTCCACCTTGAGTAACAAAGAGGGCAGGAGATGGGCACTGCCTCCTGCTGCAGATTTGAACCAATGGCCAGAGGCCCACCACGGGCAGGTGGGCGGACTCTGAGGAGACAGAACAAGAGGGTGCAGGAGCAAGGACCCGCTCTTAGCCTCCCTGCGAGGTCAGGGGCCTCCCTAGGAGGTCAGGGGTCCTGCAGGGCCCCACTTCACCTGGGCTTTCTGGCTCTGTGGGGGCAGGAAGCTGGGAAGGAGCCTGCAGACACGGAGTCTTCCACTCTGGTTTTCCTCCAATGGGACTGGCTGAGGTCCAGCAACTCCAAGGGGTCATCTGGAAAGAACTGCGGACATGTGTCCCAAACCAGAGCCCATTACACTGTATTTGCTTTATTTCCCCCTAATTCTTTTTTACTAGAAAAGCAAAACCATTTGGGAACCTCCAATGGCTGATACAGAGGCAAAGGAATTGGACTGGGAGGCTTTAACCAGCGTCTGCAACCAGACAGGAAGGAACTCGTCTAAACCGAAGGCGGAGCTGAAGGTTAAAAGGTGACTTCGCCTACAGGTTGGGATTTGCACACACAATCATCTGGCGCTGAGTCTCAGCACAGATCCCGGCGGAGAGGTTGGAGCTCATCTCACACCAAAGTCTCAGGTGAAGGGGGACTTGACAACTGAGATGTCTCTAATAAGTGACAAACATTATGTGTGTAGTAATTGGACGTTTTTCGAGCTAAAGTCTCTATTGAAATAGAACGTGTCAATGAGTACTCTTAGGAGACCTGCTTAGACGAAAAACAGAATGGGGATCACGAACCCCATTAACTCACATGTCCCAAGCCTCTAATGAAACATTCCCGAGGGAAGGGGAAGGATGCGCTGAGCCTGCAGAAACTTTGCAAAGCTCACGCATCCACTTCGCAAGGTCGGATAGCAGAGTCCTCCACGGATCTTATAATTCGGATTTATGTCTCCAACGAAATAAGATAATAGCAAACGAGCACCTGCTTGCCTTTCTGGAGGAGGAATGATGGGCTCTCTAAAGACATTCTTTACTTTGCCGCATTATCTATTTTTTGTTTCTGTAAATTCTCCACCCTGCCCCAGGTTGGAGCTGAAAAATCTATGGTTACCATCAAATCAATTTCCCCACAGAATGAAGAATGCAGTAACCACCAGGCTTAAAACTCATCGTTATCTGTTAAGAACCCAAGTCTACAAGAATCGTGGAGATCAAGAGGGCCTGCGTGGTGAGGGCGAGAGGATGCCGGGGAAGACGAGATCCACATGCTGATTATTTTCTAATAAAAGTGTTTTCTGTATCTGAAAGTGGAGGGAATTAAATATAAACAGATTTGTTTAAACCCAGTACCCCTATTATTCTATAGGTTACCTTAACCCTCTTCTGACATCAATTTTTCAACAAGGGTGATTATTTTTTCAGGCACAGAAAACAGCTAAACTGAAGTTATTCATACCTATGGGATTATTCTATAGTTAATTTTACCATTCAAAACTTGAGAAAATTATATGCTACAGAACATAGTCATGGGTTTCACCAGCAGGGCTGTCTTTCCAGCAAAATCACTGTCTGTCAGGAAGTATAACACAGCCAAAAAAAAAATCGAAATAGAAAATAGCAATAATAAGAATAATTTGTTGTGCACCTACTATGTGACAGGACTTTATGTATAGTTTATCTCTAATCCTTCTCAACAACCCTGAAAAGTAGTGCTAATATTCTTATGTTACGGAAGTCATCCCTGGTTCAATAGAGCCTTGTCCAAGGTTTAATAAGTGTAGAGGAGGACTGTGGAGCTCAGTGGCAGAGCAAATGCTTAGCATGCTTGAGGACCTGGGTTCCATCTCCAGCAACCCCCGTCCCCAACAAAAGGTAGAACCAAGACTCGAACGTGCATCTCACTCCTGCCTCTGAGGACTTTGCACTGTTGTGCTCTCTCAATACCATAGATACTAGGTAGCCACCAACAGGAAATGCAAGGACCCCAGGTTTCATAGATCAGATCCCAAATCCACAGTGCAGGTTCATGAATTCACTTCAAGTGCATCTGTATGCATTCTTCTAATCAACTTCTAATCAGCCTCCTTTAACTGCATTCAAATTTAATGGGCATCCCTACCCAATAATGGAAATAGAACTGGTCTTGTTTGCCTTGTGCTGATGGAGCACCTGCTGTGGTTCGGCACCAGGGACAGGACAGCATGCAGGTCTCAGTCTGTCACCAGTGCTGTGGCACGGCGGCTGTGAGCTCTGCAGCAAGTTTTCAAATGCATTGATTTTTAAGCTCAATACCTCTGCCTCTGCGTCTCATTAGTTGCTTCAGCCGACCTCTGCTCAACCCACAGGACGCCTAACCAATCATGCAGCAAAGCTTTGTGGACTGCATTTTTGTTTTTTTATTTGTGTTATCAGAAGTGAGAAGTCTTGCATTGGAGGCCAGCTCTGCGTTGTGATCATGGGCTTCTTTGAGCATCAAAGTGGGGATGGGGACCTCTGTCTCCAGAGCTCTGGCTCAGACCTTCAGCGTGACCCCCAAACATTCACCGTCTTGTGTCCAGCCCCCACCCCATGAAAATTTTCTTTACCATCTGGACCCCATCTTTGTTCCCCAGTGCTGGGGATCGAAGCCGGGGCCTCACACCTGCTAGGCAAGTGCTCCACCACGGAGCCACGGTCTAGCCCTGGACCCTGTGACGGTCATCTCTGTTTCCTTCACAGTCCTCAGAGCAGTGGTGGCGTAGAGGGGCCCTCAGCGAATACTGAAGGAGGAAAGAGCCATGTCATGAGCACGGGAAAGGGCGTGGGGTGACAGCCCTCCAGGTGGACAAGACTTCATTCTGTAATCATCCCAGCTGTCAAAAAGACATTCCCAGAAAGCGGTTCCCAGGGAGGGCAAGGACATTGCTGTAGGACTCAGTGAGGATGTGATTCTGAGGGAAGATGAGTCGTGACCGCCGAGTGCTCTCCTTGTGTGCTGTTCTTCCGAAAAGGCTCTGGGTACACAGGTACGTGAGCATCTACTTAAGACCCAAAACACGGGCGTTTAGTTGTCCCCCCTAGGCCCAGTTTTAAAATGTGGGTACACTATATTCTACTCATTAATATCATCTGTGTCATAGAAACATATAAACACACAGAATGTTATGGTCTGGATCCGAGGTGTCCCCCAAAGCTCCTCTGTTAATCCAGGGATGTTGAGAGCTGTGACCCCATCAGTCCATCCTGGGTGGTAACCGTGGGCAGGTGGGGCGTGGCTGGAGGAGGTGGGTCATAGAGGATGTGTCCCCAGAAGGGAGCGTCTTCCCTCTGGCCTTCCTCCTTCCCCCCTGGCCGGCACGAGTGGAGAAGCTGTCCTACTCCACACCTCCGCCATGATGCCCACCTGGGGTCCAGAGCAACCCACCCCTTCGACCATGGACGAAACCTCTGAAACCAAGAGCCAAAATACCCGTTTCCTCCTCTAAGTTGCTCCTGTCTGGTCTTTTGGGCGCAGTGACAAAAAGCCAACTAAGCCAGGGAAACCGTTTTTTAAATGGAAGTCTTGATATTTTGTCTTTCAGATCCAAGAAATGGGCTTTCCTGAGCAAAGCCTCAGTCTCGGCTGAGCAACGGTATTTTCTGGTAGACAAAGGAAATGCTGTTTTTTTCTTTCCTGGGCTGGTTTCCTGACGTCCACTGCTTGTCCTCTGCCTTTGGGTTCTCGCCGGAGACCACCAACATTCTTCAGACACAGTGAAGTAAAGCAGGAGAGTTTCAGAGCGCTGGGGGCCCCCCGGGACTGTCCCAGCCTGATCCCAGGTTTGCTGTGGATCGTAAGCACGACAGCGTGAAACTCGACAGATTCTTCTGGAATTCTCTGTTTGTTTTCCTTGTGATCTGACTCACATAAAATTTATTTTATTTCTTCTTCCAAACTCCTAGGGAGTGTGGTCATATGATTCAAGCAGAGGAAAACATTGTCAAAATAGGATCAAGAAGTTATCACTCGTACATTGTTTTCATTAAATAAAAAGCTTCCATGTGCAGATCTAATGCTATGACTTTGTATCTTAAATTATCTAGCATATACTATAGTGTTTTAGTATTAGTGCTATTTAGTCTTCTTGGTGTTATTATAGTTTTTTATATGCATCTTAAAGAAAAAGTCAATACATATGAAAACAGAGTTATCTTGAAAATGTATGTAATTACTTTCCCTGTTAAAACCATTTAATTGTGTGTGTGCATACACACACACTCATACACAAGGAAAAATCAGATACTTCACTCACAAAAAGCTGACAAGGGTTACCTCAAGGTCATGAGAGTGACGTTCCATTTTCTTCTTTGTGTATTCTGTGATTTTCCAAACTTTCTGTAACAGCCAAGTGTGTTTAACAAGAGTATACACCCAAGCAATTACAGTAATTTCCACAGATTCCTATACTTCCAAACAGAAACTTTAAAATGAACTTTTAGAGTCGGTGGCATTCAGAAGCAAACTGTGTGTTATTTCTAAGTTCTGTGCTATATTTTCATTGTAGCACAGTTTTTAATGGTGTTTTGGTCTCATAGAAGAAAATAGCATTTTAAACCAAAGGGATATGGCTCAATATCGTTAAGCATCCCTGAGTTCAATCCCCAGTACCCGCCCCCCCCAAAAAAAAAATGGATTTGGCTGCAAGACCTCCAGGGTCACATGGTGGTGCAGTCAGTCAGGGAGCATGGCGTTGGTAGCCGAGGCCCTGGGGTCTGAACCCCGCTGATTTTGTGTATCTGTGTTCCCATCTCGATGCACATTTGCATTTTTATAGTAACATATCTTTTTTTTCCCACAGCTTTCATGAAACTCTTAAAGGGGCCCATGACCCCAAAAGATTAAAAACTAATGTAATAGAAAAAGCATGAGCTTCGACTTCAGAAAAATTGAGTGCAAATTTGTCATTCACTCACTGTGGGAACTGGAATGAGTTGAATTTCTAGAATTATGATATATAATTATGTATACCATTACACACGTTGAAATAATACCTAAGCACCCACAGCAGTGTCTACCACATCCTAGATGCTCTGTACATGGCAACTATTATTAGATCTATTGCATCCTTTAAATAGTCTGGAATGTTCTGGCAAAGCCTGTCTCGTCAGGTGTCCATCCCCGCATGTCCCTGAGTTGGCAGAAACCATATCTACGCTCTCTTGTCCCTTGTCATTGACTCTTCATCAAGAGCGATTCCCGTGCCCTTCCCACACCGTCTCATTTAATACTCGGCAGAGCCCTGGTGACCGCTGTGACCCAGTCCAAGGGCAGCCCAGCCACGTGCTTCCCGGCCAGGACCTGGGTCTCAGGGGTTCCTGCGCACTCCTTGAATAGGGTCCTTTGCACAGGTCTCGGGTCACAGGAGCGCCTACCCAGAGCAACGGGGCTTGGCTCTGCCCGTGAGTGGCAGGAAGAGGGCTCCCAGAGCCGGATCCACATGCCTTTCAGAAAATAGTTACAAGAAAGTACCTATGTTAGCCTCTCAAAATCCTAATGCAAGTGGGACCAGAAAAACACCAGCATTGACTTTGCTTTTGGAAATATTAATTCTGGGACTTATGAAACAACTGTTAAAATTTCACTTAGGATTCAATCGTCTAATCTGTGGACTTGGAATAGCTAGACCTTAACCTAATAACTTCATGGTAACTCCCCCCTCTGCTGCCTGGGGACCCATGTGTACCAGCTTTGAGTCTTCATTCCATTTAACAGCCACATATTCATTCAAAGTCCGTATAAACCTGGGCATGTAGTGAGGTGCCTCAGCGGTCTCCCCAGCACCAGTGAGGATTCTCAGGAGCCCCACGTTTTCTTGGTCCTCTCTCACCCTGACCTCCCTGACCTCTGCTTCCTGCTCCCCAAGGTCGCTGTGGCCCCTCACCACCTCCGGGACCTTGCTCCACTACTGTAGGCTCTTGGGAGTAAAGGGCCTCATCCTCCAACAGAGCAGGCCACGCCTCAAAACTGTATCTCAAGGAGCCTCCAGGACCCCAGGCAGCCTCCCGGCCTCTCCCTGCGGAGGTTGAGCAACTCCTCTTCCTTCCCATTCCAGGGAATCCTCCTGCTCCTCTCCCCGATCCAAGGTGCCAAGCCCTTAAGCCCCAGTTCAGCTCCTCAACCCTTGTCTCACCCCCTAGGGAGACTGAACCCTTCTGTTAATGGAGTATGTGAAATCATTTCATCACCTTTACTGCCGCTTCTTTCTTCCAAAGAAGCCAGATCGCTTTTCTAATCAAAATAGTCTTCTGACTCAGGCCCAGGGGTCCCCCTTCCCCTTCTTTGAGACTGGGCACAGTGTTTCTCTTTTTCAATATTTTTTAGTTGCTAGATGGACACAATATCTTTATTTATTTATTTTTACGTGGTGCTGAGGATCGAACCCAGTGCCTCACACGTATGAGGCAGGTATTCCACCACTGAGCTACAGCCCGAGCCCCAGCCCCAGCCCCAGCCCCTTGGGTTTTTTTTTAAAGTTGTCGATGGACGTTTATTTTATTCATTTATTTATATGCAGTACTGAGAATCGAACCCAGTTCCTCACACTTGCTAGGAAAGTGCTCTACCACTGAGCCACCACCCCAGCCCTTGCTTTGTTTTTAAAATAACCACTTTGTTTTCTTCTCATTAAACAAAAACTCTACGAAAGGACCAAGAACTACCAATACCCACCCCAAATTCTCCTTTTTAAAGACTAGGTTCTAAGTTGTCATTTCTTCCTGAAATTTACCAAATGGAAGCTGGGTTCAGGAAGGCATCACTGCAGGTTTACTGTTAATAGCAAAATAATAATGATGATGATGATGATGATGATGATAAATTAATCCAAAGTTCCAATAATGGGAAAATAGTTAAATAAATGATAATAGTCTGTAGGCATTGAAAGAATCACCATAAAGAATATAGCAACAAGGAAACTAATCACGAGCTCGTGTACGTTAAATATAGGATGCAAATTTCTAAGTAAGAGAACACTGAGCTTGCAAATACAAAGAGAAGGACAGAGAAAGCAAAGGGTAGTGTGTCGGTGGCTGAATGTGGTTCTGTGTGTCCCTGGTCTCTCGAATAGAATTGTGTAAGTTCTAATGGGCACAAATTTTCAAATCATTTTCATTTCAAATGAATGAAAGATGAAATCAGTTTTAACATATTGGATCATCCTGAAAATAGGAAGCTTTGAGCCAAAAAGTCAAAAGAGAGGAAGCCATGAACACCTTGGGCATCTCATGGGAATCCCCACCAGATTCCTAAATTCTGTGCTGTGAATTCATCTCTTATTAATTTCAGTGCTACCCCATTTACTGGTCAACTCAATGCTCTAGAAAGTGGTCACGAAATGGGCAAAATCCCAGGATTCTCGCAAGCAAAATGTGTGAGGGTCCACACTGGACCCACGGCCCCTCACCAGCAGCCAGCTGGGCCCGTTCCTGCCCAGACTCCAACGAGCTGGAATTTCTAAGCCTCAGCATGAGGGAAGCAGGGCACTATTGAAAAAACATGGCATTTTCCAGCCTAACAGTCAAGTCCCCCTAAAAGTGAACCAAGGACTTTGAGAATAACCTAATGTCGGGTGCCACGCGTGACTATGCTCCAGCATTCTCTGTGCCTTTGGCTGTAATGAGGACATTGGAGGCTTCAATGGTCCTTCTTGGGCCGCTGTCTGGTGGGAGAGGCAAGGGGAATACACATTCTAGAAAGAATTCTGCTTCAGCTGGTTTCTTTTCAAAGTGTATTCTTGGTGCTTGTTTTTCCTAAAAATGAACAGAAGTTACTCAGTCACTCACTCCCTCCCTTACAGGCAGTAAAATGAGTTGTTTCAAACTTGAGGTTTTCTGGGAAAAGTGGCAGTTCACAGAAGCAACCGGCTCCTCAGACTCTGCTCCCCTCCCCTGTTGCTAATGAAGCAAGTCGAGGACACTGTGTCCCTGATCTCTTTTTCCAGCCCTCCTCCACCCGTGCTGGTTTCCCTCCTCTACCTGGTCCCCCCACTCGCGTTATCACGGACTTGAGCTGCACCAGTCTCCGGGGAATGAGAGGGGAGATAGGAGACGTCAGTTGCCATTACAGCTAACGAGAGCCTCTCCCGCTGCGTCCTGTGAGCCCTGCCAGCCCTGGGAGATGCCCGCTATCGCAACCGTCGGGCGGTTTGGAAACTTTTCAGGTTGTTTGCGTTAGTGGATTTGTTCCAAGCGAGCACATGTTTTTCAAAAAAACGAATGCCAAAGATAACAAAAAATGCAAAGGAGAGGGGGATGGGGACTTATCCAGAGTCCAGGAGCGAACCAGGATAAGACTTACAAACAGCCGCACATTCAAGGGCGCTTGCTTCCTGCCACATTTAGAAGGACCCAGAAAGACGGAGGTTTAAAACAATGTGAGGCAGCCGCTTAGGAGGCAGTGAGTGGGGACCCCAGAATGTGCTGGGCATCGTCTTCATGTCCCGTGGGGCAGGGGTCACTGCGCTACTCTGTGGCTTAAGTTGTTTACAGCTGTGTTGGAGTGGTCTTTGTCGACAACGCGGTTTCCAAGCAATCTTCTCCAGCATTCTGATTACCGTTCCCTGTCATTAGCTGCTGTAATTTGTTTTCAGGGTTGATGGTCAGCACTTAATTGCATTTAGAACGCCGAATGGGTTTGCATGATCACCGGGTGCACCTCTGTGTGGAAATCAGTGCTGTTTCTTGAACCCACTTTAGATTAGAAAGAGCAGGCCACTTGGCTCTCTGAAGAAGATGGAGAAAGATGATTATTTTTCTATTGCTACACTTTAGCAGGCACAGAGCACGTTGGCTTCCAAGGCTTTCTATCATTCATTAATTATCCAGCCCCGTGCTCCTGAGCTCTGAGCCACTTGGGCCCCCTCTGATTTCCAGATGGGCCTTGGAGGCTGGGGAAGGGTGGCTGGCTGGGCCGCGTTCCTCCCTCCCTGTGAGGAGTCCCACCCTTTTGCTGGGCCACCCCACCCGACTGGGATCTGCACAGACGGGCCCCATGACTTTGTTTGAAGTTTTGTGTTTGATGTTCTCTGAACGGGACATTCCAGAGTCACACATGGGTTATTTGGGATGACGTGAGGTGTTGGATTCCCCACCACAGTGGCTTCCGTTCACTCACTTACCCCTTCATTCAAACCTGCCTGAGCTCTCCTTTGGACAGGCAGAGGGTCAGGCTCCGGAGAAGGAGCACGGCCGTCTCACCAGGCTGAAAACACGGGCAGACGAGATGCCTCATGCCATCCAGGGGACCCAGGGGACCCGTTCCCTCCTGGAAGGCTGAGGGGGTGGCCTTTGGGGGGGCACTTGGAAACCCCAATTTGTATGTGTGCACTGAGTGGGAGACGGGAAGGGAGGGAGGAGGAGACGAGGTAAACAGCGTTATCCATTATCCGAGGGACAACACGACGTGGAAACAGGGATCAGAGATGTCAGTCAAGTATTTGCCCAGATTACAGGTTTGTTGTAAAGAATGACGGCGACGGAGGCGGGAAAGATGGCGTGGAGGAAGGTTCCAGAGGCCTCCAATGTCTGCTGAGCAGAGCGGACTTCTCCATTAAGCAGAGTCCCCGCTGGTCACTAAGTGATTGGAAACAGGACAGAACACCCAACAGGAATCTGCACCCACGGCAGGGAGGGAGTCAGGGACATGAGTTAGTGGATGAGGAAACAAGTGGCCACATAACCAAAGAACAAGAGAGGCCAGGAAAGCGGGCACTAAGAGGGCCACTGGCCACCAAACCAGGGGAAAACTAGACCAAGGGACGTTGAGACCCACACGGCTGACTGCAGAGGGTTTCCTGATTTTCTACCAGTAGATAAGTCAAGAGTGTGAATGGCAATTACCAAGAACACAAGCCACAAGGGGCTGGGGTGGTGGCTCAGTGGTAGAGCGCTTGCCTGTGTGTGAGGCCCTGGGTTCAATTCTCAGCACCACCTATGAGTAAATTAATTAAATAAAGGTCCATCAGCAAGTAAAAAAAAAAACATTAAAAAAGAATACAAGCAACAATAAGTGTTGGAGAGGAACTGGGGAAAAGGCACACTCGTACATTGCTGGTGGGACTGCAGATTGGTACAACTACTTTGAAAATTTGGAATGGAACCCCCATTTGACCCAGCTATCCCACTCCTCAGCATATACCCAAAGGACTTAAAACCAGCATACTACAGTGATGCAGCCACATCAATGTTTGTAGCAGCTCAATTCACAATAGCCAAACTATGGAACCAACCTAAGTGCTCTTCAACAGATGAATAGGAAAAGAAAATGTGGTTCATCTACACAATGGAGTATTACTCAGCCTTAAAGAAGAATGAGATGGTGGCATTTGCCAGTAAATGAATGAAATTAGAGAATATTTTGCTAAACAAAATAAATCAACCCACAGAACCAAAGGCTGAATGTTTTCTCTGAAATGCAGATGCTAATTCACAATAAGAAAGGGGGAGAATAGAGGTGCTTTGGATTAGACTGAGGGTAGTGAAGGGAGGGGAAGGTTTGGAGGTAGGGGTGATAGTGGAATGAATAGGACATTATCACCCTATGTGCATATGTGACCACACAACCTGCGTAACTCCACATCATGTACAGCAGAAGAGTGACAAGTTATACTCAAAAAAAAAAAAAAAAGTGTGGCCTTTGCTCCTCTTCCGCTCCTCCACCTGTAGGTGATCCAAGGGTTCAGTACTCTGTGAACATCGGATTTTCTTTGTTCCTGGGTTCCTGCCTGCACTCCCTTCTGACTGTTTCCAGTCTGTGGTCCACGCCAGCCTCCACAGGACACCAGACCGCGGGGGCCTGCAGCTGACAGAGATGGGCAGGAAGCTGGGAGTGTGGGCCTCGACACCACGTTGGCCATTTCACTCAGCATCACTGGCTTATGCAGCCTCCCCCGACTGTGACAGCCCTCCTTCATGACAAGCGGCCATATGTTTGGTCTCAGACACAGACACCACAACACCGGCCCTGATCCACAGTCTTGTTATATATGGGAAATACAAGAACAAAGTGGGAGCAGATACCGTTTATTGTGCATCTACAGTGTGCCAGGTCTCAGCTAGGCACTGGCCTGCATTAATCTCACTTAACTCTCTGACTCTATGATAGGCAGGCATCATTATGCCATTTTTAAAATCTGTTCTAATTGGTTGTACATGACAGCAGAATGCATTTCTATTCGTTGTACACAAATGGAGCACAACTTTTCATTTCTCTGGTTGTACATGTAAAGTCGCACCACATGTGCAGCCATACATGTACCTAGGGTAACAACGTCCATCTCATTCCACCATCTTTCCTAACTCCATGCCCCCCTCCCCTTTCCTCCCTCCCCTTTGTACAATCAATGTTCCTCCATTCTCCCCAGGCCCCGCTCTCCATTATGGGTCAGCATCCACTTATCAGAGAGAACATTCATTTGCCTTTGGTTTTATAGGATTGGCTAACTACACTTAATGTGATATTCTCCAACTCCATCCATTTACCTGCAAATGCCATAATTTCATTCTCTTTTAATGCTGAGTAAGATTCCACTATGTATATATAACACAGTTTCTTTATCCATTCATCTGCTGAAGGGCATCTAGGTTGGCTCCACAGTTTAGCTGTTGTGAATCGTGCTGCTATGAACATTGATGTGGCTGTGTCCCTGTAGCATGCTGTTTTCAAGTCCTTTGGACATAGACCGACGAGTGGGATAGCTGGGTCAGATATTGGTTTATCCCAAGTTTTCTGAGGAATCTCCACACTGCTTTCCATAGTGGTTGCACCTATCTGCAGTCTCACCAGCCGTGTGTGAGTGTGCCTTTTCCCCACATCCTCACCAACACTTACTGTTGCTTGTGTTCTTGACACCTGCCATTCTGACTGGAGAGGGATGAAATCTTAGAGTAGTTTTGAATGGCATTTCTCTAATTGCTAGAGATGTTGAATATTTTTTCATATATTTCTTGATTGATTGTATTTCTTGTTCTGAGAAGTGTCTGTTCAGCTCCTTGACCCATTTATTGATTGGGTTGTTTGTTTTTGGTGTTAAGTCTTTAAAGTTCTTTATAAATTCTGAAGATCAGTGCTCTATCTGACATGTGTGCTCTTAAAATGTAGGCTTTCTATTCACCTCATGGATTGTTTCTTTTGCAAAGAAAGAGCTTTTGAGTTTGAATCCATCCCATTTATTGATTCTTGATTTTATTTTGTGCTTTAGGGGTCTTATTAAGGAAGCTGGGTCCTAATCTGATGTGATGAAGATTTGGGCCTACTTTTCCTCTATTAGGCGCAGGTCCCTGGTCTAATTCTTGGGTCCTTGATCCACTTTGGGTTGAGTTTTGTGCATGGTGAGAGGGTTAGTTTCATTTTGCTATTTATGGATTTCCTGGGAAACCCAGCACCATTTGTTGAAGAGGCCATCTTTTCTCCAATGTATGTCTTTGGCACCTTTGTCTAATATGAGATAACTGAAGTCATGTGGGTTTGTCTCTGTGTCCTCTATTTTGGTGTCCATACCATGCTGTTTTGTTACTATTGCTCTGTAGTACAGTTTAAGGACTGGTGTAGCGATGCACCTGCTTCACTCCTCTTGCTAAGGATTGCTTTGGCCATTCTGGGTCTCTTATCTTTCCAAATGAATTTCATGATTGCTTTTTCTATTTCTATGAGGAATGACATTGGGATTTTAATTGGAATCACATTGAATCTGTATAGTGTTTTGGGTAGTGTGGCCATTTTGACAGTATTGATTCTACCTATCCAAGACCATGGGAGATCTTTCCATCTTCTAAGGTCTTCTTCAATTTCTTTCTTTAGTGTTCTGTAGTTTTCATTATAGTGGTCTTTCACCTCTCTTGTTAGATTGATTTCCCAAGTATTCGAGGCTAGTATCACCCTGATACCAAAACCAGACAGACACACATCAAAGAAAGAAAATTTCAGAACAATATCCCTGATGAACATAGATGCAAAATTTCTCAATAAAATTTTGGCAAATCACATACAAAAACATATTTAAAAAGATAGTGCACCATGATCAAGTGGGGTTCATTCTAGGGATGCAAGTTTGGTTCGACATACGGAAATCAATAAACGTAATCCATCACATCAATAGACTTAAAGATAAGAATCATATTATTATATCAATTGATGCAGAGAAAGCATTTGACAAAATACAGCACCCTTTCATGTTCAAAACACTAGAAAAACTAGGAATAGTAGGAACATACCTCAACATTGTGAAAGCTATCTATGCTAAACCAAAGACAACACATCCTCAACGGAGAAAAATTGAAAGCATTCCTTCTAAAAATGGGAACAAGACAGGGTGCCCTCTTTCACCCCTTCTATTCAACACAGTCCTTGAAACTCAAACCAGAGCCATTAGACAGAGGAAAGAAATGAAAGGGATGTAAATAGGAAAAGAATAGATCAAACTATCATTATTTGCTGATGCATGATTCTATACTTGGAGAATCCAAAAAATTCCACCAGAAAACTTCTAGAATGAACAAATGAGTTCAGCAAATAGCAGGATATAAAATCAATACCCACAAATCAAATGCATTTCTATACAACAGTGCTGAATCCTTTGAAAGGGAAACCAGGAAAACTACCCCATTCACAAGAGCCTCCTTGTGCCATTTTATCGACAGGGAGAGAGAAAAAAGAGCAGATAAGAGACAGCCTATATTAATTCAGACGGGAAGAGGAAAAACCACCAGCCAGCGAGACGCACCATCTTAGTGAAGCATCCTACCAAACCTCACTCCGGTTGCTCGAGGCTGAGACTCGTTGTTCTAGGCCTCCTCCAGACAAGGATGAAATGAGCTTCTGCCCAGTTTTAAATGCAGGAGCCTCAGTTACTCGGAATGGAAGTAAGTGAATGAGGAATAGATACACGCGTCAGTGCACTGGATAATTAAAACATGGTCTTTCCAGCACCAAGACTTTTGTATGTTCACCCCTTGGGGTGAGGGTCCTTCTAAAATGTGCCGAACACTTTTGTGCACTAGTTAACAGACAAATGGACTTGGTCCAACCCCTTCGAGGAGGTTCCTTTGAGACAGGGGAAGCTCTCACTGAGGCCGACAGACCAACGCCTTCACCATGGGGTGGGAGGGGTTGTCTTGTGGGTTCTCACTCAGTGTCACCCTCCCCACCATAATGAGTTGAATTTTGTGCCCTCAAATTCACATGTTGAAGTCCTAAGGCTTGGACTTGTCAGGAGACAGGATCTTTCCAGGGGCAATTAAACTAAAATGAGGTCTTTAGGGCTGGCCCTAATGCCACCTGACTGCGGTCCTCAGAGGGGAAAATTAGCACTGAGAGACATGCACAGAGACAGAGACGGTGTGCAGGGACACAGGGGAGGAGGGCCATCTGCAGCCCAGGAGAGGGCCTGTGTGCCCACAGCCCACACAGGGAACCAACTGTACCCAGCTTGACCTCAGGCTTCCCACCTCCAGGCATGTGAGACATGGATGTCTGTTGCTGAAGCCACTCAGTTTGCGATACTTTGCGCTGGTGGCCTTGGAAAACTCACACAGGCCCTCAATACCAGGAGAGCCAAAGTCCCCTCTCCCTTCCTCCTGTCCATCATCTAGAGTCAGAATCAACACTGACGGCGCCATGTTTTCACCAGGACCTGGAAGCTTCCTTTGCGTCACGCTGTGCGAATGACAGAGTCTATAAGAGCAAGGGCTGTAAGACCACTTTTCCTGGATGGAACAAATTCAAGGAGTGAGTTACTCTGGAGGTGGTCACCACTTCTGAGCCCAGGCCGCTGTGGCAGGTGCTGATGCTCAGACAGACAGGAGCGTCTACACCGCGCGCCAGTAGTATTCCGACGAGGTTTAAAGACAGGCACGTGCAGCTTCTTGCTTGAGAAGTGTGAGTAACGGGACAGCCGGGCCAGCAGCCTCCTCGCCCGCTCCTTTTTAGAGTAATTTTCAAGGCAAGTGCCAACACAACTCTCTCAGTTGGCTATTGGAGTAGTTAATGACTCCCAGCTCAAAAGGAATGACTTTTTTGAATTACCCACTTGACAGGACTCCCGGAGGCAACACCTCCCGTCCCTGCTCGCTCGCTCCCCTGGTGGAAGCCAGCAACTGCGCATTCATTAGTCAAAGCCAGTCCTCAGGATGCGTTAACCCCTGGCTTTGCTTTTCAAGAAGACGAGGTCCACCTCAGAAAGCAAATGAGCTTCTTGTCGTTTGTACTGAAAGTTTCCGGGCAAATAGTTCCCGCAAGCTACTCGGCCCAAGGGCCTTTTCCTCTCGGTAGGTCTGACTCTGCGAAGGCACTTGGTCACCTACGTGGGGTGACCAGGGGACCCCTGGAAATGTGCTCCTCTCCAAACTAATCAATTCCTCCACTGGCCTGTTGCGAAGGTCTGAATTTCACAATGAAAACATTTCTGCATCAAAATGTATCAGTCCTGGAACAATTAACCTCTTATTCCTACCTGAACCTGCCCGCCTGGATGGGGCCCAGCAGAGACAGAGCCACACCAAGCTCTGGAGGGTGAGATGTAGCTTTCCAGGGAGCCCTGGGCAGCCCAGGAGCCCAAGCACAGCCCCAGGCTGAGGGTCAGCGCCCTACCGAGCTCTGTGAATGCCAAAGACGTTCTGGGGTCTTCTGTGATCAGCTGCGGTGCATGCTCAGCGGGGCCACCTGGGTGAGCAAGGGCCAGGTAGCATTTTTAAACAGCTTTTGTGTTTGCATGACTTGGGCATTTCTGGGTGGCTTTGTATGTGATCCCAACCGTGACGGTGGCATGAGAGGACTGGCTCTCTGTGAGGGTTTTGGGGAGTCACTGGAAAGAGATGGAAAGGAGCTAAAGACAAATCTCTGCTGGGTCAGGTTTGGTGGCCCTGCCTCCGTAGCAAAGTGACTTCTCAATGTGCCTCTTGGAAGTGGAGAACAGTGTCGCTGTGGGGATCAGGGTCAGGAAAGGACTTGGGCTCAGGAGCAGCCCACGCAGAGGGAAGGGAAGCCTCTCGGGCTCAGGACAGAGGGCGTGGCGGTGGTCTAACATCTCTCTTATCTGGTGACATCAGGGGCCTGGGGCCAGCTGCATAACCTATGGCCCAGGGCAAAATGAAAACATAGGGCTGTTTGTTCAAAAAGCAAGGAAAAAGGGTGATGAAAGGTTTTAAAAGAGAAGGCATTTTCCTTTCTTCCACGTCTCTCTCTTACATTATCATGGTATATTTTTAAATGCACTGTTTGATATTTTAACTAGAGGAAATTGGACGTTTTAAGTTATTAGTATGAATTTTACCATGCATCTCTCTATAAAGCAATGATACTTCTAAATGTCATTTAACCATTTTAATCACCAACGTTATGCAGTTTGTACATGAGATGCGCCTCGGCTGCTCTTCCCTAGGGACCCTGTGTGAGCCCCTGGGGGACTGCCTCACCTGTCTTGAGGTCCACTCCACCGGGCAGTGTGGAAGGAGGGGAGGGAAGGGGCCAGGGCGACCTCGCTCCCCTCCCTTAGCGCCCCCATTTCCAGCGTGTGTGTCTGCTCACGGTGGCAAGAGCTGGGTGTGGAAGGACAGGAGAGGGCTGCACCGTACTACCTTATGGTGCATTTGAGGAAGTTCTAGTTTGAAGGGACAAGGTGGCCTCTGGGGGTTCCCAGATCCTGCCTCACTCAGAGGGTCAGACCTCACTGCCTCACACTCCCTGGGACTCTGGCTGGACACGGGTGCCCAAGGGTCAGCTGTCATTCTGTGCCCAGTGGGGGTGGGGTACTGCAAGCTGTACCCAGCCAATGACTGTTCAGCTTAACCACGTTTTGGCTGCACTGTGATGCGGGAGCAATGTGTATTTGGTAGAAACCACTGCAAACAGAATTTGGGTCTCTTCCTAGGCTAGCAGTGTGTGTCACGATCCTCTTTCCTGATGCTGGACAGTGGCCCTGAGCCCCAGCTCCCAGTCAACCATAGGCACACAAGGGTGACAACTGACACTCCACAGTGTTTGGTGCCACTGGACTAGGACGGCCAATACGTACCTAAGAGCATTTTTTAAATTGACAAGACTTCCAACCTCCGGAGGGCTTATCCAGATGAGACCCCGCCATAAGCCCAGAAGCACCTGTCTGAGATGGCGGGAGACACATACGGCTCCTGCTGCCTCTGCTCAGGGGTGCTCCCCGTCCCCCGAGACCTCACTCACACCAGAGAAATTCAAACTTGAAATTATTAATTCAAAATGAAATCACTAAGACTTTCACAACAGAAACAACCTGGCATCTAAGTAAGTGGCAGCCCTGTGAGCTCGGGCCACTGCCCTGGGCCACTCTGGGCCATGTGAATGTCCACTGCCATCTAGATGGAGCAAGGCACCCAGCTGTCACCTAAGCTCACCCAAGGCTCTCGCTTAGTGACCCGCGGGCCACCTCCCACATTCCTCCCTCACCACTGCAGATGTCCCCGCGTCTTGGCCCCGTTATCTGCCACTTGGTCTTTCTTCCCTTCACTCAGCACCTCCCAAGGTGCAGTAGCTGTGCTCTGAGGACCTGGCTTCTTTCCTGGGCTATTATTTTTTGGTTTGTCCTTCTGCCCCCCGCCTCCCCCAAAGAAACTGTGTCGAAGTTCTGACCCCCGGGACCTGGGATGTGACCTTCTTTGGAGATGAGCATCAGGTTTTATATGCACAGACTCAGTTCTTATGACCACTTTATGATCTGGATTCTAACGCACACATCTGAAGGACATCAGTGTTGATGTATCCCCTTTTACAGAGGAGAAAGGTAAGGCAGGAAGAAATCAGGGCATTTCCTTAAGATCACACAACTTCTAAGGAAGAAGAGGGATTTAAACTCTGACGGTTTGACTCCAGAGTCTCAGCCGTTACCCGCTGTTCTATTATGACAAGACATTTAATTTTAGATTTAGAAAACCAAAAGGAAGTTGGAACCCTACCTCACACCATATACAAAGATTAACTCAAAATGGATTGGAGCTCTAAATCTAAGAGTCAACTATAAATCTTAGAGAGGAAAATAGGTGTGAATCTTTCTGATTTTTGATTAGGCAACACCTTCTCAGACATGATACCAAAAGCACAAACAACAAGGGAAAAAAATAAAGTTGAACTTTATAAAATCTAAAAACCTTTGTGCACCAAAGAACACAATCAAGACAGTGAAAAGACAATCTACAGAATAGAAGAAAATATTGGCAAATATGTAGTTTACTAGTACGGTAAAGATTTAGTAGCCAGAATATATCTAAAAACACAATTGAACAACATAAAGATAAACAACACCATTTTAAAAATTGGCAAAGGACCTGAATAGATATTTTTCCAGAAAACTTTTCATGATAACTAACAAGCACAGGTAAAGGTGGTCCACCTCATTAGTGACTAGGGAAATGCAAATCAAACCATGATGTCATGGCTCCTTATACCTATTAGGACTACTTAAAAAAAAGTAATAGCACAGGTCAGGTAGGGTGTGGAGAAATAAGAAGCCTGTATCTTACTGATGGGAGCAGAAATGGTTTGACCATTCTTCTAAAGGCTAAGCATAGAGTTATCAGATGACTCAACAATATCACTTCTTGGTATATACTCAAGAGAAGAAGATATTTTTCACCTTGATATGCAAAAGCTTATGTATGAATGTTCATACCAGCATTATTGATACTCACCAGAAAGTGAAACAAACCATCCATGGGTGAGTTTATGAACGAAGATGGCATATCTATGTAATGGAAAAGTATGCAACCACACAAAGGAATCAGTCATTGGCACATCCTTCACCGTGGATGAACTTTGGAAGACTTTACCATGTTTAAACAAATCAGGCACAAAAGGTCACATATCTTGTGATTTCATTTAAATGAAATAATTCAATCTCATGAGGTAGGGTAGTGGCTGCCAGACATTGAGAGAAAAGGGGGTGAGGGTGACTGCCACAGCAGATGGTCTGAAGTGCGGTGCTGGCAATGGGTGTACCATCTGGTGAACATACTCCAGGCCACCGAATTGCACACCTGAAAAGAGTGAATTGCATGCTGTGTAAATGACATCCTCAAAACAGCTGTCACGGGTGCTGATAACACGATTACGTGCCCGTAGTTGGAGAAGGTCCCTCCGTTACCTTATGGAGAAGGCAGTGTTCACTTTGCTTTGGACTAAAACTGCCCCCAAACAATTGAGGATTCAAACCACAAAATTGAACATGGATGCTCTGATTCAATAGGCTTTAAGAGGAGCAGAAATTGAAAATGTGATGCTCGTTCTTAATGTTAAAAGAGACAGTTGTGTTGACTCTCTAGGCCTGGAGGCTTCTGACCCCTGGATTTGAATTTCTGTTAACAATGGGATGCAAATAGGTTATGCTGAAGATCTCTCATCTTGGTCTTTATTCTAGTTAGGGAAAACTAGTAGAACAAATGGCATGGAAATCCCTACAATTGCCCCTGAGTTCCCCCTCCCATGATTTACATGAGTGTGTCCACTCCCACACAGCACTGAACACCGCGTATTGATACGACTTTGTGGTCACACCTGAACTTTGACCTCCTTGTTCCCACTGACAAAGGACTTTGGGCAAGCTGCTCCATTGCTTTGAAAGTGAGTTTTCTTACTTATCAAATGGGCAAAAAATCATGTCTCCTTTGCAAGGAATGTGCCAAGATTCAATAAGATATCTATCTTAAAGGACCTGGTAGACAGTAGGTGCTCATTAAATGGGCCGTATGGTGATGAGGGATGAGTGGGAGAATTTCCTACAGACCAGATATCGCAGGCTTAGCGAATAGATGCTAAATAATCACACAAGTGGATCACTGCCTTCCTTCGGGAAGCTCACCCATCAAAACACTTATCTGGCCCAGTGTTCCTACAGGGACGCTGCCACCCTTGGCTGTAAGATGCTCTCCTTCAGGTACCAAATGCACCTTCCAAGGTCATGAACACCAGCTAGGGGCAGGCTGCTCTGGGACATTATTTCTTTTGATTATATTTTCCCCCATCTAAGAACATGCACTCTACCGTGTTTTGCCAAACCGCATAATTTGAAGAATGAACTACAACGCCACTTGGAAAGACCTCGTTGGGTTTGGGCCATTGCTGGAAAGTTGTCGTCCTCATTTAAGATCATTGTTTTCTCTGGCCAGTTGCCTTTCGTCTCCAGATGAAGAGCCTCTCTGTGGTGCCTGGACTCTTGATGTTGTTTTCACTTTTATGCTAAATTTCACCAAATTATACCTCCCCTCGCCCCGCCCGCCATCAAGTTCACCCTCGACTTCAGAAATAAAAACTGCTCCGTTTTTCTGATTCCCTGTTGCAGAGGCCTGAGCTTGGGAAAATCTCTCTCCCCCGTTGGCCTTAGTCATCTTTGGCCTAACCCAGCTGGCCATCTGCTTTCGTTGGCAGAAGGAAATAGTGCTTTTCTCCATTTAGAGTGATGCTGGCCCGGGGCTTAGCATCTATAGCTTTTCCAGTGTTGGGGTGTGTTCCTACTACCCCCAGTTTTCCTAGTGTTTCGAACATGAAGGGTGCTGTATTTTGTCAAATGCTTTGTCTGCATATATTGAGATGATCATAGGATTCTTGTTTTTAAATCTGTGAATATGATGAATTACGTTTATTGATTTACATATGTTGAACCAACTCTGCCCCCCTGGGATGAATCTCACTTGATCGTGGTGCACTATCTTTTTAATGTTTTTGTATGCGATTGGCCAGAATTTTATTGAGAATTTTTGCATCTATGTTCATCAGGGATATTGGTCTGAAGTTTTCTTTCCTTGATGTGTCTTTGTCTGGTTTTGGTATCAGGGTGACATTAGCCTCATAGAATGAGTTTGGAAGTGTTCCCTCCTTTTCTATTTCATGGAATACTTTAGGAGTATTTGGTGTTAATACTTCTTTGAAAGTCTTGTAGAACTCAGCTGAGAATCCATCTGGTCCTGGGTTTTTCTTGGTTGGTAGGCTTTTGATGGACTTTTCTATTTCATTACCTGAAATTGATCTGTTTAAATCATGTATGACCTCCTCATTCAGCTTGGGTAGGTCATATGTCTCTAGACATTTGTCGATGTCTTTGATATTTTCTATTTTATTAGAGTATAAATTCTCAAAATAGCTTCTAATTATCTTCTGTATTTCAGATGTGTCTGTTGTGATATTTCCTTCTTCATCTTGTGTTTTAGTAATTTGAGTTTTCTTTTTCTCTTCATTAGCATGGCCAGGGGTTTATCTATTTTATTTATTTTTTCAAAGAACTGAATTTTTGTTTTGTCAATTTTTTCAATTGTTTCTTTTGTGTCAATTTTATTAATTCCAGCTCTGATTTTAAGTATTTTCTGTCTTCTACTGTTTTTGGTGTTGATTTATTCTTCTTTTTCTAGGGCTTTGAGATGTAATGTTAGGTCATATAATTGTTGACTTTTTATTCTTTTAATAAATGCACTCAATGAAATAAAATTTCCTCTTAGTAGTACCTTCATAGTGTCCCACAGATTTTTATATGTTGTTCTCATTTACCTCTAAGAATTTTTTTATTTCATCCTTGATTTCTTCAACTACCTATTCATCATTCAATAGTATATTATTTATTCTCCATTTGTTACAGTGGCTTCTATTTTTTATTTTATCATTGATTTCTAATTTCCTTCCATTGTGGTCTGACAGAATCTGCACAGTATTATCTCTGTTTTTTTTTTTTTTTGTATTTACTGAGTTGTTTTCTGGCATAAGATATGATCTATTTTAGAGAAGGAACCATGTGCTGCTGAGAAAAAAGTATATTTGCTTATTGATGAATGAAATATTCTATATATGTGTCTATTAAGTCTAAATTATTGATTGTATTATTTAGTTCTATAGTTTCCTTATTTAGTTTTTGTTTGGAAGATCTGTCCAGTAGTGACAGAGGTGTGTTAAAGTCACCCAGTATGGGTGTATTGTGGTCTATTTGACTCTTGATATTGAGAAGGGTCTGTTTGATGCACATAGATGCTTCATTGTTTGGGGTATAAATATTTATAATCGTTATGTCCTGCTTATATATACTTCCCTTAAGAAGTAAGAAATGTCCCTCTTTGTCTCTTATGATTAACTTTGGTTTGAAGTCTACTTTATCTGAGATGAGAATGGAAACCCCTGCTTGTTTACCCAATCCATATGAGTGATAAGTTTTTCTCCCATTCTTTCACCTGTAGCCTGTGGATGTCTTTGCCCATGAGGTGGGCGTCTTGAAGACAGCATATTGTTGGGTCTTGCTTTTTAATCCAGTCTTCCAGTCTATTTTGATTGATGAGTTTAGGCCATTAACATTCAAGTTATTATTGAGATATGATTTGTATTCCCTGTCATTTTGATTTATTTCTGGTTCTTGATAAAAACTGGAACAAGACAAGGATGTCCTCTTTCACTACTTCTATTCACATCATCCTTGAAACTCTAGCCAGAGAAATTAGACAAAATAAATTAAAGGGATACAAATAGGTAAAGAAGAACTCAAACTATCACTATTGGCTGATGACATGATTCTATATCTAAAAGAAATTAAAAGATCCAAAAAATTCCACTAGAAAACTTTGAGAACTAATAAATGAATTCAGCAAAGTAGCAGGATGTAAAATCAATACCCATAAATCAAACACATCCCTATACGTCAGTGATGAATCCACTGAAACAGAAATTAGGAAAACTACTCCACAATAGCCTAAAAAATGGGAATCAATCTAACAAAAGAGGTGAAAGACCTCTACAATGAAAACTACAGAACAGTAAATAAAGAAATTGAAGAAAACCTCAGAAGATGGAAAGATCTCCCATGCTCCTGGACAGGCAAAATTAATATTGTCCAAATGGCCATACTACCAAAAGCGTTATACAGATTTAATGCAATTCCTATTAAAATCCCAATGACATTCTTCATAGAAATAGAAAAAGCAATCATGAAATGTATTTGGAAAAATAAGAGATCCAAAATATCTAATGCAATCCTTAGCAAGAAAAGTGAAGCAGAAGGCATCACAATACCAGACCTTAAACCATACTACAGAGCCATAGTAATGAGAATAGCATGGTATTGGCACCAATATAGACTTATAGACCAAAGGTACAGAAGAGAGGACACAGAGAAAACCCCTCATAAATACAGTTATCTCATACTAGACAAAGTGCCAAAAACATTCACTGGAGAAAAGATAGCCTAGTCAACAAAAGATGCTGGCAAAACTGGAAATCCATATACAGCAAAATGAAATCAAACCCTATCTCTCACCCTGCAAAAAAATCAATTCAAAGTGATCAAAGACTTAGGCACTAGAACAGAGGGCTTGTGCCTAAAAGAAGAAAAAATAGACTCAAATCTTCACCACATGGGCCCAGGACCTGACTTCCTTAACCAGACTCCTAAAGTGCAAGAAGTAAGATCAAGAATCAATAAATGGGATGGATTCAAATTAAAAAGCTTCTTCTCATCAAAGGAAACAATGTGAGGAGAGAGCCTACAGATTGGAAGAAAATCTTTACCACATGCACCTCCAATAAAGCATTAATATCTGGGATATATAAAAATCTAATAAATAAATAAATAAATAACCCCATCAATAAATGGGCTAAGGAACTGAACAGACACTTCACAGAAAAAGAAATATAATTGATCAACAAATATATGAAAAAGTGTTCAACATCTCTAGCAATTAGAGAAACGCAAATCAAAACTACTCTAAGATTTCATCTCCTGTCAGAATGGCAATCACCAAGAATATAGGCAAAAATAAGTGTTGGCGAGGATGTGGGGGAAAAGGCACACTCATACACTGCTGGTGGGACTGCAAATTGGTGCAACCACTCTGGAAAGAAGTATGGAGATTCCTCAGAAAACTGGGAATTGAACCACCATTTGACCTAGCTATCCCACTCCTTGGTTTGTACCCAAAGGACTTAAAATCAGCATACTACAGTGACACAGCCACATCAATGTTTACAGCAGCTCAATTCACAATAGCTAGACTATGGAACCAACCTAGGTGTCCCTCAAAAGATGAATGGATAAAGAAAATGTGGTATATATACTTAATGAAATATTACTCAGCTTTAAAGAGTGAAATCATGGCATTTGCCAAAAAATGGTTGGAGTTGGAGAATATCATACTAAGCAAAATAAGCCAATCCCACAAAATAAAGACCGAGTGTTTTCTCTAATATGCAGATGCTAATTCACAATAAGGTGGGGGGCACTAAGGAAGAATAGCATTACCTTAGATTAGGTAGAAAGAAGGGAAGGAAGAGGAGGGGAGGGGATATGGGGATAGGGAAGATTAGTAGAATGAAACAGACATGATTACTGTATATATATATATATATATATATATATATATATATATATATATGACTGCATGACCAATGTGATTGTGCAACGTGTGCATCAGAAATTATATCCCATCTATGTATGATATATCAAAGTGCATAAATGCATTCTACTGTCATGTCTAACTAATTAAAACAATTTTTTTTAAAAGGAAACAGTATTTGCTTAGTGTTCATTCATTTGCTCAGAGGAGCCTTGTGGTGTTCAAGTTTAGACCACACCTATCACCACTAGCTCAGCCAATAACGCAGTGTTTTGTATCAAATGGGTTTTGGTAGCACTGGGGATATTCCAGCATAGCAGGTTCAAGTTGATACTGTGTGCACTGATCCCCACCCCCAAATTATAAATCACTCTAAAATCCAAAGTAAAAACATAGACTAAGGTGAAATGATAAAATGGAAGGTATGGTTTTGCCCTGGGTATCTAATCAAACACAGTGTTTTGAAACTATTCTGCTAATTCTCAAATGCTCCCTGGTAATTAACTGAGCTGTTCAAACAAACAAACAAACAACTAAGGAAATACAAAAACTTGACTTTTGTCTCCTTCCAAATAAAAATTTTAATCAACTGTTTATAACAAGGAAAATAATTTGATGGTTTTGATGAAATTCTCCCCTCTGTCAGTCTCTTGCATCCAAGTTCTGAAAGAGTCAAAAGTTAGAAAAACATCAGTGCCCCTTGGAAGGCCAGGCTCATTCACAGCAGCTGAGATTGGGCCTCCCCCACACTGAAGCTGAGTGTACCCCCAGGGAGGTTTGCCCAAGAGACAGGGTAGCAGATCCACGGCTGGCATCACCCTGGGCCACTGTAGCCCGGGACATGATGCCCTGCCCACGAGGGGCATTTTGCAGGGGACGATGGTAACCGCCCTGGATGTCAATCCCTCTCCCAGACCCTCTCTCTTGCCTGTTATTGATTTATTATCCGTATGCTTGTCCGGACCCTAGAGCTATTTATCTTGTCACCATGGCAACAACTTCGGTATGCGCACAGTCTACTACATAAATAGGGCTTCTCTTTATTTTCCCCTCAAACTGGCTTTTTTAAGCTTCAAAAAGATTCTGAGATTTGGGGAGCAAGTTCTGACACGTGTCCCCCTCCTCTGGTGACGGCGTGGACTTTCACCAGTCCCCTCCTCTTTGTCTTTGATGGCTGATGCTTCAGTCCCGGATGGAGCCGGAGGTGGGCAGAGAGGGCAGACTGGGAGGGAGAAGGGAACAGGAGACACTGAGGCCAGGCGGCCAGGTGACGGCCCGCTGGGTACCACACAGGCCACGGCTCACTGACTGCTCCCAGCACCCTGAAAGAAAGTTCTCCATGTTGATTTGTTTGGTTTTCTCAAGGGGCCTGTACTCAGAGAAAGAGAACTGGGTGAATCTGCTGCCGCACACGTCCATGGGATTAAATACAAAGTCCTGCTATAATAGAGACCTTCTCAGTCACATATATTAAAACCTCATTGACAAAAACGTCACATATTATACAATTCCACTTAGATGAAGCATCCAGAATAGGCAGATCCACAGAAATGGAAGTGGAGTAGTGGCTGCCAGGCCAAGGGAACAGAGCGGTGGCTGTGTCTTGGGCACCAGGGTTTACTTGGGGGCGATGAAGATGTTTTGAAACTGGACAGAAGGCATGGTCACACCAAATTGTGGATGTGCTAAATACCATTGAACTAATATATAGTTTAAGAAGGTTGATTCTGTGCTAAGTGAATTTTAACTCTACCTTTCACAGGTGCAGAAACAAAACAGAAAACCTCTCAGGATGAGAAGAGAATCTGGACTCATCACTGAGAGCTCCCTGTAATGGAGCTTAATCATTACAATGCACATGAGGTTCTAACAATTAGAACCCCCCAAAAATGCCGTTTTGTTACCTATAATGCATATTGGATTGAATATAAAATATATTGGGTTTAACAGACATCTGCCTGCCAACGTCAAAGCAGCCACTTTGCAACTATCCCCAGTGAAGAAGAAGACTGCCTCCCACCCAGACGGAGTTCTCGTGAATCAGGCATGAAATCGTGGTGCAGGGGAGAAGCCAGGTTGGTGCCTGGCAGCCCAGGTAGGTAGGAGCAGGGGCCAGGACCCAGATGCAGAATTCCAGGGTGACTCAGGCCTAACAGGAGGACTGTTAGCCTGCAGTACCACGAGCCGGAGGAAGAGGGTCATGAAATGTCCCCAGGAGCATAGCTGTGGCCTTGTCACCCAGTGGACACTGACACTCTGAGATGGGAGGATTCGGGATGATTTTGAGCAGAATGGCAATCTTCAAAGGACTCTTCTTGCCGCTTTGCTGAGAAAAAAGGGCTCCCCAGGCACTAACAAGAGGTGGGGAGGTGAGTGAGGATGCTGTTGTGTGTGACAGGAGAGAGACAGGTGGCTGGGCCAGGTACACATGTGGGAGCAGCCAACATGGCCAGACCCTCCACAGACGCTCTTGGATCCGGGAGCCAACAGTTGGTGGTGGATTGGACATGAGAAATGTGATTGTGATACAAAAGTTTATAGCCTGAAGGAATAAGAGTAGAGTTGCCATTTGCTGAGGTGGGGAGACTGCAGGAAGAACAGGTTTGCCAGATGAGAATCAGGAACTAAGATTCCAAATGTGTCAGGTTCAAGATGCCCAGGGGACATCAGATGGCAGTTAAGTCACAAAACCAAATGAGATCACCCAGAAGCAAGTGGCCGCATGTTTGAAAAATCAGCTAAAAACCAGACAGCCCCAAGTGCTACACCAAGCAGGTCATTTATGCAATGAGGGAAGAAGTCCTAACAGAGCTTTGGAGACTGAGCAAGGTTTACAAGGCCAGATCCAGTTTTTACCAGGCATCTCGAAATGGTGCAAGAAAGAGGGCACCCACATGCAACAGGACGATGGCGGACCTCCCAGGACAGACGGGCCGATCCAGCGGGGAGAGGTGGGACGGTCACTGATGGCAGCTGGCTTCCTGCATGGCCTCATCTGCTGCACGGACCCAGGGAAACTCAGCAACCGAGTCCCAGCTCACGAAAGGTGGAGACACCTGTTACCTGTGTGTTTGTTCCAATTCTGTTTTATTATCTGGAATAAACACGTGCATTCGAGCCAGATTTTGAAAAAAAAAAAACAACATGCAGAACCCACAGCACGAGATTTTTTAATCAACAGGGTCATTTCTTACTCTTTTCAATCAGCAGATTGACAAGGTCCAGCTATAATGAACTTGATGATTGGCTACAATGAGGTAACAGTGGCCCCAAATGCCCATTCCCTTCTAACCGGCCCAAGTACTAGAGGACCCTTAGGACCGGGCTTCCCCACCCCAACATGTAGCTGACGACCTAATTGCATTTGCAACACACACACAGAGAGAGAGAGAGAGAGAAAGAGAGAGAGAGAGAGATTGATTGATTGATTTTGCTGCCTGTTCTCAGAAGATTTCAAGGAAAAAGCTCTTTCGGGCTCCCTGCAGGGTGTCGGTGGGTCCTTCTTACTAATTTCCCCCTTTCTTGTCTCCTACTTGCACAGGCTCTGTTTTGTTGACCCAGAGCTCCCGCTTTTACTGGTAATTTTGTTAAAATCAGACTCTGCCTTTCATTGTCTGTGATGGTAGCACTTTAATTTGCTGACCCTCTTAACAGGACCAAAATTACTTGGGCAGAAAGCTCGGCAAGAACCACTGATTGCTTTTATTCCTTTCCTGGGGCAACACTCTTCCTTATCCTTTAGACGGGTCCTTGTCTTAGGAGCCAGATCTGTTGCTCAGCAGAGCCGACGCGCGCTCTGGCCTCATTGCCAGCGACTAACGGGAACTGGCAACAGGACCTGCTCTCCCAGAGCTGGCCACTCAAAGGCAAGGACGGGGACCGGGGCCGAGCGACTTGAGGACAGTGGAGAGGTCCCACGCTGCCGCAGGTCACCACGGAGCCGTTGCTTTACGTTAAGCTTTGCCTTCTGGGAAACATCCTCCAAAAGGGCATCATTTTGAAGTCACTGCGGTGACCAAGATGGTGTGCGGGTGACACCACAGAAAGGAGGGAGTGACGTCCAGGTGACCTCACAGGGCTGACCCGTGCTGATGGTGCAACAGAGGCAGCAATCATCAGAGGGTGGCTCCTGCAGCTCCCACCCCTTAGTGTCAGAAGTACCCTGAGTTAGCATCACAGAACACTCCACTCTACTCTACAGTTTAATCAAAATGATTTCTTTAGTGCATTATAGTTAGGCATAATAGTTGGATTCGTTTTGCCATAATCACAATCTCAGAGTTTGTTTCTATGAAAGCTGGCTTGTCCCTGGCTCACTAATTATCGAATTGCAGGTTTTGTTAGGCCGTGATTAAGATGGTGACCAGTTTTGTCCTGCTTTCCAAAGGTTATTGGCGTCTCTGGAGACATTGTGGGCTATCCCACCTGGGGGAGGCAGGGGAAGTCTCCTAAGGTTGGTGCATAGAGGGAGGTATATGGGTCCATAACGCACAGCCTCTGCCCCAGAAGGATTTTCCGACTTAAGATGTCAACGGTGCCGCCGCTGAGAAACAGTCAGAGTCACGGGCAAGCGGCCAGACTTGCAGAAATGATAGACCAGTAGCGTAGCAATGTCTAGTTATATTTTGCTCACGAACAGAAAGGAATGGATAGAAAGGAAGAATGTGAAATGTGGCCCTTGAATGTTGTTCTTCTTTAGAAATTCATCCCTAGGTTTCGGGCCCACAGCCTGCTATCTGAAGAGTCGGCTTTCACTTCCAATGTTGATCTATTTGCCACCACCTCAGTAGCCACAAGGAGATGCCCATTCACACGAAGAGATCCTGTGCAGTGCCCTGTGGTCAGTAAGTTCTGGAGAAAAATCTCCTAAAAATAAATAGTCCAGTGGATGCATTCGGATGAGGTGCGAACCTGCCTGTCACTGCACCAAGACTTCTAGACACGTTTCATATTTTTTCACAGATATCTACTGGAACCTACATTAATACTGGACAACTCTGTTTCTTTTAGTATCAGAAGTACCCTGAGTTAGCATCACAGAACACTCCATTCTCCACTATAGTTTCTTTTTTTAAAGTGATTTCTTTAGTGCATCATAGTCATACATAAACAGTCGGGTTCATTTTGACATGATGAGACGTGCATGGAATTTAATCTGCTCCATTTCAGTCTCTGGTGCCTCCTCTTCCTCTCCCCTCCTCCCTCCCTCTCTTCCCTTTCTTCTACTTGACTGCTTTCACATCTATTTATCTATCTATTTATTTTTATGATATACCTACGGGTGGAATTCACCGTAGATGGTGGATTCATGGTATATTGTGGTATATTCACACATGCACTCAGCATAGTCTTGTCAAATTCCTTCGGCATTCCCTCCCATGTCTCACCCTTCCTTCCTCCCACTCGACCTCCTCCTTCTACCCACTGCTCTTCCCTCGTCCTTATGAGAACTGATCCCTCCTCCACAGTTTTCCTCCTCCTTAGCTCTAGCTTCTGCATGTGAGAAGAAACATTCGACCCTTGATTTTCTGGGCCTGGCTTATTTCCCACTTAGCACGATGATCTCCAGCTCCATTCATTTACCAGCAAAGGACCCAATTTCCTTCTTCTTTATGACTGAGTAAGAATCCATTGTGTATATACACCAGATTTTCTTTTTCATATTTGCTGAGGGTCACCTGGGCTGGTTCCATAACTTAGTTATTGTGAATTGTGCTATTCTAAACATGGATGTGGCTAAGCCCCTACAGTATGATTATTTTATTTCTTTTGGAAAAATATGTAGGAGTGGGGCAGCTTGGTCATATGATGATTCTATTTCAAGTTTTCTGAGGAATCTCCATACTGCTTTCCTGAGTGGTTATACTAATTTGAAGTCCCACTAAAAATGTGTGAGCATAGTTCCGCCCCCCCCCCGACATCCTCACCAGCACTTATTATTTGTATTCTTGATGACTGCCATTCCGATTAGAGAAAGATGAAATCTCAAGGTAGTTTTGATTTTCATTTCCCTGATTGCTCACAAGGTTGAACATTGTTTCATATACTTTTTGAACATTTATTGAAAAGTATTCATTTAGTTCTTTTTCCCATTTAATGATTTGTTTTGTTTGTTTGTTTGTTTTGGTGATAAGCTTTTTGAGTTCTTTATATATTCTGGATATTAATCCCCAGTCAGAGGGGTAGCTGGCAAAGATTTTCTCTAATTCTGTAGGCTCTCTCTTCATGCTGTTAATCATTTCCTTTGCCATGAAGAAACTTTTTGATTTAATGCCATCCCACTTTTGATTGTTGTTGTATTTGGGTGGGGAGCCGCCAGGGATTGAACCCACTGGTGCTTAACCACTGAGCCACATCCCCAGCCTGTTTTATATTTTATTTTGAGATAGGATCTCCCTAAGTTGCTAAGGACATTTCTTAGTTGCTGAAACTGGCCTTGAGCTTGTAATCCTCCTGCCTCAGGCTCCAAAGCCACTGGGATTACAGGTGTACACCACTGTGCCTGGCTGATTGTTGGTTTTATTTCTTTAGTGTTGGGGGTTTTGATGGGGAGATCAGTGCCTGCACCAATATCATTCATCTACATATGGATATGCAGTTTCCTAGCACCATTTGTTAAAAAGGCAGTCTTTGCTCCAACATATATTTTCAGCAGCTCTATGGAGTATCAGATGACTGTACCTATGTGGCTTTGTCTCTGTGTCTTCTATTCCACTCTAGCAGTCTCCGTGACTACTTGGATATTGATACCATGCTGTTTTTATTATTACAGCTCTGGAGTATAGTTTGAGATCAGGAATTGTGATGCCTCCAGCATCGCTCTTGTTTCTCAGGATTGCTTTGGCTATTCTGGATCTTTTCTTCTTCCAAATGAGCTCTAGGGATGTTTTTCCTAGTTCTGTGAAGGGTGTCATTGGTATTTTGACGGGGATTGCATTGCATCTGTGTAACGCTTTGGGTGGCATGGCCTACAGAGTTTCCTACTCTGATCATCATGAAGGGTGTGATAAGCTGGGCCCCTGGCATGTGCCCTGCTTGTGATGAAGGCACCACGGTGCCGCAGTCCTGATTGGAAGCTGACGTATCTTAGGATAAAAGAGAAATGGTGCTGAGCAGTCAGGAGAGCCTGTCCAGACCCCCAGCCAGTGGGAGAGGGGAAGGAGGGCAGAAGGGGGCAGGACGAACCCTCATTCTGCAGACAGAGGCTGGACAACGTCTCCTCTGCAGACAGAGGCTGGACAACGTCTCGTCCACCACAACCAAACCTGGTTCCCTCCTCTGCTCCTTTCCATGAGGCATTTAGAGAAGGAGAAAGTGCAGTCCCTCTTCCCCCCTCGGCTTTATTCTTTGAGCCAAGCTGTGACAAGCCACTGATTCCTACCCTATAAATTATTTAAAATTCTACCTTCACATCGAGATTGAAAAATCCATCTCCCTGATTAAAAAGTGCCCAGCTTCACATTGCCAAATGTCTCTTTAATCTTTTAATCATGTCTAGTTACAGACAGCGCGGGCCTCAGAGAAGCAGTGAGGTAGGCTCTGGGATAACTGGGCTCAGAAGGCCCGGGAGTCCATCAGCCTCTCTGCTTGGCCATCGGTGGTTAGGGAGGGACTCCTGTCAGGTGCACTGCCAGACAACTGCCACCCCCCCTTAATACATCATCTCCAGTCACTCTTTCAAGGAAAGTTCGGTGGATTCTAAATTCTTCCATTAAAATCAAAATCCTAAGACCTACCTGGAGATGTTGCCGGTGTGAAGAAAAGATCCGGGGCACCCAGTGTTTGCTCACAGGCCTGAGACCCCAACCACAGCTCACGGACACAAACACAGTGAGCTGAGGCAACTTAGGCGAAGGCACACGGACTCAGGGCACCGAGATGTCGGGGAGAAGCATGAGTCACTTCAACAGCCCACTCATCGTGACGACGGCTCCTCTCTCGGAGCTAGATGAAAGCCAGTCCCAGAGGCTCTCCAATGTCAGCAACAGATCACTGCATGCAAAGCGAGAAGAGAAAGATCCAGGTGAGCCTTGCTGTGACTCTTGGAGAAGTCATTTATGACGTGAGTGGTTTGAAGATGCAGCGAGGTCTGTGATAACGCAGCTCAGAACCATAGACGCATGGCCTGCTCTTCCTGACCCCACCTCAGCAGAAACCCTGGCTGACCACCCAGAGCTCCTCCATGATGGAAACCACTGTTGTAAAATATCCTGCACCTGATACGAGAGGCACTGTCAACTTCGCAGCCCCCTGTTGGAAGGTCTTATAGGGGGTCGGCACCACTTAGCCCATGAGCCCTAGTTAAACAGAGGCCGGACCACAGCCTCCAGGAGACCTGCAGAGTGGACCCGCAGATTGCTCCCCCCCCCTTGTCCGTCTTTCCACCGTTGGGATGTTGGGCACCTAAGACACTGGCAAGTCCGAAGCTTCTGGGGTGACTGCAGGCGGGGGGCGGGTGCTGGAGGTTCTGGGGTCCTCCACCAGCAAGCTCAGCTCTGCTCTGTGTAACAAGGGGAACGAGGGTGCTCACGGCACCCGCAGGGCTGGGGGGCCGCATGGCAAGGTCTTGCTCACCAAGACCCTGGATGACAAGAGTCCATACAGCCCTTGCTCTTAAAGGAGAAAAGTTTGTTTATACTTGAGTTTTTCTAATCACACACAAAAAAAGGTAATTTAATTTACATCTTCTATAAGATGCTCACAATTTTTTCTAATTTCAGCACCAGCTGCCTCCAAAAGCCAACCTTGAGCTAACTGAGACACCAGGTAAGCTGACATGGTTACACTGGCTTGATGAATTCCCTTGTAAAGCCAACTTTAAAAAGTTGTATATTCATGTACTTAAAAATTCATTTTATACCTCTTTTGTCTGAAGCTCTGTACTAGTCTCTGGAGAACACATGCTGCAATTGCCTTTTCCTGTGGGATTGGAAGGACCTTCTGCTCAAGCATGGCCCTCTGGCCCGACCTTATTTAAAGCCTGCAGATTGACAGTAGTTAGCACAGAGGTAATACGTGGAGCCCAGGGAATAGATGAGATTGCCCTGGGGGGAGAGTAAAACCAAAGCCAAGACCATGCAATATCAGAGCTGGTAGAGGACAACCAAACAGCATAGGTTCCACATGCCACTGGATCAAGTTTGAAGGGCAAAGATGGGCAAGTCCACAAGGGACTTTACTTTTAAAAAAGGGAGAGTGGTGGTATTTAAAAGAGCCAGGTGCTACAGAGCACTGAGGAATCAGTAAAAGAGAAGCAGCCATGGGTTTGTGGGTCCCTGGGAGCAAGGTGAACTGAGCACTAAGGGGAGTCAATAAGGGAAAATAAGCCCTAAGCCTCTAATTGAGTGGACAAAACTGGCCAAAAGCATGCATTAAAGTTCAGTGTTAAACACCGCATTGTCTGCTACCATTTACAGCTGCTGGGGCATTCTGTAGTGGCCGCGGTACGGGCTGCCAAGGACTCTGACCCGTGGTGAGTAGAAACAATCGCTGTCCAGACTGCAGCTGAGAGAGCAACACTGAGGCCAGGGTGTCCTTGCATCGTCCAGCTACAGCATACCTGCCTGAGCCAGATGGTGACACAGAATGGCCTGCCCACACATTGCTCCCCCAGTCACCATGTGGCCGCGAATGGAAGGCGTGGCTAGAAAACACCACGGCCAGCTCCGTGGTAAAAGCCACCAGCACACGAGAAAACACACAGCCTCCGCTGGCCCCTCCGTGCGGGGTCCCCAGCCAGAGCCTCTCGTACCATCTGAGGGGCTGCCGAGGGCAAGGTCTGCCAAATGGACTCTTGAACTACGAATGGAGACAACCTGGGGCTTGGGACGCCTCTTACTTCACGCATTTTCCCTGTTCTTCGCGCGGTGTGCACCAGCATGGCCGGGTCGGAAGCACCACGGGGCACTTAGCTAAAGGGCAAGTGTTCCTTACCTCTATGAGCAGCCCACAAAACTGCAATCCAGGGGCTCCGAGAAGAATACTGGCTGATTAGTACAAGCCAATAATGAAGGGATGCACTCTAAAGGAAGGAAGGGGTCCACAGTGATTTCTATAGCAGCGAAATGCCTCAGCCCATGGAATTCAAATATCTATTCACTCATCCATTCAGTGATGTGCACTAAATGCCGACATCAAGTCCGGTGTTACACTAAGGAGGTTCTACGAGATAGCAAGAGGTCTCTGTATTTGAGAAGTTCACACCAGGATGGTAAAAGAAGAAAGAATAGCTACCATTTATTTTACACCCATGTCCTCTCAAGAACTGCCCTTGGCCCTTTACCAAATGTGCTTGTTTGATGGGAAAAAAAAAAACCCACGAGTTTGGTATTATTACTTAGTCTAACGAATAGGAAATGGAGGTACAGCAAGATCCAGTCACTTGACCAAAGTCACAGACTCAACACACGGGATTCAAGCTCAGCCTTAGTGGCTACAAAGACCAGGCTCTTTCTCCTGCCCCGCGTGGTATCCCCCAAATTAAGGACCTTCAACTTGCCCTCAGAGATTACACAGACCCACTCACAAACAATAACAGCAATAGGAGTGTCACCATATCACTTCCTAGGGACTATTCTTGGCACTGCAGATGGCTTTGGAAGCCACACATGCCACTGGATCAAGTTTGAAGGGCAAAGATGGGCAAGTCCTCTGGGCAGATGTGTGGCTAGTGTTCCCGCCATCGTTGGTGATGTCTTCTGTAAAGACAGGACTGCTAGGACATTCAGCTACTCACCCATTTCAACCTTCCCGGGCCCTTGGATTCCAATGCTTCCCATATGAGCAGCATCAAGAAAAACTGACCTGGGCATTTTTATGCCCTTAAAGTGGTTTTATTCCTCCGTGTCTTTGGGTGCACATTTCTTCACCAATACTATTTTTTTTTTGCATAATCCTTTTCTGTTTTCTTGTCAGGCTTCCTCACTAGATCACGAAGCTCTCCAGACGAGAACTCTCCTATTCACAGGGAACCTCCAGCTCACCCAGTGTCTGCCACACGTAGTAGGTAACCATTAAAATGTTCATTGAGGGGAAAAGTAAGGTCCCATTGATTCTTTTCTTTTTTGTTTTGTTTGTAAAGTTATTTATACAAGTTCATGCTGAGTCCTGGGAGAATGGTCAACACAGAACTGAATGACAAACCCAGGCCTGGTCAGAACATCCAACTTTCCCATGTTAGTGGCTTAACTCACAAAGGAAACCTGTCTTGGCTGGTATCAACCCCGAAATAAGTGCTATGAAAATATGGCATCTAAACCCCCCCCCTCCCATTTTATTTATCAAATAAATGTTAAGGCCAACATCCTTTTAAAAGTAAGCTTTAATGAGGCTGGGCACATAGCTCAGTTGGTAGAGTGCTTTCTTCACATGCACAAGGCCCTGGGTTCAAACCCCAGCACCACAGGAAAAAAAAAAAAAAGCTATGATTCTGAAACAATCATCAACAAAATTATAAAATTCATAGCCACTTAAATATGGGACATTGAACAAATGACACATGCCCCCCCAACATGCGCTCGCGCGCACACACACGCTCATTTATCTCTGCTCCATCCTACAAGCCCACTTAGGTGTCAGTAAAAGAATACAAAAACATAAATCCACAAGAATGAACAGATCGGCAAAGAGGAAGGACATCCATGGACAAGAACATCAACAAATATCTGCTGGATGGAAAGCTATTGAAGGAGCCATAACAGTTTATCCACAACAGAAAAGGCGGCTCTGAGCCCACGGAGGTGGCACAACAGTAAACAGACTTGTCATTCTTTAGAACTCTGGGAAGGCTCAGGAACAGAGGCAGGGGCCGGCAGGAGCTGCTGGCACGAGGTCAGGGTGGATTGAAAATCAGTGTCCAGCGGTTACTCTTTAGATCCGGCTCTCACCATTACTTCCTATCACCAGGTGGTTTATACTCTCCAAAAATTGAACAGACAGGCCCTGGACAGGGACCCAAGGCACAGAAGACAGAGAAGGAGGGCCCATTCCTAGAAGTCTGCTTATCAAATTCTCCTAGACCTCTTCCTCCACCCGCCATCCCAAAGGCTGGTGATTCCCAAGGTGTTTGGAAGTTCCTTCTGTGGAGAAGTTAAAGGGCTTCAAGGAAAGACACGCAGAGTTCAGGGGGCCTAGGAAGAACGGGTGTCTCCCTGCCTTTTACGGAATCCCTCAGTCGCGAGCCCTGGGAAACCTTCACTCAGCACCTCACACCTCCCAGCCAAGGACCAGCAGATCCGAGAAGAGTGTCCAGCATGAAAGAAGCCCAGGCAACAATAAGGAAAGCGCAAGAGAGGTAGTCAGAGGAAGACATGCAAGGCAGGGGGTAGAGAACCCTCCAGAGAGAGCACGCTGATTCCCTCAGACATGAGAAACATCCCACCCATAAAACCAGAATAGGGCCATGAAAACTGGAACAATCCCAGAAGACGAAGATTTCCTAGAAATCAAAAATAGAAGCTCTAATATTAAAACTTGAATAGGAAGTTGGGGAGATAAAGTGGATGAAATCCTTCAGACGATGGAGCAGGCATTAGGACGGAAAAGATAGGAAAATGTGAGTTTAATAATCTAAAGGGCCAACAGATGACCCATAACAGGCCACGGAGGAACGGGAGGAAGCAAGCTGACCCAGGAACAGTAAGGGAAAATGTCCTAGGTTTTTGGAGTGAGACCACGGAGCGCCCCACACAGTAAGGAAGAAAGATCCAACCAAGGCACATATCTTTGAAATTTCAAAACTCCAGGAAAAAAACAAAAAAAAACACAGTGCTCACGTAAAAACAGTTTAGGTGCTTGGAAGATCTGCAGAAATCCATGAAGCACCATTTTCCAAGTGATAAATGCATGATGTTACAAAATCACTCAAAATCCCCTTGAAGTACACAACAGGCCAGAGGATTAATGTGACCCAAAACGAAAAGTTCATCGATCTGACTTTAGGTTCCTCATGACAACTCACATTTAAGAAACTATCACACTATCACACGTTGAGTTTTGGTGAGGTATCAAAGACTGAATCCCACAACTATCTGAAAAGGTTATTAAAATATTCTTCCATTTTCCAACTACCTATCTGAGGCCAGATTTCCTTCCTGTTTTTCAACTAAAGCAACAAATTGCAACAGATTGAAAGCAGAATCCAGCTGTCTTCCATTAAACCATGCATTAAAGAGATTTGAGAAATTGTAAAAGCAATACTCCTCTTCCCACTGATTTTTAAAGTATTTTTCCATTGATAACACACTGTTTATGTTAACAGGAAATGGGGCTATGACTGTTATATTTAAGGGACTTCATAAATGAATAAAAAGTGATAGGAAATCAGAATGAGATTGGACTTGTAAAGAGAAACATTGAAAGCTAGAAGATAAGGTTCAATGCCTTTAAATTCAAAGTGAGAGTTATTTTTATCTGAACTTCCAAACAAATGCCAGGGCAGAATAAAGATACTTTCAGGCAGGAAAGTTCCCAGTAAACTTACCTCACATGCACTCTCTCTCAGGGAGGGTGTGCCACCAAAATGAGGGCACACAACAAAAAACATGGGAACCAGAAGGGAGAGGCTCCAACGCAAGAAGGAAGCCAAGAGGGTCACCAGTCTGATGGCACGGGGACGTCCTCGGACAACAGTGGTGTGCACCCCCAAAAAACAGTCAAGGTTGGACAAAAGACAAGGGTATCTGAAAGGAGATCTGGACACACTGAGAGACTATCTGTCATATATGAATATGTGGAAGATTTGGAGAAGAGTGTTGAAAGTTGTGGTAGGACTTAGGGACAGTTGTAAGCAAAGCCAAGCTGGTGAAAAACAAGGCAATTATTAACTCCAACAAAAACAAAAAGCTGTACAAGAAAGGAAAAGTAATTATAGCATAGTGTTGGGTCGGCAGAGAACAGTATTTACATAGTTATAATAATATAAACCTTGAATATTGATTTAACCAAAAAGAGGAACAAGAGGAAATGAGACTTAAATTGTCACCAACTAGAATAGTCACTAAACAATGAACCAGTAGGGTATGTAAATCATTTAAAAATTCAGAGGTAAATACCAGAAGAAACCTAAAGTTTCTTAAAAATAGCTGCCTCTAGGAAGTAGAAAGGGTGATAAAGAGAGTGAGCCAGGGGAATGACTGTTTTTTTTTCTTTGCTTTTATTTGTTATAGCCCTTTAGTAAAATTTTATTTTTAAATTGTGTGCATTTGTTCATATAAATTTACACTGATTTTCAAAAACATTAAGCCACAATAACGCTGATTACTAAGAAGGCTTGTGACCAATAAATTAGGTATGTTTCTGCTCTAGAGGGTCATACCATGTAAACACAAGTCTAAGGAAACCGTGTGGACTATTTTCTAATATTACAAAGCCTAGGAGACTTCCAAACCAGTCCAAATGTATTTGCCTCATCGATTTGAAGAAACACTACAAATGCAAAGAGGTTGCCTAAATGGATAGCCCCACATTTTCCCTAGATGTTCAAGAGTAACCCCCAAGTCTTCACCGTCTGAATGAATATTCGTATGTGGCGGCAGGGAAACCATGGGTGTTGGAAAAACCTGGGGTGTCTTTATGGAGTCTGATTCCAACAGGGAAGGCCCCAGGAACAGGTCAGTTAAGTACAATAGTACATGTGCAATTTAATGGGCAGGAAGGAACCGTTCCCTTCCTGGTTCACAGAGGTCAGTTTGGAAAGGAGGAAAGTTGTAGAATGGCCCTGGAGGGTTCTCAGAACTGCAAACCTTCAGAAAACAAGACACCAGGTCAGGGGAATGTGACCTGCCCATTCACCCCCAAGCTGCAATTCTGTCACCATGGCAGACATCCTGGTGGACTGTTGACTGCCTGGGGCATGTGGTCACCACACAGCAACAGCTAGCTGCTTTGGATGAACGGTGAGGATGTGTTAATGACTTTGATCAGGAGGGCCCATATCATTATCACCTCTTAATTACCTTTTGGGCCATGGGAAAGCAGCTATAGAATATGAACATCAAAGATCTCTGGGACGAAGTCGCCCTGAAACAAGTCCCATCCTGCAAACAATCTTAATTTTGTAACATTCTGCCTCCATTAATTGTCTTTTTTTTTTCTTAGAGGTTACCTGCCGTTAGTTAAGAAGCCAAGTGCAGGCTTGTGATTGATTTGGTTCCAATTAAGCACGCCGTGTCTGACGGTGGGAAGATGGTTTCCTTCAGGCTGTGTCGAGGTAGCCTCACATTTATTTTGCAAATCAAGATCCAGGAGACACCTTTTAGGGCCTCGATGACTTAAGACAACAAACCCCGGTTTTCATTTGCCGCAGCACCCAACAAAATGTGGTGCCTGCAACTGCCTCACAGTGTGCCCCAGTTGAACAAAACGTGTTTATTTTGGAGTTTATAGCAGTCTCGCTATTTTGGGTTGAATAGTGAGTGCTTTTGAGATGCCTGTCAGGATACTGCAGTTGTATGAGGAAATGGATCAGACAGCTTTTCGTTACTAAAATGAAATACCCGAGGCAATCTACTTAAGAAGAAAAGGTGCTTATTTATTTAATTCACCATTTTAGGGATTCAGAATGTAAGATCAGGTGGTCCCTTTGGTTGGGCCTCTGCTGAGAGTGGTGGATGGTGTCACATCACAGCAGGAGCACGGGTTTGTGTGGTCACTCCTTTAATCAGAAGCAGAGAGACAGATGCACAGGGTCAGCCTTAGCCTTTGATAACACCTCTCCCTGGAGGGCTACCCAGGGGAGCCCATGAGAGCAGCCTCAATCCCTCCAGAGGGTACACCCCAATGACCTAAAGACCTTCTGCTAGGCCCCACCCCTTACAAGTCCCATCCCCTCCCAATACCCCACCCTAGGAAACAAGCCTCCAACACACCAAGCTTTGGAGGACCAACCACTTCCAAACCACAGGCAGCTCTAGACCATCTCTGCTTGCTCCACACACGGTCACCAAACTTCATAAGCAGAAATACAGGAATCAAACTTGCTCTGTGAGCTTCACGCGCCTTCCCAGCTGGGTGAGGTCTCACTTCATTTCTTCTCACCGAGACCTCCTCAAATTCACACCCCATCCTTTACCCATGGCAAGGGAGGAGCCCCCAGAACCTCAGTCCTGAGGTGTCCTGTGCCCTGAAACTGCTGAATAGCCAGCCGGGGTGCCACGTCCCTCTCTCCTCTCTCCACAGCCAACCTCACTTGTTACTGTTGTGCTGTAAGGAGCTCTGGGGGCTCAAATCCTGAACTCAACTCCCATTGCCAGTCCAGGATTCACCTGTCCTAATATCCTCTAGCCCCCAATGGAAGCATTTTCCAGCTGTATAAAATCCCCTCTCCAGTTTTCCCCGCTATCTGTTATCATGTTTTTGTGTGTGGGCCATACTGGGGATTGAACCCAAGGGAGCTCTACCACGGAGCTACACCCCCAGACTCATTTATTTTTATTTTGAGACAGGATCTCGCTAAGTTCCCTAGGCCATCCTTGAACTTGGAATCCTCCTGCCTCAACCTCCCAGATCACAGGGATCACAGATGTAGGCCTCTGTGTCTGGCTATCAGTTATGATACTAAATTCTTCTTCTAAGACAAATGATCTCTGTACGGTTTGGAAAAATCCATTATCGATGCCACCAAGAGAAGTGGGAGATGCAGGAAAGAGAGAAGAGAGAGAGAGGGAGAGAGAGAGAAGAGAGAGAGGAGACCAAGCTGTGGACATGCTGGCTCTTGAACTTCACCTTGTTAGCTTTATTTTTACTGATTTTATCTGTTTCCTGGTTTTGCCTGGACCACAAGAAGTAAAAGAGTTATTGAAGTCCTTTACATTCACGAGCCCAGAGCAATCTAAATCTAAGATTATCCCTCAAATCTGAAGTTACCATAAAACCACACATGAGGACAGGGCAGCTGAGATGACCGCAGACAAATAGTTTAGAAAAGCATCATCTAGATCAATAGTCCCCCTGATCTTTCTTCAGGGTTTCTGCATTATGTGTCTTTTTTTTTAAAAAAAAAATTAAACGGGTCGTTTGAATTCTGTGGGAAAAGAAACCCTGCAGAGAAGTGCGACTCTCTGGTCCAGTTTGTATCTGTTCCTCGCCCACGAGCAGGCCCCGAGCACAGGCCTGGGCACTTGCTCTCTCCTCTTGCTGGTGGCTGCTGCCAGTGGACCCCTTATCACAGCCAGGCTGGGCGAGGGGACAAGTGTGACGTGTGGACAGAGAAGGTGCAGGAGAAGCCGGGCCTGCTCCTCCACTCCGCCCGCAGCTTCTCCCAGGGCCCACCCATAGCCTCTGACACTTCGTTTCCTCTGGAAATTTCTGGAAGCAGTCCTCAGTAGTGCCTGTGGCTGGTATCCGACCTTAGAGGGTGGAGTTTGAGAATAGCCCTCAGTTATATGTTGTAAGTGAGGGCACCTGTCTCCCTCCCTGGCTGAAAGTGATATCACACTAACACACCAGGTTTGCTCTGGGCATAAAAACACAGGAGAGGAGAGAGATCAAGGAGAGGGCACTCGGGCTCCTAGACACCACCTAAGCAGAAACTGGAAGTGTGAAGTCAGGCAGGTGCTGTAGCCGAGCAAGAGAACTTCCCCCACGTTAAAGGTTCTTCTGGCCCTACAAACAGTACCAAAAGCTAGAATGCTGGACTCTGGCCTCAGGCTGCTCAGGTCTGAATCTCAGTCTTGCTACTGATTTGCTTGGTGACCTTTCCTAACCTTCTCAGTTGTTTTGAAACTTAACTCTTTGTGTGTAGTGCTGGGGATGGGACCCAGGGCCCCAGATATCCATGGGAGGCAAGCGCTCTACCACTGAGCTGCACCCCCAGCTCCTGGCTTTGAAAATTAAAAGTGACACTCTAATAGAAAGTTTAGAATTGAACCCATCTATTCTGATACTTAATACGACCTAATTAGTAACTGTCAGTAATAATAACCTCTCGGTAAATTCAAGACGTGTTTGGTTGACAGTTACCATTTCCACACCGGCAAATCCTTGACATACATTTTCTCCAATTCTTATAACACTCTTTTTCTAAAAATAGTTTAGAAAAAGCATCATCTAGATTAATAGTCCCCCTGATCTTTCTTCAGTGTTTCTGCATTATGTGTCTTTTAAAAAAAAAAAAAACTTAAATGGGTCGTTTGAATTCTGTGGGAAAATAATCATTTTGTTCCAGGAAGGAACAAAATGGTTTGCGATTCTACAAGTTGGTGACAAAAGGACATCTCCAGATTGCTTCTCCACCCAGCAAACCGTGTAAGTCTTCTGTCACACTGTGTAGCCTCTTTTTACGATGTCCAAATGTGGTATAGAGCTCTCAATCTCCTTCCGTCTACTCCAGCAGCCCCCTTCAAACTTTGGTCGCAGGCTGGGAGACTCCTGTTCCAATGCCATTCACGTGGAGGACACAGCGGCGAGACCTCCTGGGTCTGTAGGGGTAGGTGAGGGAGCCCAAGGAGACCAGGGGTGAAGGGGTGGAGTGCAGAGCAGGTGAAGGGGCGGGGTGCAGAGTTGGAACCCTATCAGCGTCTGAACAAATGAGTTTACCTGTGGTTCACGGCAACGCACTGAGATTACACTGCGCTGCACTTTAGGTACACAGTGGATATAATAGGCTTTTATGTGCTCCTCGACCAAGGACATAATCACCAGGCAAAACTTTGTTTGAGTTAGAAAAGGTGTTCCAAAGTTCCAAAAAACATTCTTAGCAATGAACTGTTAGGGCACAGCTGGCTCCTGATTTGCAACTTCCTGTGTGATGGTAAGTCAGCCTCACTGTTTCCCTCACTGGGCCTGGAGCAGGTCTGACTCCACCAATACCTGCTGAGCCCAGCAATGGTCTACTTTGAACTTAGCGGACTACAAAGCTGACGCCACCGAGGCAGCCAGGTGCTCTCAGCAACTTGAAACCTGCCCCTAGCGCAGCGGTTTTCACAGTGCACTGTGTTTGTTGGCTCATCTCTCCAAGAGACTGTGCCAGGACTCAGTGACCTTTGTAGCCCCAGAGACGAGAGAGGCTACCGCCAGCAGGTGCTTAAGACTCACTGTTGAACGAATAAATGAATAACAGGTAAAGAGGGAATGGTTTCCCTGCTGTCTAACTGCAGAAGGGGGAGGGGGAGGAGAGGAGGCACAAGAAAGGGCCACGGAAGCTGTCACCTCTTGAACACAGCAGCATTTATTTGCTTATTAACTGGGTTTGAAAAATCTCAATCACATCAATGAAGATGGTAGGTGTCCAGTAAGAAGAACAGGAAAAAAAGACAAGAGTTTATCAAATAGGCATCAGTCACAAAACAGGACCACGTTACATTAAGGGAACGACGAGCCAGGCAGATACCACAAGTTCCCACTTACATGGAGCATCTTATAATGGAAGCTAAAAATGTCCATCTCATGGAAGTCAAGGGCGGGAGAGGGGAAGCCAAGGCCTGGGATGGGGGTGGAGCCGTGAGAGTCCAGGAAGGCCTGGTTCACAGCTTCCCTGGGTGCAGTTGGGCAGGAGGAACCACTTCCTGTGTCTGTGGCACAGCAGGGTAACTGTGGTCCACGAGGATACATCGCATATGCATTTCAGAAGAGCTAGTAGACAGGATTTTGAGTGTTTCCAGCACAAAGAAATCATAAATGTTCAGGGCAAGGCATATGCCATTTACCCTGATCTGACCATTGTATAGATGATGGTTTTCACCTGGAATGTCTCCCAAAATCTCATGTGTAGAGGGGGAGCCTAGGCAATGACTGGGTCATGAGGGCTCTGACCTCATCAGTGGATTAATCCACCTGTTGGATTAATCCATTGATGGCTGAACAGACTACTGGGAGGTAGGACCTAGGTGGAGAAGGTGGGTCACAGAGCCATGCCCTGGAAGGATTTAAATATGCCCTGGTCTCCCTCCCTCTCACTGAGCGACTTTCCTTGGCCACACCCTTCTGCCATGACATTTCTACCTTGCATTGAGCCAGCCACGGTCTGAAACTGTGAGTCCAAATAAACCTTTCTTCTTCTAAGTTGTTCATATCAGGTATTTTGGTCACAGGTATGAAAAGCTGACTAAAAGAAAGTATATGTATTTAAATATCATACTGTACCCCATAAATATGTGCAATTATTTTATGTCAATTAAAATATGTGAAAAATATTTTAAAGAAGCTGTTCTTAAGGAGCTGAGAATTTCACTGGTGACAAGGATTGTATGTTTTCTCTCATATGCAGAAGCTAGAGAAGACAAAGGAAGAGAAAGGTGTTGGGAGGATTTTCATGAAAATCAACGGGAGGTCAGTAGAGGAAAGAGACGGGGGTGGGGGGATACAACTATAAAAAATGTGGAAAGAGAAAAAACAATAAATAAATAAAAAGAATCTCGGTAGGAAGCTAAAGTTCACACACGACAACCAAAGGACAATATAGCCTCGCACATGATTAGTCTTGAAATTAATTGTTAGAGATGAAAGGTCAGAAAATGTGAGGTCAGAAAATGCATCTAGCAGCGTGAACTGGAGGTGTCGGGGAAGATCTTGCTGCTGTGTGAGACTTGGGCTGGCCCCTGGAAGGACACAGGGAAGAGGAGTGAAGAGGCAGAGTGGCGTCTCTTCAAGCATCTGTCCAGGGAGAGACACAGGCAGGGCAGCCTTGGAAGTTGGTGTGAGGCATTTGCACAGGATGTGGTAGCAAACAGAAGCAGCCCAGGCGGGTTTGGGCCAGGGCTCCCTCTCCATTATCTGCCTCCTCCGTCCAGTGGACAAGGTGATTTGTACTGGCTGGAATCACCCGTGGCTGATAAGTTCACCAGGAGGTGGCAGATCAAAGTGGTAGTGGCAATGCCGGGCATCTCCTCCTGCTTCCCAGATGTTGAAAAATCTCTCTTCCCCCAAGTTCTGTGACTTCCCGGAATCTGCAGGTAAAAGGCTGGGGATGGGCCTGAGAGCCCGAGTGTTAGGAGAGGCAGATGGTGCTGGATGGGACCTGGGGTGGTTTCCACCTGTGAGCTTCTTCTTGGGCCAGATAAAAAAAGCAATCCTCTTTTTTATCTTTTAAGTATCCTCTGCACCCCAGAGCTAGGAGAAAACCTTCCGGCTCTCTAGATCCCCAAGATTTTCTAGAGGAAGTTAAGGATGAGTTTTTCTCTTTATCTCCAGAGACGAACTCTAAAACACTTGCTGGATTGTGTAATAATGGCTATCCACGGAAATAAATTTACCACCACACTTGAGATACCGTTAGACCATCCTGATTAGCTCAAAACAATAACTGTTTGGAGCCATTGTGATATTTACAAAGTAGCAGAGCTTCAGCAAAATGAAAACATGCCATGCAATAGATACCTTCAAATTTTATGCAAATGACTCAATTTGAATAAAATGAGCATTAATTAAGTGTACATATGCAGATTAATTCTAACTAGCCATGTTTCCATACTTAGTTATTAATCATAATCTTATTGCTATTGGCCCTATCACTTAGAAAATATTAACAAAGAATGCTTTAAATTTCTATGCATCAAATATGAAATATTATTCAAATAAAAATATATTTTAAGATATATTATGAAGCAATAAGTAGTAATTTTATGAGACTAATTTTATGTTAACTTGAGAGCTTACTTGGGAACAGGGAAGCTGCATGTATTTGTACGTATCTCTTCTCTATTTATGCAGTCATACTGGGTTTGAGTCTTAAGATGATTTCTTCTGGAATAAAAAAACAGGGATCTTCTACCAATAAATAAGCCTGTCAGAGCAGGTTTGGGGAAAACTTTAAGAAGAGTCTGATCTTTTGTTTGTAGACCAGTGTCGAATCATAATGGTTTTAATGAATGTCCGCTCTGCAGCCTGAATACGTTCCAAATCACATTTCCAACAGACACGAAGGAAGAGTCATTGCTTACAAAATCCATTTTGCAGATAGAAAAACTGATTGCAAGAATAAATGACTTGGCCCAAGACAGATTGCCAATAACATGCAAAATCAAATCAGCTGTCTTGACTTTGAGCTCAGAGTCCTTTTCACAAAATCTCATTTACGTCCAGGATGTCACCAGCACTGGGCAAGATCTTACTGAGCCTGGAGAAGGGTTCACAGGGGGAAAACAGAGGATCTTCGGACGTGTCTCCTCAGCTCATACCCCTTTTCAAGTTCAAATGTGGTCAATCATCAAACTCACTCAGAGGCCTTAAAGACATGCAGAAATTGTGCACTACAGCAGAGCTAGTTAAACAGCATGTCTGGAGGAAGAGTCCTCTTACGCTCCTTTTTTCTTTTTCTTTCTTTTTTTTTAGAGAGAGAGAGAATTTTTACTGTTTATTTTTCAGTTTTCGGTGGACACAACATCTTTGTATGTGGTGCTGAGGATCGAACCAGAGCCTCACGCATGCCAGGCGAGCGCGCTACCACTTGAGCCACATCCTCAGTCCCACGCTTCTTTTTTCAAAAAAAAAAAAAAAAAAGTGGGAGAGAGAGGTGTCAGCCGTGGCTGGCATAGCTCCCTGGTCTGCTCCCATTTGGAAGCGTCCTGCTCTTGCGACCCTCTTTGTCTATGTTTTTGTTTCCCACTTGCTACATTTTCTGTCCCTTTAGTCTTGATACAAGGCTCCTCCCGGCCCAGATGCATCGTGAGTATAAACTACACAGCAATCTTGGAAAACTCAGTACACACAAAAACAGAGGAAAATATCGCATTAATCATTTTTGGACTGACGATATGTTTAAGTGAGGATATTTCAGGCATATTGGGTTAAGTTAAAAGACCACTAAAATGTGTTGTGCTAGCTAACTTCTGTTTCACACATCCTCTAGAACATTTAAAGTTACTTCTATAGCTTGTATTTACATCGTACGTTATGTTGGGTACTGGTGGTCTGGTCTAGCGGTTCTCAAATGGGGTGACTTGGGTCCTCGGGGGACACTTGGTAGTATCTGGAGACAGTCTGTGGTTGTCAGCTGAGGCAAGTGGGTACTACTGGCAAGTTGCTAAAAGCCCAGGATGCTGCTCGGTATCTTATAGAGCACAGGACAACCTTCCCCATAACAAAGAATTACCTGCCTCAATTATTAACAGTGCCAAAGCTGAGAAACCCTGGTCCAGAAAAATCAGTGAATAACATGTCAAAGGAGCTTAATGAGTGGAGGTGACAATCTACAAACCTGTGGTAATATCATGGACTATTTGTGACCCCGCCATCCATAAGTACGTTGTTGCATTGCAACATAGAGGGCCTGAGGCCAGAAGCATCCTGTGTGTGTGGCATGGGACAAAGGGACACTTCACAGAAGAGAATCCAGAGCAGCCCAGCTCAGACCACCCAGTCAAACCCCAAGGTGACGCGCACGGTGTCAGCCCAAGGAAGAACTCTGCCCCTTGGCAAAGGTTTGTAGTTTGGGGCCCATGCTTGGGGGCTTGAGTAGTCAAAAGTCTCATCAAGTCCAAGGTTAAAGGCCTTTCTGCTTATAATTCACACAGGTTAGGAGCTTCCAGAATAAAGCTTTTGCAGTTCAGAAAGAGCCAAGTTTGGTAAACAGCTCATCCCAACCAAGTCTGTTTCCACCTGTGTGTTGTTTAAGGAAGACATTGGTTGAAACCAGTCCTCACCCTGGAACATTCTGGAAGGTGCTTTTCTTTGGAAAGCGTGTCCGATTTCAGCTGGTTTTGTGCCTTGTGTCCTTTCTTCCTGCAAAGCACTACAGCTTTCCAGCTGTTTGGATTTGAGTGAGGAGGTAATAACATACTTGGATTGGGTGCACCCAGTATTTGAAGGTGGGGATCTAAGGGTTGGGGAGCTTTGGCGAAAGGTCCGGAACCCTCACTTCTCCCTCCTTGTCCTCAGACATCCTTGTGCACGGTGCTTACCCCAGAGGTGCCTCAGGCGCCGGCAGGAAAACCCTCACTCAGTGAGTCCCCAGGGCTGGGAACCTGCACCAGCCCTCTCACACCACAGTCCCCTCCTGGAACTGTACTTCTCCGAGCTTCCCCCCCACAGGTCCTGCGCCCCTGCACGTCTCCTTCTCAGAGTGTGAGTGCCGCTTTGAGGTTTCCATAAATACAGCTCTCTCCCTCATGCATTTGCATTTTAATTTCCAGGGCACCTCGGGTTATTTCTTAAACAGGCACAAGGTGGTGTTCCTTAGACTCACCATCTCCAAACGTCAGACTCCACTTGCAAACAAAAACAAATGGGTTAGTGATGAGTGAAGAAAACGGTTATCTTGTTATAGAAACCACTTAAGGAAGACCAGGATTGGTCTGCAAATACTGTACTTCATTGTTCAACCACAGGAAGAAAAAAAGAAGCCACACTGCTTTACCTAACCCGAGGACCTCAGATAACCTCCAGCCCTCACCCTAGCAGATCATCCTCTGCCTCTAAAGCTAGTGATTCCCTGAAGTAGAACACACGGAGGAAAAGCATACTTTGGATAAAAAAAAAAAAAGCCTAACTAAATTACATTGTACCTGTCACAGGAGAGCAACGAGGACTCCCAACTGAGTGGCAGCAGTTCACAAATACCCCAGGCTCCTCCTGCATACATGGAAGGATTGCATTTCCCCACCTCTTGAATTAGACAAAGCCTGGCAAGTGGCTTTGGCTAATGAAACATGAGCTGAAGTGATGAACGTGACTTTGGGTCAGCTTTGAGACAAAGCAACGATGGCAGCATGAATCATCCTGGATCCCGGAGGCACCTGGATAATCAGATTCCCTCTGCACACCCACTTTGTGTCCCGCAGTGTGAAATGCTAAGAAACAGGGATTTGGGCTTTTTCCTCACTGTGGCATACACTCGCCTGTCCTGACTAATAAAACACATCACTTAATACTGAGCATCTGGTTTTGATCTTCTGTAGCTTTTTGCAAACCATAATATGTGTTCCTCTCAAGCTAACCTACGGGGGAATTAATAGACATTCTTGAAAGGGATCATTTCAGAGAGAACAATACATTTAAAGCACAGAGAGCAGTGTTGGGAACAGTACAGTGGTATTCGGATAACCGTCATTTTGACTGCCATGGTGCAGTTTTGTCTGACTCACCATGTTCAACCTGATGGCTTGCTCCATTTTTCATCAATGCCAATCCTACAACATTACTGAAGCCTGATTTTTTTTAAAAAAGAATTTTTTTTAGTTGTAGATGGGCACAATACCTTTATTGTATTTATTTATTTTTACATGGTGCTGAGGATCAAACCATGGCCTCACATGTGCGTGGCAAGCGCTGCACCACTGAGCCTCAACCCCAGCCCCTGCGGGATGATTTTTAATGGCCCATCTTTCCGTGCCCTGATTTTGAGTACAGCCAGCTCTCCCACTGTTTCTGATGTCCATGGTCTTCCCTGGACACTAGCAGAGGGGAGACGCTGGCCTGAAGATCACCCATAGCACCCAAGACTCTGCGTCCACTTTCCCATGCACTTTTGCCCCAGTTTACCCTCAGCTCTAACCACAGCATGGAGACTGGATGCGGATCCACAGGGAGATGTGGGCCAGCTGTGGCACTGTCTTAGCTGGACATCCCCTGCCACCAGGGCCTGATCAAGCACACAACGTTGCTGGTGTGGGCAGATGCCAGGCACCGCTGCCTACCAATGGCTGGAAATCTGTTCTTCTTTCTGCTTTCCACTTAATGAAATGTGTACCTCATTAAAGAAAAATCAGACCATTCCACTAACACGCGCCATCCACCGTCTGTCCCTCCCGGCCCTCGGCTTATCCTCTCTGGATTATCCACTTGAAAAGTTGGTCACGTTTTCCCCGTGTCTCTATAACATGCTTCTGCTCTGTTCCACGACTTCTCAGATTCACACTGATGTATTGATTTCCCACGATAGAACACAAAGAGTAGATTTGTCTTATTAAAACCTTCTACACACATACAGCTTCAATTAGTGTGTGCTGTGTAATGATCTAGTCCCAAACCTATGGGCTGAAAGAAGCCATTTCCTCATGAGCCTGCCATCAGCCACTTGAACTTGAATTTGGTCTCGGTGGAGCTCATTCATGCAGCCGTGGCAGTAGGTGGAGCTGGACCACCTACGAGGCCCTCGTTGGGATGGCTTTCCCATGCTCCTGGGTCCTCTGTCCTCTCACAGACAGGCCTGCTCACACAGAAGGCGGCAGGGTTGCAGGAGCCAGAGGACAGGTGCACAGACTCAGAACTGGCTCCTGGGGACCCTGAACTCCCTTGGAAGGCCAGCTCTGTTGGAGGGTGGGGAGAGGTCAGTTCCACCCCTCAACAGGTGCCATTAACTCTCTTCACAAAGAATATAGAGAAGAGAAATTATATTCTGCCACATGCACAAATAACATGCAGACGTGCTGTGGTGGATTGGCTCCTGGAAATCCCAGGAACACCTGTGGGACCCCTTGAACCTGTCCTAAGTGGTGAAGTATTTGCATGTAACCCGTACACATCCCCCTTCACTTTAGTTACTTATAATATCTATCGCAGAGTAAGTGTCATGTAAATGGTTGTTATGTTGTGTTGTTTAGGGGATAATGACAAAGATGTGAAGCTGCAGATGTTCAGGACAGGTGCAGTTGTTAAAAACATCTATTGGATTCAAGGTTGGTTGAATCCACAGGTGTGGATCCCACCGACAGGAGGGCAGGAGGCTAGACCGCACACATACCACCCTCCCCTGTGCCGCTCCTTTACAGCTATGACCTAGTGGATATCACCACCCGGATTAAACCGGCATTCAGCATCTCTCCTGTGAGGATGATATTTATTTATAATTAGACCTCATGGTGCATTAGAGTCATCTTTTCTTATTGAGGTTTTCTGCTGTGATCTACAGAGCAATAATTATTTTATCTGTTTGCTTGGTTTGGGGCCTGGGCTCAGAACTAAGTCAGCTCCACACCCTTGTGGTCAGCACACCTGCTCTGAGCACAAGCCCAGTCAGTGGCTCGGCAGGTTCTTTCCACCACCATTATCCCTTCTTGGATGGTCCCCTCCCGGAGCCCTCTGCTTCTGGGGCCTGCCACGTGGCAGTCACTCCCAAGTCCCTTCAGTGATCTCTTCCCTAGATACCCTATTTCTTGGCTCCTAGCATCTTATTTCTTCCTCCTCATCTTGGAGCACCATATCTTCCAAGAGAGTCCTAAGAAATATAAATTATTTTAGACTTTTTTATGCCTGAAAATGCTGACCCCACGGGCAGACTTGTTTGAGAGCCTGCATGGGAGTTCTGAGATGGAAGTTATTTTCTTCAGAATTGTTAAGGCATTGATCTCCTTCCTTCCAATATTTTTGAGACCTCTGAGGCCAATAGGAGGTCTGATCCTTTGTAAATAACCACATTTTCTTCTCTAGACATTTTAAGGATCATCTCTTTATTACTGGACTTTGGAAAAGTGATATGTCAATCGAGATCATTTATGTGTTCATAAAGGTACATTGACTCTTTCAATCTGATAACTGTTTTACTTTACTCTGAGACTCCTCTTGAATGTCCTTTATAGATACTCTAATCTTATTTTTTTTCTTAAAACAATTTGTTTTGTTTTTCAATTTTTTAAACTTAATTTCTCATTTTTTTAATGTAATATATTTGATGTGGGTTCTTTTCAATTCTAAGAGCTCTTTAAGTTTTCCAAATATTCCTTTTTAAGAACACTCTGTTCTTGTTTCATAAGTTCAATATCTTCTATACCTCTGAAGGGTTTTCTTTTTCTTTTTTTTTTTAACTCTGCTCCCTACATGGTTTCTTTTCTCTGTTGTTTTTATTAATTCTGAACTTTGCCTTTTGTATTGGGCATTTCGTTCAAATATCTGTTACTCTTTGACTGTCAATACTTAAGAGAAGTCCTAAAATGTTAATGGTATCCCAGAGTATACAGATGTGATTTTCAACTTTTGAGGTTCACTGTAGGGTGATCATGCATTTTGCTGGGTCCCTCTCAGTGCATCGGCTTTCTATTGCAGCAGTAACAAATTTCCACAAACTTGATACCTTAAAACAGCACAAATCATATCATCCTACAGTTGAGTCCTACAAGTCAGAAGTCTGATACAGTCTCACTGGACTAAAATTAGAATGCTGACTGGGCTGTGTTCCTAAGGTTCTGGGGCCTCCTGAAGAGAACTCATTTCCTTCCCTTCACCAGCTTCTACAAGCCTCCCACATTCCTTGACTTTTGTCTCCTTTCCTCCATCTTCAAAACCACAGCAGGTGTCACAAGATTCTCACATCACATGACTCTGACCTTCTCAGTCCCTCTCTTCCATTTCTAAGCCCCCTGGTAATTGCAATGAGCCCATCTGGATAACCTCAGGTGCTTTTCCTATGTAAGAGTCAGCTAACAACCTTAATTCCATCTCCCGCCTTAATTCCCCTTTGCTGTGGAACCTACCATCTCCCAGGTTTCAGGGATGTGGACAGTATTTAGCTTAGCGCACGTCTGTAGACACTTTCTCCTGGGCTAATCAGCTTACCCAGGGAGGAAGCCCCTCTCCTCCAACAGTGCCCTAGGAGCCTGGCTGCCAGCATCCTAGGATGGTAGCTGGTGCTGGTGATGCCACTGTGTGGTTGGCAGATGCCCTGGTAGTTTCCTAGGTTTCCAGATGATACCAGCACCCTGAGCTCTGCCCAGTGTTCCCCAGCCCGGACCCTCTCAGTCAACCTCTTTTGAGTAAACCTCCAGTCATGGCCAAGGGGGAAGGATGGTGGCTGGAAGCACCAGATACCATGAGCAATCCAAAGGTCCAACTCACCCCTCACCACTCCTCCTATCTCCAGTGCTGCCCACACCCTGCAGAAGTGGCCTGTGCCTGGACTTCTGAGCCTGCCCGGGGCTCTGTGACCCCATTCAGCCTAATCTGTGGCTTTGCTTATCACAGACTCTCCTGTGGCCTTCTGTCCAGCGCGCCAGTTATGCCATCCATATTCTATTCAGCTTTCAAAATATTGTTCTTTCCTCTTTTTCCTTAATCCATCTTGTTGAAGCGTGATTTTTCATTCCTTACTGTCTTCCTAGTGGGACTCTGAGAGAGGTTGGAGGAAAACTCATTTTCTTAAAGCTTCTGTCCTTAGCTGGAAGTCCCCACGGTGTGGCTTTGAGAAGCACCCAGTTATTGTGGCACCAATTATATCCTCTGTGTTCTGCATGGCCACCAGTTTCCATTAGTTCTCATTAAACACCAGTGACAAGAGTTTAGATGTTTTTGTATTCCCTGTGAAGGAAAAAAAAATGAATTAAAAGTGGCAATTACCAAGCGGCAACCTCAAAATAGTAATGTGAAAATAGCCTCCTTTGCCTGGTCCAAGGAAGGTGCTCCATGGGGCATTTGTATCAATTACAAGAGACACACGGGTCCAGGCCTTCATCCCGATACCTCTGAGCACAGCCCCACGTATACTGAGCTGGTGCTAAATAAGGATGTGATGGAGTCACTAATTGCTTCTCTCTGTGTTGAAGCTAGGAGGAGCAGCTCACCGCTCATTCCAAATGTCCTAAGTGGGTGGTGAGAAGTCCCACCTCCCCATCAGTTTCAATGAAGGCAACATATTGAATTCTCTGGAAAGCACTGGATAGAGTTTGCTATGTCACCTGCTGGTTGCCCTGTGGGGGCAAGTCACATGAGTCACCTGCAGTGGACGTGGGTCTTCTTATCTCCTGGTGACCCTGACTGTAAGCGGCTTCCCCTTTCCACCAGCGCACGCTGTTTCATTTACCATGCTCTTTCCTGCTAAGATGGAATGAAATTCGGTCAAATACTATTTCGACAACCCGGGTGGATGGGGTCCCGTGGGACAGCATGGCAGCTACCACATCCGTCTCTTTTCCTTAGCACCCCGCCCCTTCCTGCAAGTATCTGCTGCCCCTCCTGGGTGCCAGCAGTCTATACCAAGAGGATGTCTGCGAGGGGCGCTGGGGCCAGCGTTGAGCTACCAGGGACCTTGGACACACGCACAGTTTGCTCAACACAGCAACTTGGCAGCCCCACCAGAAGATCTTGGCTGCTTCCAGAAACCTCCCACCCCTGGGCCAATGTCCCTAGTTGTGTTGGGCTTTGTTGACGTCTAAGAGCAGCAGCCGCCTCCAGCACCTCTGGGACACAGAAGCCTGTTGCATTAGCAAGAACTGCTTCTCTGAAATCTCCTAATTAGATGTTAACACATGACATTTCACATAGCTCAGTGCAAAGAACAGGCAGTTCAACCCGCGCACTCAAAAGTTGACAAGTGAGAAAGAAGGAAAGGTTATGATACATTTTGTTCCTCCCAAAAAGTTAGGAGATAAATTGTATATAGTGGTACTTTGTGAAGCCATGTTTACGGCTGCAAACTAGAACCTCATCTGGAATGTTTGGAGGGTGAGAAAACAGAAGGGGAAGGGAAAATCTTTCTTTTTAATCTGCTCTGCAAAGACATAAAAGGAATGCAAGAGATACTTCTTAAAACCTCAAGTAGCTGGGTGACCTTGGGCACAATCCTCTCTTGAGACCTCGATCTTTCTCATTTGTAAACAAGGAGATTGGATTATTTATACATTGAACTAAGAGGCTTCTTCCAATGTTAAAAACCTGAGATTTCGACTTAGGTGATTTTCACAAAGGCTCAGCTCCATGATACCGGCATTGATAATGGCAACCAGCTTGGAGTTAGCCCCATTGTACAAAAACAGGTGTGAGAAATTTGTAATGAGTCAGGAATACACTGAAAGATTTAGTAGAAAGAAATAACATAAGGGTTTTTTTTTTATTTTTAAAAATGGCAATAGGATTGATTGAAGAGCTCTGTGCTTTGGGAAATTGCCATCCAGTACCAAAGACAATGCTAGTGATACCAATTCTTTCATTTCATTATCCAAGGCAAAACTTTGTACCTGCCACTGTGATTGGCCCACCTGTTGTCCCTGTCCCCTGGAGATCTGGGAGTCCACAGGAAAGACACGGTGTGCTGTGCTCCACAGGCACCGCACCTCTCAGGAGGTAAATGCTTCATTACAAATGATCTTACAGCCAGAAAGATGGAACTTGAAAGAATCTTCAGCAGAAATTTTGAAAGCTAGATTTCTGTCTCGTGGGTGGCCGTGAAAGCCTGCAGGTTTGCTCCCCTGGACTGATGGGAAGGACGAGCCGTCCACTGCAGGTCAGTGCAGTTTTCCACGGCACCAGCAACTTTCCTGATTAGGAGTGAGTTCAATGGGCAGACGGAACAGGGTGCTGAGACAGAGCTGGCCCAGGAGCCTCAGCATCATCCATACCTCAGCCTCCTGCTCATCCTGAAAAGTGGTACCTATTCCTTTAAAGGCCGGCTCTGGGTGGTCACGTGACACTTCCGGTTACATCTCATTGGCTGGAACTCAATCACGTGGCTGCAAGGAGGCTGGGAAATGTAGTCTTCATCTCAGGCAGTCAAGGGCACATTGTGGGGAAAGATCCCAGGAATCCCCCCCAGATCACACATCCTGTCGAATCCTTCCACCGTCATGTGTGTGAGATATTTTTCTGAAAAACTTCAAGATTAAATTAGGGGATATTAGATGGCTGTAATGCCAACACATCCAGGCACAACTGCGTCCACCTGCCAGGGTGAGGCAGTGACCAGTGGCTGTGGGTTAACCAGAAAAGCGTTCATGGATAAATTTTACCTAAAATAAAACGATTAGGTAAAGGTAAAATTTAACAGAATAATGAGGAAGCTTCTTTCAAGAATGAGCAGATTTTGCTCTTTGACAAAAAGAACAAAGTAAAAAGAGTTTTTTGGATTTTTTTTTTCAGCGTCCTTCAATACTAACTGACCCGTTCCCCCTCCTCACAGATTGCTGTCCCACCAGTATGGAATGGTGGGTGCACACATGTACACACACACACACACACACACACACACACCCTGCACTGAGGTGTGTACTAATGTTTCCATGAACCATAATGTAAAACTCTAACAATCTGCTCTACTAACTCTCAGCTCCTTAAGGCAGCTGCTACACATGCGGGAGTCTTGTACCAATTAAATTGAAATTAAATCTCCCAGGAGTGAGTGTGATTTCCATTCTAGTCCATAAATGCCTTGGAGATCATTTCTTGCAGAACACTATGAGGATCACAAAGAACATGATCCGTTTCTGCCTTCAAGGAAGTTCTACTCTGGTAGAGAGAGAGCCATATGCACACCTTCCAAGGAAAACACGCAATACGTTCTCCCACTCAAGGATTCTGGGGGCCCTGGGGAAGCAGAACCTGGTCCCAGCGTGGGAGAAGGAGGTGAGAGATGGCAATAGTTAGGGGTGGAGCTGGACCTACCTGGAGAGAAGCAGGTCATCCCAGATGGAAGCTGCAGATGGCAGAGGGCTCAGAGGGGGACAAGGGCAAACAGCCCAGGTGATGGAGCCTGAGGGTCCAGAGAAGGTGGAGGGGACGCGTCACTCAAAGTGTGGATGGAGTCCTTCCACGGAGGGCCTGGGACTGTGGAGACAACGGACATCGGCAGCACCAGAAAGTTCAGTGGGGAAAACCCAGAGCAGGGCTGGTCCTCTGAAGGCAGCAGGTCAGGAGCCGGCAGGTGGGACACTCCCCTGATCCAGACAAAAGACAGCCCAGACCAGAGCAGGCCGCAGGGCGGGGAAGAGACAGTCACCAAAGGTGAAGTGTCAGCTGAGAATGAGGCGGGGCCTCGGAGGAGGGGACCACTGCATTAGCCACCACGCCCCCTCCCTGCCCAGGGAGGACAGCGCAGAAATAGAGAGCAGGACCGTAGGCTTTCAGGGGTGAAGGGGGTCCTCACACCATCCAAAACAAGTGGCGCTTTTTTTTTTCATTTTAGAGATGAAGAAACTGACTTCAGGGCATCATGGTGGCAGAAGAGATGTGCACCTGCCCTCCCTCATATGAGTGGTCTTAGTAGGGAAATCGATATCACCAGATGGAAAATCCTGAGTCAAATAACAAGCTGGGAATTACCTCCAACACATGTCACAGCTAAATGTCTGATGTCCCTAAGAATAAACGCCCACATGACAAAAGGAAAAAACAAAGCACCCCCCAGAAAACGGACAAGGAACATGGACCAATGGTCAACACAGGGGAAAGTAGAAAACGGTTCTTACACACCTGAAAAGATCTGTGACCTCACTCAAAATCAGAAAGAAGCCAATTAAAACAACACTGATGGCCATTCTCTCCTCCACCAGAAGGAGCACAGTGTCACTGAACAGGCTGAGGAGAAGCAGCCTGCTGTGCTGGTGAAGGTGTGGAGCAGTGGACCCTTGGAGATTATTTCTTGCAGAACACTGTGAGGATCACACAGAACAGGCAACATGGTGGCTCAGACCAGCACTACTGATGCTTTGGTCCTCTCACCAGCAAAGCAAGCCAGCTTCTGTGCAAAATACATAGTGCACAAAGTAGCACACATGCAGATAATATTGCATCATCATTTGTTATAGCAAAAGATTAAAATCAACCCAACAGCCAGCTTGGGGAATAGAATAGTTACTGTGGAATACAACACAGCTGTGAAAAGGAGAGGGGAGGTTCTTTATGTCCTCAGACTCAGCAGACTCCAGAGTGTTTGTTAAAGGCAGGAAATGAGGAGGTGAATATGGAGATATACGTTATCTTTGGTGTCACAGTAGGGGAATTTTCTCTTGCAGGAAAAAAAAATACTGTAAAGTTAAGAAACTAATAAATAATATTGACCTCTACAGGATGGAGTTTTGGGATGAAAGAGAAAAGGAATCAAAACTAGATGGTGTAGCGTAGACTCTTCCATTTTACTCATATTTCTTTACTATTTACATATGTTAATAATGTCAAAAGGACTAACAGGACAACATTTAAAATTACAACTGTGGCAAAGGTACAAACTAGACGTTCATGGTCTTATCACGGCCCAGAAAGGTTTGAGCTAGTCACACTGGTCAGGGAGCTCTTCCTGGAAGAAGCAGCACTTGAGCTGGATCTGAAGAATAAATGGGAGTTACGGGATCAAAGAGCAGGAAAGGCCTCAGCATCACAGAGGGAAGCCTGTGCCAAGGCCCTGGGATAGAGGAACAGCTCTTATAAAGAGCTGAAAGAAAACAGCCCAGCAGAGGTTGCCTGAGACCAATAAGGCTAGACCCATGGGAGCAGGCTAGACCATGTGGGGCTTGTAGGCCACAGTGGGACACATCCTGCTGCTGTTCTTTTTTTGGGGGGTGGGGGGTACCAGGGATTGAACTCAGGGGCACTCAACCACTGAGCCACATCCCCAACCCTATTTTGTATATTTAGAGACAGGGTCTCACTGAGTTGCTTAGTGCCTCCTTTTTGCTGAGGCTGGCTTTGAACCCACGATCCTCCTGCCTCAGCCTCCCGAGCTGCTGGGATCACAGGCGTGCGGCACCACACCCAGCTCTGCTGCTGTTTGTTTATTCAAGAGTGTGAGGAACTGCTGAAGGGTTTAACTGGGCAGAATGAGAGGGCCAGGGGAGTTTTACTCCATTCAGGGCACAGTTTAAAGTCATTGTAGAAGAAAGTAGTCACTATCCTTGTTCACAGAAAGAACCGTCAGCCCGTCCGCTCCGACCTCCCAACTTCACCTATAAAACCACAGGCGATGCTTGCTAGCAGCATTCTACATATTCCAATTATGATCCATAGGTTGCTATTTGCTAAAAACATTACACAAATTGCACCAAGGATGAAGTTGTTATAGTCTGATTTACATAACTTCTCTTCATCTCTAGGCAACATCATCACCCTGGCTGATGATGGCTCCGACCCTCAGAATCTTTCACAATCTGGTGAAATGAGTGAGGGAGCCCATTTCTCTGTGTGCAGGCCGGCATCACAGCCTATTACACCCAGCCAGGGAGGAAAACCCATTTTTAATGCACCATTTGATAAGAACACTTAACCTCAGTATGTGTTGTAATTAGAGAGATAATTAGAACTGTACTAGAACCTCTTCAGACTAGGACACATTTGATATTCACCTAGAATAAAATCTGCATGAACACAGGCCGATCCAAGGAATGTTTCCCCTAAAACAACTTTACCTGGCTTCCTCTCCCCACCCTAAAGCTTTGGCCGGCTAAGAAATGTAAAGAGATAAGAATTTTATAGGTAGTGCTTATCACAGAAGGCTAATGGGTTCAATTCAAAAATGCTTTACTGTGATTTGAAAAGGAAAAAAAAAAATCCTTAATTTTGAAAATCAGCTTCAGAGGCCAAGCCCAGAGAAGATGAAGGGAGCCGTGCACCCAGGCAGCAGAACCTGCTCTTGCACGAATCCGCTCGTAAATGTTAATATATGCATAAGAAAATTGTGTTCCTTAATCTCTGAAGAAACACTTATCACTAAGAACCCTTTAATTCTTTTCCTGTGCTTGATTTATTAGCTTATGAAATTATGTTAATAGCCTTCATGTTAATGGTTTGGGGGCTCAAATGACCTGATTTTAATAATGAAGTAATTTATGCAATAAATGCAATCAGCATCTATGAATCTCACTTAACAGAACATATTGGTGATTAGCCAATGCTAAGGCGAGTGACAGTCAGCAGGGGGCCAGGCGGGCCTGCTGCACAGAAAACAGGGCTCTCTGCAGGGCTTGGAGGTGGGCGCCACTCAGGGCTCATGACCTGCTCTGGATCACAACAGTTTTGCCAGAGAGGTTGAGACGGAATTAGAAATTAACTCACAAACTGTTCAATGAGTCGGATGCACCAGTAACGGTAGAGTGCATTTGCCTATGAGGCGCGTCCCTGACGGGGGGAACACGTGCGTCTTTGTTGGTAGCAAGAGGTTTCCTGCACAGCCCAAGACTTAGCAGTTGACGCACTTCCCAGGAGTGTCCCAAGAGGACACCGAGGGAGACAGGAAAGATGCTAACCCTGCATTTGTAAGATCCACACCTAGAAGGAGATGTGGATACCAGAATTGCAAGCCGCTTTGGCTGTTGACAGGAGTGTGTCCAATGGTTCTAGTTAGTTGGTTTGTGGAGGTTTTTTTTTTTTTCCCATTCCCTACAGATCTAAGGTCAGAAATAGTGACTATATCCCCACGTGTGCCCATCTTAGAGCGACACGGCTCACCCCTACTGGGGCAATGGCGTTTTCTCCCCTCTGACTTCAGAGGTCTCCAGGGAATAAGTTTCCATGTTCTTATCTTATTACTTGGGTATTCCTCCCAGGAACTCATCTCCCTCCCAAATAGAATATGCAAAACTGTGCTCTCGGATGTTCTGGAAATAAAGACACAGCCCACTGACTGTGCAGCCCCCACCACCACCCCCACCCAGGTTGAGAAGAGCCAGTGGCCTTACAGCAGCATCCCCTCTCCAACAGGGTCCACATGACAGCACCCGCCTCCCGGCCCCAGTTCTCCACTCTGGACACGAACATCCCACATATTTATTTATTTACTTATTTATCGTAGTTGTAGGTGGACAGATGCCTGTAGTTACTTTTATGTGGTGCTAAGGATGGAACCCAGGGCCTCACACGTGCTAAGCAAGCAAGCGCTCTGCCACTGAGCCACTGCCCAGCCCTCATGCATACCTTTGAGGAGTTTCTTTCCCGTGTAGCCAGGGTACTTAGTAAGAAGGAAGATTACGCTTTCCCTCTTACCAACATGGAGAGACAGTATAGAGACCTAACCCAAAACTCAACTCCAAGTAACGGTGCTGCAGATGGAGAGCTCTTGCTGTTGAGTTTTGAATGGAATTTTGTGGCTTTTCATTACCCCTTAATTATTATTTTTAGTTCAAGTGACGTTCCCCTCAACAATTAGCACTCTCAAGCTCACGAGGATGATTTCTTCCATTTTTATGCTAAACGTCATCCCTCAAGCAGAAAGAAAAAGGGAAGGGTATAATAGCCAGCTCAGGAACCGCTATCTCTCACTCTCTTTCCAAGTCCCTGGCTCTCCACAACCCTCCCCTCATTCCCTTCCATCTCTTCCCCTAGAACTCCTGTCTGTTTGGACTCACACAGCACCCCCACCCTCAAGGAACACTGTCCCATGTAGAGGCTCTCCGACCATCTTGGGAGGCATGGACACCATTCTCAACCCGGGCTGCTGAGATGCCCACATGCCAGAGACCCTGCACTTCCTGTGGCCCTGAGGGCTGAGCTCACTGCTTTCTTCCAAGAGTGTCTTTGGAAAACTTGGGAGAGTCCCACGCCTCTGACTGGCATCCTCGCAAAGATGTTGAGTGTCGCTCACCACGGCTAACATAAACCCAGCATCCCGTCCAGGGAGAGGCTCCAAAATGAGGTTTTGAAATCAGTTATTCACATTTCATCTCCACATTTCAAAAAAGGACCATATAAAAGTCACCCCACTCAGGCCAGGAAGGAAATCCAAAGTCCCTCCTGAGCGTGGGCTTCTCTTCTTCAATCCACACCTTATTGTGTACTCTTTGGGCAGACCCAAGACTCTGGCTTGTTTTGTATTTAAGCTTGTTCTGAAATGAAGGGGTGACAGAAAGGAGATTTACTATTGCTAAAATAACGATTTCTGGGTTTAGTGAATATATTTTTCCAAAACTGGCCAGAAATAGGTTATTTTTAAAATTTCAGGGCCTATATATAATGCAGGACCACAGTGCTGTGGTTGAAAGGGTGGATTCTGGAGCCACAGAACCCTGGATGGGGACCATCCTTCCCCTCCTATAATGGCTGAGTGACCTCCGGCAATGACTCAACCTTTGCTGGCTCACTGTTCTCATCTTTAAAATGGGGATAATGAGACCTTCCTTTTTTGACTGTAGTGCCACCAAAGCACTGGCAGTAGGTCTGGTATCGACTCAATGCCCAGTGGCTTGCTATTATCTACCCTCAGGATGGTATGGTGTGCCAGGCCCCATGCTGCCAATCACACGCCACTCACTCCCGGGCTGCAGAACAGACCTTGGGACTCTCCAGGTGGCATCAGAAGAAAAAAAAAATGTTCTTCATCTCACTTCCTCTCTGGGACTCATTCCCCTTTTTACCACTTAGGAGCTTTTTGACTCAGCAAGATCTTGAAAAGATAATCATCCAGACGACCCTGGTCCAGGGAGTTGGATGTTCTGAATGTGGTGAAGAGCCGGCCAGATGAGCATGTGATCCCAACGGCAGCCCTCGGAACTGGAGCCCAAGTCCTGTGTTCTAGACCCAATCCAAGTGGGTGGCTCTGTCAGCCCCTGCACGGAAACCAGAGCCCTCGGAGTCACAAGAGATGAAGCCGCTGGCCTTCTCCCTGCTAGGACCCCTTCCCACATCGGAAGGAGAGATTGTGTCACTGCTTCAGGCTTTGGGGAAATGATGACAGGGCTTGTGGAAAGAATTAAAAATCATTCATCCAAAGCAGTTTTGCAACGTCGTCTGTGGGGGGAGGGAGGAAAGGTCAGCAATTCTCTCATTTCCACCCCAACGTGATGATTCCCCAACCTGACATTTCTTAATCTGAGTTTATTTTCCAGGTCATTAATTTGATTTCTCAATGTTTTGCAGCCTTTAAAAGTCTCAGTTAAAAACAACATCCTCAATATCTATCATCATTTCCACTTTTTTCCTTATTTTTTTCTCTTGTCATCTTTGATTAAAAAAAAAAAAAGATTCTGTTTTCATCACTATTTTGGCAACATGTCTGACCTCTCTGCATTAACCCAAGCTAATTCAACATAATAAATCAATTTCAAATCTCCTAAGAGACACCAACTAAAAAGCAAGCCAGGCCTGTTTCCTGGATTGGGGAAGCCAAGAGCAGGCAAAATTGAAGCTTATTTTTTTTTTATCTCTGTGGCTATTATGTTGAAAAAACAAAAAGCCACGTTACCAACCGAACATGCAACATCACAAATGGGAAGCAGAAGGTGTGCTAAGTCGTACATCCCCCCAACATGTGCCTAGGTGCCTCCCAGCTCTCCTCAGTGTGTCTGGGCAGGAGTCTTCCCCTCACCCTTGACAATGCGCGGCTCTAGTTACTGTTACAGAGGACTCCTCTTTGCCTCTAATCTTGGCAAATCCATCTCCCAGAACACAGAAACCCCTAGGTGTACAAGAATTTAAATTCAAGAAAAGAGGGAGAGCAGTTGAATTCCAAGCAATTCACTGACCCATTGTCATGGTTAATTTGAGAGGTCAACTCCACTGGATTCAGGGATGCCAAGGTTTAAGGGGCTTCTGGGTGTGTCCATGAGGGTGTGTCTAGGAATGATTGGCATGTGGCATAGCCACCTGAAACGGAGACCCTCCTAGGCCTGGGCAGCCCCGTCCCATAGGAGGGGGCTTGGAGGCCATAAAAGTTGGAAGAGCAAGGCAGCAGCAGATGATTGCTGCTGTGATCCTCCGAGGATATCAGACTCTCTCTTTGCCAGCCGACTCTGTCGGAAGCCTTCCATCTCATCTAGGATAGAACGTCCTTCCCTCTTGTTCTGGGGCTTCCGCGTCTTGGGTTGTGATGCTGCTGCTTCCTCCCGCTCTCCAGCCTGCAGACGGCCATTGTGGACTATCCAGCCTCTGGCCGCAGAAGCCAACCTAATAAATGCCCTTTTTATAAACATACTTACTGTTGATTCTGTTCCTCTGGAGAACCCTGACCGGTTCTCCTATTATCAAAGGTGTAAGTTGGGGCTGGGGCTGGGGCTCAGTGGTAGAGCACTTGCCCAGCATGAGTGAGGCACTGGGTTTGTGTCTCAGCACTGCATATAAATAAATAAATAATAAAGATCCACCAACAACTAAAATTTTTTTTAAAAAGTAAGGAAATCCGTCCAAGTGAGTTCCAAGGTTATCCTCAGGGGTCCAACTGCCCAGAGCCTCAGCAGGGTGAGTGCTTAACCACTGGGCTGAGTGCAGGCAAACCCAGGCCATGTGGCCAAGCGTGGGGGCACCTGGAGCTCTGGAATGGCTTGGGCAGCTCTGAGCGTCCAACGCTCACCTAGAGCTTTGGTGACTGTCCTGAGGCTGTTCTGAGGTACTTCCGTGGCTCCCCTGCTATCCCCTGTGAGGCTCCGTCACCACTCTCTGCCATTCCAAGGCTCCCTCCCACACAAACCCTTCCTAAGCATTACTGTCACCTGTTCAGGCACTTTGAGTGCAAGCTGTTGGATGCATTTAAAGGACCTGGGTGGAAATGAAAAGGTGGGCTATGTTGTCAGAGCTCTGTAAAAATGTTTTAAATCCAGAATAGGTTTGTTGTTGTTGTTGTTGTTCTTAAAAACAAAATTGTTTTGTTAGTTCATTTTCCAGGCCTGCCTTGGGAAATTGATTGGAACTTTAAGGCAGTCGAATTGGAGTCCTCGTGCAATTTCTCATTGTTTCTTTGGGAAAATGATTGGAATAGTCCTACCAGGGATATCGGAAGCAGAGTGAGAACCCTACCTGGCTGCGTCCCAATCCCCCAAAATGGCTCTCCTCCACCTTCCTCTCCACTTCCCCACACAGGGACTGAGGGTCCTTTCCTCTCTCCCTCCAGTGGAGAGCGGTTGCTCTGACCATTGACCTTGTCCAGTAACTTACTATTTAAAACACACATCTGCCGCCATATTTGAGGCTCGCAGCCCTTACTGGCCAGGTAGGTGTGATTTCCACCGCTTTTCTTATCTTTTGCAGCACTGAGCATTGAACCCAGGGCTTCATGCTCTCCAGGCAAACACTCCACCACTGAAATACAGCCCTGGTTCTTTGTATTTTATTTCCAGACAGACTCTCACTAAGTTGCCCACCCTGGCCTTGAACTTAGTTCCTCCTGCCTCAAGCTTCAGTCTCTGGGATGACAGGTGTGCACCGCCATGTCTGGCCTCACCCCCGTTTTACAGAGAAAGAAACTGAAGCTCAGACAGCATAAGGGATTAAACCAAAGACCTTGGCTCCCAAGCGGGCAGAGCAAGGGTGCTCACTTCCCAGTAGTCACCGCGTTCTTAACGGGCAATCGTCTTGGAGGGTAGAGAAATGCAGGATAAGGGTCTTCACCATAATCAATCAACTTACCTTTATAGGTTTAAGTGCTTTTCCTTTTTTAAGCACTGTCTGTTTTAAAGCTTATTATTATTCTGTTGTATAATTTCAATGTTAAGGGCCTGAAAATTTGAAAAGCACACCTAAGTGCCTATAACGTAAAACTTTGTTACAGGAATCTAAGAATAACTGAGCACTAGAAATTTTAGCAGCATATTGTATTAATAAATGAAGGGGAAAATACAGGAGTACACCAATATATGACAAAAGAGCATCTAATTCAACCCAATAGGCATTCGTGGGAAAAGTTCTAGGTAAAGTGAAAGGAATTTCTTTTAAAAGGTAGAAACCATTTTATCAGATTCATCAGAAACCAATCGATAACAAAGTACTAAATAAATTTCCATTAAAATCAGAAATGAGATTAAGCTGCCCAATTCTACCATATTATACCATATTAAGTGGTATAATATACCATATTCTACCATATACCATATATATACAATATACCATATTCTACCAAGTGGTATAATATACCATATTCTACCATATTAAGTGTTTTGGAGACAACTAGAACTGGGGGGAGAACTGCAGAGGAACTGCCTGGAGACACACAAGAGGGGCCCGAGGACTGTGCCTTCCTCAGTCTTCCACTTGCAGAAATGACAAGAGACGTTCTTCAGGTTGGAGGGAAATGATAATAGATGGAAACTCGGCTCTACAGAAAGAAATGAATGCTACCAACCAGAGTAAATGTGTGGGAAAGCATTGAAGGCTGCCCTTCTTATTTTTCAAATTCCTTTAAAAGAAAATCAATTATTTAAATTAACTATAAAAACGTAGTGTTTTGGACTTTATAACACATACAGAAGTAAAATATGTCGACAATTCATAACAGATGGAGTAGAGATAGATGCAATTATACCTTTTCAAGATTCTCATCTTATATGAAGTAGTATAACATTTATCTGATAAGAATTCATAACATAATTTCCAGAGCAAGAACTTTTTTTAAAATACAAAGAGTACTTAAATAGCCATATGGGTTCAACAATGATGCAGTGACAATTGAGTGTCCACACACACACACACACACACACACACAAAACTTTAATTAATGCCTTACACTATACACAAAACTCAAAGTAGATCAAAAGTTTGCCTCTGGAAGGACAGTTGGCAGCAATACTTTATAAGGGAACTTTTTAGAGTGACCAAGATGTAGCTTTTGACTGAGGTGTTGTTTACAGCGGCGTATACATCTGTCAAAAGTCCTTGTGCTTAATAGCTGTACATTTCACTCTATAAATTTTTACTAAATTAGAAATGAAACTCAAGAAAGCCACCAGATCATAACTGAATCAGACATTAATGAATTCAAAGTTTGACTAGAAATTTGTCCTTAGTATCACACAAAAGGAGAAGAGATGCACAATATAAAATATGGAGATAACAGATCTGCAAGTGACAAACACCTTTGTTGTGTTCATCAGCTTTTCATCACTGTGACCAAAATACTTGACAGGAACAACTCAGAGAAGGGAGGTTTATTGGGCTCACAGTTCCGGAGTCTCAGTCCCCGGTCGGCTAGCTCCATTGCTTGGGCCTGAGAAAGCAGAAGGTGGTGGCAGAAGGGCACGGCACAGGGAAGCCGCTCCCCTCACGACAGCTGGGAAAGAGAGGGCAGGAGGAGCCGGGAGGAGAGCCAGTCCATGGGCATACCCCCAGGGGTCCACGTCCCCCTTCCATGTCCCTCCTGCCTACGTTTCCACCACTTTTCATCAGTCCATTCAGCCTTCAGTGGATTAATCCACTGACGAAGTCAGTGCTCTCATGACTCAGTCATTTCCCAAATTCCACCTCTGAACACTGTTGCACTGAAGGGACTCAGCCTTCAACACGGAGCCGTTGGGGAATTTTCCAGATTCAAACCTTCACTTATAATTTCTAAATAACTTGATAAAGAGGTTAAAAGAGCCAATGTTTCAGAAAATAATAGAAAAAAAAATATTTTTCTCAATTTTGAAAGAAGACATTAGGTCTTTGTGTGAAAGCAGATATAGAATGAATATGGTAAATCATTTTTTACAAAAAACCTTCTACCCAGATATTTTATGGCAAAATTTCCAAGGCAATCATAAGAGTTTCAAGAAAGAAACATATAAATCTACAACGGAACAAAAATCAGATTCACATTAGACACTGATAATACTAATGAAAGAATATAATAGACAATAGCTTCAAAAGTAGAAAGGAAAACTCTGAGCCAAGAATCCTACACCCAGCCCAACTATTGCTAAAGTGTGAAGATAAAGATATGTCCAGGGTATAAAGATAACCACTAAAGGGTTAGGCTTTTGTTTTGTTGGTCCTATGGATTGAGCCCACAGGCACTTTACTACTGAACTACACCCCCAGTCCTTTTTATTTTTATTTTTCATTTTGAGACAGGGTCTCACTAAGTTGCTGAGGCTGGCTTTGAATTTGCTATCCTGCCTCAGCCTCCCAAGTCATTGGAATTACAGGTGTGCATCACTGTGCCTGGCTTGCTTTGCTTTTTAATAGTTAAAAAATGAGAAATGACATAAAAAAATCCATGAGTTATATGCAAGGTATGGCATATTCAAGTAATAATGCACTAATATATAATTAAATGAAGGGATTAGATCTACATGTAGCAGTACTGATAAATCTCAGAAAAGCAAGTTGTCACAGGATATCACAGCATGTGCCATATGCACACTGACATCGTCCACATCATCATCCAACAAATGCTCACATAGTCCTTCCTGTGTGCAGGCACAGTGTTAAGCCCTTTCTGTATTTTAACTCATTTAATGATCACAAAAAGCTCTGGGAAGCAAATTATTATATCATTTTATAAACTAGAGAATTGCGATTTGGAGAGGTTAGATAATTTGTCCCAAGTCACAAAAACTAATAAATAATAAGATTAAATGTGAATCCAGGCAGATGAGCTCAGAGTGCACACGTGGTCCCCCACAAAACATGCTGTGTGCTCCTTGTAGAGTCACCTTCCATAGCAAATCTAGGAAAGCGAGGACAGGAAGACAGACCAGCTTCAGGACATTCGTTACCTTTGGGAGGTGCAAGAAGGAATAAGATAGGGAGAGATGCCAGCCCCAGCTGAAGTGTTTCATCTCATTTAAAAAAAAAATGGAAAGCAACTATAGCAAAGCATTGTCATGTTGAATCAGGGTGCCGGATGTGGAGTGTCTATTATCCTCTGAGATTAGGTACATGTGTAAAATGTTTTAAATAAAAATAAAGTCATAAATACCATGAAGTTAAAAAAAAAAGTCTCTCCAACCCAGCTTGTACCCTTCCAGGGAGGCAGAGGTCAGAGATGGGCGAATAACATCCTTGTTTCAAAAAGACTTCATGAAACAGAAATGCAGAGCTCATGACCTGTGACTGAAGAGCTGTAACGCTCTTGCTGTTTGGTGGCACGAAGTAAAATCTGTATCTCAAACCAAGATGGCAATTCCCAAATTCATCAGGTTCATTACCGAATCATAAATCTTATCAGCCTCTATTCCATCAGATGAGTCAGGAGAACACTTTCTGGACTGCCTTTTGTTCTCATTTTGCTGTGAATTTGGGCCTCTGACTGTTTCTCTCCACTGAAAACCACAGCCAGGCCACCAAGATGACTTGTTTTTACAGTTTAAATGCAAAGAGGTCTCCCAGGGAATCCACACCATTGTTTACAGTGTGATCCAATTATGATCTCTAGATTTCATTCCATCAGACCTACCAGAGAGATCTATGGCTAAAATTTAATTTTAGTACACTTCTCATGTGGAGGTGACATTTTAAGAATCAGCTGCATAATCAGTGTTCTTACTTTTATTATTACACCAATTAGTTTTTGCTGAATTCACAGAGAATGAGTGGCAAATCAATCGAGTATTAGCCGATTCCCTTTAACCAACTTTGAGTGCTTTATGCTAAACACAAAACTCTTTTCTAAGTGGGGGTGAACACACAGAAATACACATGAAAAAAAAGTCCCTGTTTTCAACAACTCTCCAGTTGGTAACAGAAACATGACATTCACACAAATAACTATGATGCAAACTAGAATATCAAAAATGCCTATGAGGCCAAGTGCAGTGGCCCACACTTGTAATCCCAGCAGCTGGGGAGGCTGAGGCAGGAGGATTGCAAGTTCAAAGCCAGCCTCAGCAACAGGGAGGTGCTAAGCAACTCAGTGAGACCCTGTCTCTAAATAAAATACAAAATAGGGCTGGGTTGTGGCTCAGTGGTTGAGTGTCCCTGAGTTCGATCCCCAGTAACAACAACAACAACAAAAAAAGTGCCTATGAGCTGTACGATTGGCCCCCTCTACCCATGGTTTCTGCTTCTGGAGATTTACTTGACTGTGATCGAAGTGTTTTCCCATTGCCTAGGTACTGAACATGTTCAGACATTTTCTCTTGTCATTATTCCCTAAATAATACAGAATAAGAATTTCTATGTGGCATTTCCATTGCATTAGAGTTATTGTAAGTAATGTAGAAATGATTTCAAGTACATGAGAAAATGTACATAGGTTCTAGGAAAATGCCATGACATTTTACAAAAAGGACATAAGCATCTTTGGATCAGGTGTCCTTGGGGGTCCTGGAACCAATTTCCCATGAAGGCCGGGGGAGGAGGATACACAGTAATCAGCCCACGGGATTCCAAGATCAGAAGACTTTCTGGCTGCTGAGAATTGAAAGCAGGTTATCAAGAAAGACTCCTTTGTGGTAATGAGGTTTAGGGGAGGTTTCAATAGCTACAGTTTCAGGAGCTGGACAGAGAGAGGCAACTTGGGGGGCAACGGTAGAGAAACACAAGTGTGTTGACTGAAGATTCCAGGTAGGCAGGAGGCTAAAACAGAAAATGAGGGTAGAATGGTGTATTGGTCCACTTTCAGTTACTAAAACAAAATTCCTGAGGCTCTTACTTAGAAAAGATTGGCTTATAGTTCTGAGGTGCCAGTCTAAGATCTGGAAGTTGCTTTGGGCCTCTGGGGAAGGCAGTGGGACAGAGGGCATACAAGACACCGCAGACTGTTCAGATCCTGAGCAGGAAGCGGGCAGAGAGAGGAGAGCAGGGTTCCACACTCCTTTTCAAGGCCCCCCGCCTCCTGCCAATGGCACACCCTGTGGACCACGCCTTCCACCATACCCTTGGGGAAATACCCACCCAAAGTTGACAAATGTTACTATGTAAATTGCTTTGGGCCGAAACCGCTGGAAGGCTGGCTGTAGCAGATTTAACGTGAGGCTCTGAGGGGTCCCCCTGGCAGGGTCCCCAGAGCTGGCCTGTCGGTGAGCAAGCTGCCCTGAAGCTTAGCTCGACGAAGGACCCAGTTTCTTCCCTCTGTGCTCTCCCACCCTTGGGCTGGCTCATGCCCAGGAATCAGGCAAGCCCAGCAGCGTCCCCAGACAGATTGGCCCTCTCCTTGACTCTCGAGAGCAAGGGCATCTCCACCATGGCTTCCAGCACACTCCTATATCTGAGTCACATTCCAGAACCAATCTCTGACCAGTGGGTTCGGATCATTCTTCAACCTATCGGCACCTGCCCAAGAAGTCCTGCTCTGTGTGGGATGCGCAGGTTCGTGAATGAGAGCATGCTCCCAGGGAAAAGGAATGAAGGCAAGAGCTGGCCCTGGAGGGCGCCCGCAGTGACCACTCCCGGCACCAACGGTCGCCACGGGGCCTTCCGTGCACTGTCAAGGTTGGCTGTGTTTTTTAGTTCATCTGTCACACATGTGACCTAGAGGGCAAGTGCCTTCACCAGGACAGGGCAAAGCAGCCAGACTCTTTGTGGACACTAAGCGACACGCAGGACTTCGTTTAGGGAGATGAGAATATCAGCGTTGGATATTCAGAGACTTGAAAGGAAGAATTTGTAGAAATAGATTGTTCATGTGCTCAGAAGGAGTGTGGCTTCTCGTCAAGACCACGACGTGTGGTCTCACTAGCTGCCCTCTCTCCCTGCACGTGGGGCCTTCCTCTGCCCTCTCCCTGCCTCCGATCGGCCTGTCGTGAGTGGGCACTGGCTGAAGGACAGCCGTAGCATTCAGGTCCTGTTCAAAGGGTCCTGCCCTCTCCTCCCCTTGGGCACAGAACCGCACTCTGGGTTGGACCTGCACCTCCTTCCTGAGGTACTCCGTCTCCCCAGTGAGTAGCTCTCTCCCGCTCTGTTTTCTTGGCTCAGTTCCCCCAACTGGGCTCCGCTCACCCCTTTCCTCTGCTCTTGCTGTGAAGACTGCCCCAAGGATGCCCTGAGGCCCTTCCCCGCACCCACAGGGTCTCTCCTGCCTCTCACTTTCCTCCACTCACTTTGCCCAGGCACGCGATATCCTTGCTCCTAGGCACCCCAGGAAGTAAGACCGTTTAAATTTATTTTTACTTCTTACATCTCTGAACTCATCCTTGTCGACGTTTTTCCCAGACTTTAAAAATGCCCACAGGGTCACATTCAGAACCGAGGTCACCACAGAAGCTCAGATGCTGGCAGGGAGCCAAGGCCTGAAGAAATCATGCCGCAAACTTGCATCTGAGGTCACGAGTGGCCTGTGTTAAACCACAGCGGGGACGAGGATCATGTCCCCCTCCCTCCTGGGCCACCTGAGAGGCTTCCCTTCTCTCTGGCCTTCTCTAGTGGCTCTGCTCTGGGTCAGTTTCTGCCTGGGAATGGACCAGTGGTGACCTCCCCAGGGGAGAGGGAGGAAGAGTGCAGGCCGACTCCTGCCTAGCAGCCCTCCCTGCTCCATTTCCATTTCCCCTGAGCAATTTCACAAGTCCCCAACGCTGGGTCCATGTGGGGGGGGGAGCCTCAGGGGACAGCTCAGGGGAGGGGAATGAGAGGTGGCTGGGGAGAGAGAGGAGGGACAGCCAACCCAAGGCTGGTGGACTGCAGCTCAGCCAGGGAGCCAGGAGCTTCCCTGGCCTCAGGGAGCCCTGTATGTAGGAACCCCAACCCCCCCTGCTCTCAAGGCCCTCACCAGTCCTTGCCGGGACCCCAGCAGCAGCGAGATGGACCTGTCTCTCTCAGCCCCTCCAGGGCAGAGCTGGCGCTGGGGGCTGTGCATTCCCACCAGCCCACGTTGGAGACTTGAACACATCTTCCCTGAGGAAGAGGCTACACGGGCAGGTAGGTTGGGGTGCTTCCGAGCCTGGACTCTAGGGAAGGCCCCCACACCCTATGTAAGGCAGAGTCCAACCCACTGTCCCCACCACATGGTGCCTTAGCTGCAGACCCAGCCTCCAGCCCCAGCTGCTGCTCCTGAGGTTACTCCAGACGGCTGTGCCTGGCAGGGCAGAGCTGGGCCCCGAGAGGAGCCAAATGGCACCTGGAATTTAGACCCATGCCCTCTGCTGTGTTCAGATGGGACGTCCCGTGCCGCACCTGAAGATCTCCTTGTCAGCCTCTTCCCCTAAGTGCCTCCAGCAGGTTCCTCCTGGTACTGGACAAACACCAGTTCTGCCCATGTCAGGGATCTCGTCGATGGAACTGAAGACAAGCCTGCGGCTTCTCACCGCTCACAGCTTCTTGATCAACCTCCGTCAGGATGGGGTCAACAGCACCGGTCCCTTGCACTGTTTGCTCTCTGACCGCCACAGAGTCACCGTGCTCTTTGGAAGCAGAGGACAGTGGCCCCAGGTTATTTTGTTCTGCAGAAAGAAGGTCAGAGGATCACCCTCACCACAGTGAGATCCCTTCGTCCCTGGCACTTCCTTCTCATGGCTCGGCCCCAAGTCTTAACAGCCCTTCCCTAACTGATAACTGTCATTCTAGAAACCACTAGTTATGAAATGTGCCTTCGCTCCACACTTGGTTTGTTCCAGCAGATTTCTAATCTGAAGCTAGGGATCAGCAAGTCACCCCTTAGGTTGGCCCTGGATGGGGTGCGGGGTCCTGGGACCACAGCTACGGGAGCTGTGGGAGCTGAGACCTGTATGGGAGGCCCCATATTCAGGAGGAGCACTGTAGAAAAGCCCCCAGGGTTCCAAGAAGCCCTCTTTAGAAAGTAACAAAGTTAAAGACGATACTTTCCAGATTTCAGAGATTTCCCAATAAAACCCGAATCCTTCCTTTCAAAAAGTAGACCAGGATAGTAGTGCGGTCGTTATTAAAAGGTCCAGCGGTTTAAATTGCAGGCATCAAAAATCATCCAGGACCAGCCTGTCCTCTGGCTCTGTGCCCACATTGTCATTTGATTAATAAGAATATACATTTCCCTGTCCTGCAGACTATCAAGTCAGGAAGGAGAAAGTGTTGAAGGCCGCGTGGGGCCCAGGAAGAGGGGGACTCTACTCCAGTGGTCATTTCAGCTGCACATGTGGGGACGGTCCCGTGCTGGGTGCACACATGCTGAGAAGATCGGGCCGTGGTGGTCTCTTCTAGATTCTTCTGCCTTTTGGATACAAGGTCCCGGCTTGCTCTCCATGCTGCCTTGCAAAGCTTCCATTTGTCTTCTATGAAAATCACTCAGCTGCCCGCCCAGGGTGGTGCTCTGGGTGGACGTGCTCACGCCCAGCCCCCATGGGCAGTCCGTGGTGGGCCTGCACCTCTCTCTCCCAGGAGAGGGGAAGCAGGAAGGGCCGTCCACAGCATGTGGCCACCATATGCAGATGGAAGCACCAGGTGGGTGGCAGTGTCCACCACCCATCCTTCTGTCATGAAGATGGACACTTGCTACCCACAGACTAAAAGCATTTCCCACGGACTCAGCTGAAATGTTGGATTCTGGCAGATGATTTGCAATCTGCTTAGTGGGACGCTGACAGACAGAATGTTTACTTCTCAGAGTGAGAGTTCCTCATTCTACCTTTTGTGCCTTTTTTTTTTCTTATGGTTGTTAATCAAAACCTTTTAACTTTTAATTTTAAGTGAAAGAAGATAGCCTTTGAAAATTTGTCAATCACTTCTCTATCCCAGAGCTAGCAAATCCTCTGGGAGGTTTCCCTTGATCTGGGACACATAACTTAAAGTAAAGGAGTGAGTCCACAAAGACTCTCTGGTGAACTGGAGTGAACTGGCTGTGTTAGTCTGTTTTCAATTACTGTATTGAAACACCTGAGCTGGGTACTTATAAGGAAAAGAGGTTTATTAACTCCTGGTTCTGGAGGTTCAAGGCTTGGCCGCAGTGGCAAGGACTTCCCAGCACATGACATCACAGTGGTGGGGGTGCGCACAGGGGGAAACCACGTGGCTAGACAGGAAGCCAGAGTGCAAGGAGGGGGTGGTTGGCTCTTTTTGTAACAACTTTCTCACCAGAACTAACTCCAGGCTCCACAGGAACTACCATTGTCCCTTTCCAGAGAAGCACCCGCAGTAATTTATGGAAAGTCTAGAAAACAAACCAAACCCTGCTCAGCAGAGGGAGAAAGAAGCCCTTCTGGCATAGCTGTGGCCAGGCCTGCAAAGTTCGCCAGGCCCAGCCAAGGGACAAGAGAGGTGTCCTGGGGAGACCCCTGAGCACCAGAATTGCACACCAAGAGCTGTAGGCCTGGGGAGCCCAAGGTCTGGGCCAGCAGGGGTGGCGTCCCTGGGGGACAGGGCACCCCAAGCTGCAAGTGTGGCCCTGCAGTGAGAGGGTGGTAAGGGCCACTCGTGGGCTGCCCAGGGACTGGTCACGTACAGCTTGTATCTCTCCTGGAGGTGTTACTGCCAGAACTAGTGATCCTGACGATTTAAAGGGAAGGACTGTGTGTCCTACCAACCTCTGGAAGCTCAAGTCAAGTTTAATTTGAAGAACAAAAGAACACAGCCTCACTTGTATGCAGGTGGGACTCTGGTCACTCAGGCTAAGTTAGAATTAAAAAAAAAAAAAACATAGAGATGGGTTAGTTCTGATTTGGCACAGAAGAACTAACCAAGTCCAGATTAATCTACATCCTTCCTAAGTGCTGGGAGGTTAACAGAAGGACACACGGCCAGCTGCCAATCTGGTCACTTCCACTGTCAAAACTTGCAAATCCTCCTAATGCGTCTTTCTTTTCAACTTTAAAGAGCGTGTGAGAGATGTGGCACACGCCTGTGATCCCAGCTACTTGGGAGGCTGAGGCAGGAAGATTGCAAGTTCAAGGCTGGTCTGAGCAACTTAACAGCCTTTCACCAAGAAACTGAAAAGAACTGAGTAAGAAGAATCCCTGAGTCCAATCATCAGAGCTGAAAGAGGGAGAGAAAGAAGAAAGAGAGAGACAGAGAGAGAGAGAGTCTGAAGATTTAGGAGGATGCAAACGTTAGCTCTGAATTGGGATTTGGAGACTAAGGCTGGATTTCCAGTTTTCCAGTCGGAGACCTCACTAGGAGAGCCCGAAGATAACTCCAGAAATAAATCTTGGTTTTTACCCTGATGCTGGATCTCTCTCCCAAGCTCCTGCCCTCTTTATCTGACCGCAAGGCCTTATCTCCCCCAGGATGGCGCCCTTCAAAAGCAACATGGCCAATCAAGTCCAGATTAATCTTGGGTTTGGTTTGTTTTCTAGACTTTCCATAAATCACTGCGGGTGTTTCTCTGGAAAGGGACAATGGTAGTTCCCAGTGAGTTGCTTCAGGCCCTCCCACCAGCCTCTGCCCAGCCAAACCGCTGCCCCTCCTCCTGGTTCTCTGTTTGGTGAACAGCACCTCCAGCCTTTCCTCTGGGCCAAAGTCCTAGAGTCCAGCTCCTAAAAAATGCCTTCTCTCCTGTCTCCACTCCCACCACCAAGGCCTTGGGGATCTTCTCACCTTCATCCTCGGTCTGTCCGTAGTCTCCTAATGGGTCCTCTGTCACAGTCTCCTAATGGGTCCTGGCCTTTCCGCTGTCTGTTACCAGAGCAATCTTTTGAGCACCTAAGTCTGGTTTTGCCATTTGCTCCTGGGGTTCTCTGGGAACTCAAGAGGGGCTCCCTGCCCCTTGGCTGTAACGAGGCCCGTGGCCTCTTCTCCGGGTGTCACTCACACCTGCCCTCAGGGCCACCACCCTCCTCCTTCAAGCTCTATGACCAGCCACCCAAGCCCTGGGAGGTCCCCCACCAGCCACCTCTTCTGCGTGCCCTTGTTCTGCCATCATGGTCCTGGGTCCGTCCCTCTGCTTTTGACCTGGTGACAACCTACATAAGAATCCAGGAAGACTCTTCTCTCTGTGAAAAGGAGCACCCCAGATGTCCCCCACAGAGTGCTGGGTGGTTTCTGTCCAGCACTGCTGACACTTCAGAGCAGACCTCTGCATGGAGTCCACCTGTCGGTCAGTCCCTGTATTTGTGGAAGGAAGGAGAGGAAGGGAGAGCCGGATACGTTATTGCCGCATGCTTCCCTCCCCGCCCCCCTTTTATTTATTTGTTTGGGGGTGCTGGGGATTGAACCCAGGGCCTTGGGCATGCGAGGCAAGCTCTCTACCAACTGAGCTCTATCCCCAGCCCCTCCCTCTTACTTATAAAACCCTTTCTAGAGGAACTATTTTTATAAAATTAGGCGAACCTAATTACCAAAAGCAGTCCAGGAATTAGTAATATTTTAAAAAGATATTTGTTTCGTATTGTATGATGTGGCCATTGGTGGAATACCTTAATACTCAGGTTTAAAAAAAAAAACCTGTTGTGACTCTGATGGACATTGGCCTAATTCTGGCGTCCAGACGCCCTTCCTGTGTTTGGAGGTGGCTCTGTGCCTGAGCCTTCTGGGGAGGCACAGCAGCGTCCTCTCTGGTGCTACCGGGCTGGGTACCACGTTCCCAGCCAGCATCCCTTGCAGCAGGACACGGCTCACATGCACAGGGCTCTCCAATGGGACGTACCCATGCGGAGCAGGAGCCTGTGACCTGAGGACACCAGGGCAGCACAATTCTGCCCAGTCCCCAAGTCTGGTCCTCCAGCTGTCCTAGAGGCCCTCTGGGAATCTCCTTTATGCTTTTGGTTCTTTCTGTTGCGATGAGCAGACCCTGAACTTCCAGGAACCCCGTGGCAGTTGGTGAGTGCTTCTGGCTCGAGTTCTCCAGGCCTTCCCGCGTGGTGATTGACACGGTCTGGTGGATCAAACAGGGAGCGGAGGATTAGCGCATTCCTCAGTATTAGAGGAATTTTTCTAGGCAGATTATCATTCACCAAAGCTTCACTAGGGCAAGTTTTCTTGCTTTAAATAACATCCCTCGGTGCGTGGTATCTGGCATACAGTAAATACTCAGCATGGACTTGCCCAGTGGGCTTATGAAGAGATGTTTTTAATTCAGGACACTGTCACTTAATGTCACTATGTCACATTGATACTAAGATAAAGCCCTACACTTAGAAGAGAACCAACTAAACGGTCTTCAGGAAATCCGTCCACACATGCGATTCAATGATGAGCCCGCTCAGGAGTAATGCTTGTAGATGTTCTAGTGACCTTTTAAACTTAGCAGTTATTTACTGAGGGTTTCCTGGAGATGTTCAAGGTGGTCGCAATCGAGTTAGGACTTCTCCCCGGGCCGCTCCTGATCTCTATGACCCTCGGTTTCTTCTTCAGTAAAATGGAGATGACAATCTTTCCTTGAAGGTTTGTTAACAAAATCAAATGGCGTTGAGGCCCATTTCCTTCCGACTTATTATTCCTTTTCTACTCTAAGTATCTTAAATTCATCTCGGCAACACCCCTGAGCACCTCTCTGCTCATGCACTGTGTTGCTGTGGATGGGAAGGGAAATAAGGCGTGTTCCGACTCTGAAGGATTTTGTGCTGTGGTCAGGGGGCTGGATGAATCAAGGGACCAGGAAATCAGTTGAGGACTGTGATGGAAGCCAACCCAGGGACCATGGGGGAAGGACAGAGGATGGGCATGTAACGGAGGGAGGGGGGACAACTGGAAAAGGGCTCTGGAGGAGATATCCTTGAGGGCGGTCCCAAAGGAGGACAGTCAAGGGAAAGAGAAAGGAAGGGACCGTCTAGAAAAATGAGCGGCATGAGCAGGGGCAAACATGAGAACAGCTCCTCAGAGTTTCTGGGGATTGAAGTTCAAGATGGCGTCGGAGGGAGCCAGGTGTGTGGAGGGAGGAGGGTCCGGTGGTGGATGGCTTTGTATGTTAGTTGAGGATCATGGAGCCCTAGGAGGCTCCACACAGGGAGGTGTTCTCAGAACCTCAGTCTGGAGGTAGTAACGGGGAGGAACATGGCACACCAAGACTGGGAGAAGGGAGGCCTGTTAGGGGCTTACATCCTGCTCCAGGTGAATAACCGTGTTGCTCCAGTGGGGAAACGTGTGAGAGCCAGAGATGAGGGAAAGGCAGGAGCCTGTTAGGGGGAGGCCGAGGGGCCTCCTCAGGGCTCGCCTGTGTTCTGTTTCCTACACACTGTTATGCCCTAAAGAGGCTGGGGGATCGATGGCTGCTACGTGGTCACTTGGCACACCCTCCCCACCGCCACAGCTTCCAACAGGATGGGATGATGGCCCTTCAGACGCCGTGCCCAGCACCAGGTGTGACCGCATGGTTCCAAACATTGTCCTCTGAACTCCAAGATCACAAAGTCATGGAAGAGCCTCCAACACCTTTCCGTGTCAGCACGCGTCTCCACTGTGCTATAAATTATCCATCTTTCTGGGCTTTAGGATAAAATATCTTACATTTTCCAGACAATCTTATTCAGAAGTTCAAATGAGTCTCCAGCCAGGATTTCTTATTCTCACGGAACAGTGTACGTACATTAAAATCAAATGGGAAAAAGGAGAGCAGACAGGATATTAGGGTAAACGTAGGGTGACTCGGGCTGAGACCTGGGCTGTGGCTGCCCCAGTCTGTCCAGTGGAAATGAGGCCAGACAGCTATTTCACAGGGATTTACATTCCCCACCCCCTGAAACAAATCTAATCTCATCCTGGTGCTCACAGGCCAGGTCAGCAAGGAGACTGTCTAAATTCAGAGCCCAAGATTCAGATATGCTGGCTCAGTTCCCAGGAGGCCAGGTCAGGATGAGAACCAATATTTCAATGGCTTAGGATTAGGAAATACACATATCCAATCTTGTCTGTTAGAGAAACAAACACGAAACCGCGAGACATTCTGTATTACGCAGAGACTGTTAGAGAAGTGTTTGGCTCGGCTGCAGAAATGCACCCACTCTTCTCGGGCTTCTAGACTAGAACAAGTTTTACAGAATATCCTCAGACTCAAGCTGAGATCCTCAGAGGATCTTCGTGAATGAGATCTTCTCGGCCCTGCCGAAGCAAGGCCCTGGCTGGGTAGCAGCAAGACAGAGCAGCTCTCGGTGCGATTGTGTAGTTCCATGTTGTTTAGCAAATAAAAGTTCACAGAAATCAGAAGGGTACCATTTGGCTTGGGAAGGAAGCTGGCTTTGCTTAGATTTGGCAATCCTCTCTGGGTCTTCTCTCAACAGACACTTGGAAAATACAGGCTACCAAAAGTCAGTGTCTGCCAACTGGTGGCTTTCCTACTTGTATCAAAGGACAGGGGCAGAAACCACAGTGTGACCAAATCTGCTCACCAGGGCATGCTTTTGCAGGTATAACCGGGGTGGGGGCGGGTCACCTTTCCCTTCTTACCCCTCAAAAATAATGAATGAAAGCCACTTATTTATAAAAGGGGCTTTTCTCAGGGAGAGATTATGTCTGTGGAGCCCTGGGGCCCACTTGGATTCCCCCAGCCGCCCAGGGCAGGCTTTGGCCTAGCACCTCCAGGTGTCCACAAGAAAGAAGAGAGGAAGAAGGGAGGGAGCGGCTGCAAGATTTAATTGCAACTCTGACAAGCATCAGATCAAAGGAGTCTCTTCTGGGCTCTTTGATCTCTTGATAACCACATTTAGCACCCTCCCCTGGCCGTGCCTGGGGCAGACGGCCCTCCCATCCAACTCCTTTTCTAGTTTAAATAATTCAAGTGCTAACCATTTTCAAAGGGGTGAAAATAAGCAAATGCTTTAAGATCCAACTTGCTTGCTAGATGTAGTAAAGCTCCTTCACCCTACAAATACCAGCTTGAAAAATAAAAATAAACAGCAGAGAATCCTGCAAGGGGAGGCCTTGCTTCTCTACCTTATCTGCCTTCAACTTGGGCGGTAGATGCACAGGAATGGGATGATGACCACAGCTCCACCTCCAGGGGTACGGGGGCGGGGCGGGGGAGCAGCGAGGGGACGAGGGGACGGGGTGGCTTCCCGTCCTGCTGGTGGAGATGAGGCACGGTGACCTGCACCAGCAGCCTGCCCCTCCAGAGTCCCAAGCAACTGGATGGATTTCCTCTTCCAGCTCCACACTGCCCGTTCTGTCCAGGGCTGGGTCTCACCATCAGGCGTGCCCGGAAGGTTCCATTCCAACGTAGCCTTATTAATAAAACACCAGGGAGGAGGGGAAGCCGTGCCCCGAGAGTCTTTCCACCCCACGGTCGCCAGATTTTGGAAACAGAAACACAGGACACCCAGTCAAAGTTGAATTTCAGATAAGTGACAACCAATGTTTTTTTCTAAACACTATTTGGGCGTCCCCAGCTCGGAGGTGGATCTGTCCTCAGCTCACAGCTGTCTCCTTCCCGCTCCCCAAAGGAGCAGGGTAAACCCAGAGGCTAGTGGAGCTGATCCAACATAAGCAGGCGTTTTTCATTCCAGGTCTCTCTTTTCACGTTAATCAAAAGCTCTAGATCTTATCCTCTAGAACTCTCTGTTCTGCCTTTAGAAGCAGAGCAGTGTGGGAAATCCAGTCCCAGAATGAGGGGAGGGGGGTCTTAAAGCCAACCGCAGGTAGTCACTGGGGGGTTCCTCACGCAGGTGAACCAGGGTCCGCTCACGATCTGCCCTGAACCAAGCGAGCACCACGGCAGGTCATCAAATCCTGACTGCCGTATCCCGAGGGCCAAGGTTCTCAAATTGGAGCTGTCTCCCGATCTCCAGGGGAGCTTGTTCAAGCCCAGGTTGCTGGTCCCCAAGTTTCTGCCTCGGTGGGTTTGACGTGGGGCTGGAGAATTCTCAGTTCTTAGAAGTTCCCAGGTGAGGCTGTCTGCTGGACTGGGGTTCCACTTGGCGACTCCCCACTCTAGGACCCGAAAGGGGACTTTACCAAACTGACAAACGGTATTTGGACTTGAAGTCCAGGTACCCCTCTCATCCCCCATCTGGAAACATCCCTCTCCCACCTCATTCTCCACGTGTGCAGCCGGCACCTACAGCGCAGCAGACACTGTGTGAGTCTCGGGACCTTGGGGGGAATCAGACCCGCTCTGCAGGAGCCCAGGGGAGGCCAGGAAGAGAAGGAAGGGAAGGTTCTCAAGGGCCTTCACCTTGAGTGGACTCTGGAAGACTGGGGATGGGGTTACCACCAGGGCAAAGGGAAGTGAGTCCACCGACAGGTGGAGACCAGCACGCAGGCTCAGGGAGCCTCGTTCCCAGGTCGGGTTGACGATGAGTCGATGAGTCGGGTGAGGGTGAGGGGTCAGGCGAGTCATCGGAGATTTTCTTTATCTTCTTTCTTTCAAGCCAAAGATGAGGTATTGGGTGGTTTTTAAATAGAGGGATGACATCATCAGGACTGTAACTCAGAGAATGATTTGAGTGGAGGGGTGAGGGTTCCTGTGAAGCAGCTATAGAGAACACTGTAAACTGGGCACCTCATAAAAGCAGATTTATTTCTCAAGATTCTGGAAGCTGGGAAGTTCAAAGTCAAGCAGATATGGAATCTGCTGAGAGCCCAGTTTGTGAACATGGCACCTTCCGATGGTATCCTCATGTGGCCAGGGGCCAGAGAGCACTCAAGGTCCCTTTAACAAGGACACTAATCCCCATCAGGAGGATGATGGCCTAGTCGTCCCAAAGGTCCTGCCTCCTGACCAGGGGACTCTGGGGGTGCACACACAGCAGTTCACAGCAGGGATATCAAAGTAGGCGCTGTTGCATTTGGAGCCCCCTAGAGGTGACGAGTGTGGATGACAGTGGGACTTAGGAGCCGTCCCAGGAGCGAATACCGCCCTGGGGCTACCCTGTCTTCCACCAGTAGAAGGGGCCTCACTGAATCTGAGGGAACAGGATGTAAGCATATTTATGCTCCTGCCTAGTCTGTGCCATGAACCGTGCATTTCTGCTCCCGTAACATCCGCCTTCTTAAGGATTTTTGAACTCATTACTAGTTGTTAAATTTACGTTCCGTCTCATTCCCAGACATTTATTTTTTTGTCCAAAATCATCTCATGACTTACTTCCTGGGACAGAAAATGGTAAATAAGTGACTGCTAAAATTCAGTGTGGCACATGACAGAATGGAGATATCTACAAAGATGGCAGAGGAAGAAAAGAAGACAATTTCCAAATGGCTTTGAAATTAATTTTATGGAATTGAGCAGAAAACGTTATTCCCTAGATTGAAAACTACCTCCAAGAAGATCATGTACTTTTTCTTTTTTTTTTTAATATTTTTCAGTGGTCAATAGACCTTTGTCTTATTTATTCATATGTGGTGCTGAGAATCAAACCCAGTGCCTCACACGTGCTAGGCAATTGCTCTACCATTGAGCCCCAGCGCAAGCCCTACTTTTTCTTTCTACAGTGGCTGACATCTCACTCTAGCACTGCACTTAGCTGTTGGCAACTGAAAGAAAAACTTTCTTAACATAGCAACCTCATTTGAATATCAAAATTCTAAAATAAATAGAGCAGTCTTCATGATCTGACTTTCCCTAGATAAAATTATTTTATTTGCTGGAAAACATTTTTAACTTGCTGTAAATGTGGCTGAGAGTGTGGTATTCCACTACCAAGGACAAAAGCCTCACCTTGCAGAGGGGTCTAACTTCAAGAGGGGGTGGGTGGTGCCTTGTGGAGTGGCTTCATTGAGGACACACAAGAAAAACACACCCATGTTCAGGAGTTAAAATCTTAGAAGAAAGACAGATGTGTCTGAAGTGGCGGCGTTCATAGGAAAACTCAGTGGAATCTCTTGGAATAAGGCAAGTTTTCAAAGTCATCTTGCACTGACCTGATGCTACACTAAAAGGACAAAACCTTCTAAGGTCACCAGGAGTCCTGGGGCAGCAGCTCCTCCCCCTGCACGGTGACCTTTGGCAAGTCACAGGAGGTGCCACCCACTGTGGTGTCCACAAAGGGTCATTGTCTGCCTTTGAGAGCGGCCAGCTGCTCTGTCCACCACAAGACTGAGAATTCAAGGGTCCTTCAGAGCCCAGCGCCCGACCCCAGAGGGGAAACCCACACCCGCGCAGCCAGAAAACTTCCAAAATGAAAGTAAAACAAAATTGATCGGGAACAATGCGAGAGAACAGATCGGAAATGGAAGGACTCACTCTCCCTCCTCTGGCTCTTTCTGCTGCACTGATTCATGGTGGGACCAGTTCCTGACTCATGCTTTCGACGTCACCCCTACTCGTCCTGAGCTCAGGGAAGCCACTACTAGGGCTTGTCCTGGTGCCACACCTCCCAGGGGCTGGCTTGATGTGACCCAAGCCAGGCGGAGCCGTCCCCCGGGCCCCCACCTGCAGCCTCAACAGCTGCACTTTGCTGGTCTCTCAACCCTGGGGAAATGGCCCCAGGTGAGTTTCTTGCAGCAGGCACCTGGGAGGGCCAGTGTGTCAGGAAACAATCAAGCAAAAACACTACTGCACATTTTTAGCGACTGGTACCCCAGGGACGTTGTCGATCCTGGGGACATCACAGGATGACCCAGGTTGGCCACCGCTCTCACGTGCCCTGCTCCTCATCGTCGCTGTCCCTCACCTGGGGACTTCACGGGGCCCTCCAGCAGCCTGGCTATTTTCCATTTTCACAACCGTCTGCACTTGAGCTCCTCACAGACCCCTTAAAGTACACCATGTGCCCAACCGTCTCATTCCTCCTGTAGCCCTCTCTGCAGCCTCAGCACCGTCAAAGATTCCTTTCTTCTGGTGTCACCAGAGCCACCGAGGAGGCACTTACACGCTGAGGTGTGAATCAGGCCCGGAGGCCGCCGGTGGGAGAGGGCTGCTCCTGCTTTTCTTCCTTGTGACCAGCTGGGGCCGGTCTTCCCAGCCTCCTCCTCAGCCTCGGGTGGCCATGAGTCATAATCCTGGCCACCGAGAGGAGTCAGCCGGGTGTCCTTGACAGTGTTGACCTCCTAGAAACAGACATGGCGGCCACGTGGCTGCCCTGGCTCCCTCCCCTCCCTGGTGGGGCCCTCCCTCCCCGCAGGGTCTTCCTCTGGGGCTCTGCCCACTGGTCCACCCTCCAGCTCCACTGCCTGCTCTTCTCCCTCAGGCCAGCCTCCGACCCCCACCCATGGCTGGAAGGAGTTGGCGGCCACGTTGAAGGACTCCATCACCTGGAATGTCTGTGGGCCGCTTGGTGATGTGAGTCTGACCTGTTGACAGGTGCTTCCAGGGACAGTTTGGTGCCGTGAGCTACAGGCACAACACTGGCTTCCAGAACTTGATGGCCTTGCCCAAAGGGGACTTTACACCCACGGGTTCACACCCTCCGCTCCCCTGCCCCTGCCCCTGCCAACTACGAATAGGTATTTGGCTATTTTAGATTTCTCATATAAGTGAAATCATGAAGTATTTGTCCTTTTGTGACTGATGTTTTCCTGGATCCAAATGCCCTCGGGGCTCATCTGCGTTATTGTAGGAAGGGAACCTCCTCCCTTTTGAAGACAGAGTAGTATTCCATGGTGTGCCGCATCTGAAGCTCTACCTTCAGTTTTCACCTTTCTCCAGATTCCCAGGTAGACAGAGTCACAGTCACCCTTCCCTGGAGGTCCAGGAGGATGGCCAGGGCTGGAGCCTACAGACTCTCCCAGCACTGCCATCGTGAATCTTGAGTAAATCTGCTGTCTCCTCCCTGCTCTCCCGGCACTTCCTCTGTTATCACTGGATGTGGGGCACAGTGGATGTTCAGGCCAGAAAGACCTGGTTCCTCTTCCACTCTGCTGGGGCTGGGGAGTAGCGGGGCCAAGTCACCTCATTCCTTTTGCCCTCGAATTCCCGGCTTGCAAGGCGGAGCCCTCCCGTTGCGTACTGTGGTAAAGCAGGGGCAAGCATCCACGCAAGCCCGGTCCATGAGGGTAAGAGACATCAGCCACTGTCCCCGCCGGGCAGACCAATAGGCCACCCAGGGCCACCTCCCCACACAGCGTTCCACTCGCCGGCTGCACCTCGTCTCCACAGCGCCCTTTCATCCTTGGGAAGGGAAACAGGCCTTACAGAGCCCCACGACGGTCAGCTTGTCCTTAAAGCTCCGGGATCTCAGTGGAAGAAGCTGGGACAGAATGACAACTGTGGAAAGGAGACCAGGAGAGAGAGCAGGACCAGGACAATGGCACGAGGGCCCAGAGAGGACCCTGATTCGGTTCTTTTCTTTGTTGCTGTTTTTGTTTCCTCTGTTTTAAAGATAAAGTGTCCTGTTCAGCTCTGATCACGCCTGCGGTGTTCACAGTTATCAGGTTGAGATGCGTACCCGGCTGGGCACAGACCGCCATCGGGGGTGCCTGCCGTGTGTTTGGGCAGGAAGGGCCCGAGCGGCCCGAGGAGGCAGGAGCTGAGTGCGAGGAAACCCTGTTGACTTACGTTTAGGACTGTTCTCCCAGGCAAGAAAACCACCTTAAAAACAAACAAACGGACACTCCGGGTTGTTCCCAGAAGAGACGCAGGTAGCTTAGTCAGCTGGGATGTGGTCTGCTCCTCGAGCTGCCGCGGGTGGCAGGGTCGGCCCTGAGTGGTGAGCCACACTGCCCCCTCCCGCAATCCAGACCACAGCCCTCGGGAAGCCGGGCCGCGTGGCAATTAGCAAAATGAAATTTCCTTCTCTAAACGCCTGCCCCTGGATGCCGTCAGGAGTTACTGCTGACTTCTAGAATGTTCCGGAAAAAACCCTGGTGGTTGGGATTTCAGAGTGGCTTCCTTCGGAGGAAGCCGTTAGAACTTTTCCCTGAAGAGAAGGGCGTGGGGTGGGGACTGGGGCAAAGAGAGCCGCCTGACCTGAGGGAGGTCTCGGGGCGTGGAGTGGCCAGGGGAGGCCTTGTGAGTCATGCCACCCTCTGATCTGCAAGCAAGAAGGCAGGTGCAGCCCACCTCTGCCCACCCGCTCAGTGCCCCAGTCTGTGTGCAGCACAGGGCACATGCAGCAGCCTGGGTCCTGAGCCTCCAGGCAGGACTGTCGCAGCTCTGCCCACAGAGGGTGGGCTCCCTGGGGCCCCATCTCCCCACCCTGGGCCCAGAGCAGAGCCGGCCACCTGTACACTGTCCATGAAGCTGGCACACCCACCAGTGGGCGTCTGCTGCAAGACAACACATTACACATGGTGGGTCCCAATGTCAAATCAGATCACCATCCTTACTTGGGCCTGGTCATTGCTATCGAGGTCTGGCATTTTAGATTTGATTCAGCCACCGCCCCACACAGACCTGAAGGAGGCCATCAGCACACACTGTGAAGTCAAAGCCCCATTTCCAACCCGTCCCAATACCCAGGCTTAGTGCAGGCGAGAGAGACGCGTTGGCCTGAACGCCCCATCTTCTCCTCCCTCCCCCTAATGCTTATCCTAAGAATTGGGGCAGCAAAATGATGTGGAAAGGGTCAGTCAAGAGCCCAGATGACCAATGAACTGGTTAATCAGCTCCTAAGTCAAAAGGCTGACTCTCCCGTTAAGGGTTACATTATGTGGATCCTCACCCCAAATTCACACGTTGAAGTCTTTGCCCCCAGTACCTCAGAATGTCACCTGGGTTAGAGATCAGGCTTTCAGAGGTCACCAAGCTACACCGAGGCATTTGTGGGCATTTGTGGGATGGGGGCCCTGATACAATCTGACTGATGTCCTTACAAAAAAGGGAAATTTGAACTCAGACCCAGGAGCACAGAAAGGACATCGGGTGAGGATAGAGGCAGAGACCAGGTGCTGTTTGGACAAGCCACAGGTCACCACAGATTAGTAGCCAACCACAGAGAGGGGGGCGAGCATCGAGCAGACCTCTCTGACAGCCCTCAGGAAGAACTCATCCCACAACACCTTCATCTCGGACTTCCTGGCCCCAGACCGTGTGTGAGGAAGCCACCCGGTGTGAGGGGCCTTGTTACAGCAGCCCTAGCAAACTCATACATCTTTGTACTTCAAAATCCTGTCACCTGTGAGCAGGGCACTCTAATGACCAGAGTCACTGGACAACTTTCCACAGGTTTCAAGATCAGCTCTGCTCTTCGAGAATAGTCTGTGACAGTCTCATAGAAATGAATAAACCTCTTCATTGTTTATGATAAAATCAAAATGTAAAGTCGTAAAAGTCCCTCCCCTCTGAGGAAGACGTGTCCACCTTGGTTGTCACCAGATCGGCTTATTTCCCACACAACCGTGGCCTGATGAGGAGGGGATGGTCCGCTTAAGCCCAGGAGAACCCCAGAACCATCTCGCTGGGTTCTTAACCGTCCTTTATCCTGTGCTGACCACCTCCCCAAAGAGCAGTGTAGATGTGAATGAAAATAAGGAAAAATATGTCCCAGATCCGTGACATCAACATCTCCTCCTCCAGCCACAGCGGGCTGCTTCAGACCCTCCAGTGCATTAACATCTTCATTGCTGATCGCTAAGGGGTGCCGCAAGAATCAGGAAGAGGCAGGAAGATTCAAAGTACAGTTGAACCTCTGGGGCCTAGGATTGCGATTGCCAGGATTCCAACGTGTGCAGCAGGTTCCAAATGGAACCAGGTCTCCCTTCCCCAAAGGAGACTGACCTGGGAGCCTTCCTGCCTGGAGTCACACCTCCTGCGCATCTTAGGAGCCCTTGGGCTGGAAAACCCATCCTCAGGAAGGCAAGGTGGCTGACTGGGTGCTGTCAAGTCGATTTTCCGGATTCGCTGTGGCAGACATGATCCCTGCGGCGACTATCCACGTGGGAGCCAGGCATGAAAAGGCGCTGCTCTTGGAAATGTGCCGTTGGGAGGACGGGGTTTCATCATCCTCTCCAGGCCCTGTCCCCAGCGTCGCAGCCGCCACCAACCCCAATATTTACATTTCCTCACATTACTTCCCTTTGATCTGACTTTTCCCTTCCAAGCTCCCAAGCTGAACTTTCAACAGAACTCCACCCAAAAGCCGCTCCCAGCACGACGCAGCCTGATACTGTTCATCACAGAAAACAGCTAGAGCATTAAACAGGGATAAGAATCATGAGTCTCCCTTCCTGTCCCTGAGGGCAACACCTCATGTCCAACCTGCCAAGTGCCATAGCCAACATTTGGTCCTTGAGAGGGGGACAGTGGCTGTGGCCGGGTGGGACTCACTACGCAGTCTTCCAGGGGTCTCCAAGCAGGGAAGCCAGGAGCCACTCGAGGCTGTTTCTGGGCAGTCTTCAAGATTCAGGCCACAGGCAACATGGCCCCTGATGCTGTGTGTCTCCTACGAGGACACTGCAGACATGTCTTCCTCAGGCCTTCTGAGGGCCCCTCCTTTTCCATCCCCTCTGCAATAGCTTTGGGGCTCTCTGAGCAGGAGCGTGGGGCCCTGAGCCCTTGGAGACAACCAAGGGAAAGGTGTCTGTGGACAGACAGACCTGGGCTGGGTGGGGCCTCTGCCACCGCTTGCTGTCTGATCTTTAGAAAAGCACTTGCCTTCAGGTCTGTCCTGAGGACTGAGGGGCTGAGGGGGAAAGTCCTAGGGTGGGGTGGGCAGTGGCCCACGCCTATCATCCCAGTGGCTCGGGAGGCTGAGGCAGGAGGATCGTGAGTTCAAAGCCAGCCTCAGCAAAAGTGAGGCGCTAAGCAACTCAGACACATCCACAAAGGCATCCAGTGAGCAAAGTCAGTGAAACTCTGTCTCTAAATAAGATACAAAATAGGGCTGGGGAGGTGGCTTAGTGTCTGAGTGGCCCTGAGTTCAATCCCTGGTACCAATTTTAAAAAAGTCCCAGGGTGGACTCAGCAGGGCTCAGTAGTTGCTTGTACTGCTGGTGTGTTCCAGATGCTGGGTGTTAGGCCCAGGGTAAATCCAGAGAGAGAATCTAATGGGCTTTTTGGCCTGAAAACCCTCATTTCCTTTACAGAGCACAAAATTCAGAGCAACACAGGTATCCACATCTCTTTTTTGGGTGTTTTTCTCTCGGTCCACTCAAGGTCCTAGTGGGTTCCTATGTTTTGTTCAAATCCCAAACTCCGCCCACCTCCACTTGGTACAACACATAGAAAACCAGACACGAGACACAGAGAATTTTCCTGATGAGAGTGACCGTCCCTGCCTCACTTCAGGTGCTCGCTAACCCAGCCCATCCACCTCTCCCTGGCTTCCTGCCACCTCCACCCTGGCCTTCTGAACCCGTCCTCCACTAATCTGCCCAACATCCAGGCCCCTTGCCCTCCCAGCTCTCATCCCCAGTCCTGGGTGGTCAGCACCATCTGCTCTCTCTCCTCTCTTGCCCACGCTGCTGGGCAGTGTTGCAGACTCTCAAGAGGCTGATCTTCCTTCATCATTCAGCAGGTATTTCCCAGGCTTCCCCACGGGTGAGAACTTTATGGGTGGAAAAGAGAGACCCGTCCACCAAGGCATCCAGTGAGCAAAGCCAAAGGGCTCCAAAGGGCACAGCGCAGGCAGGAGCCCTGGGGAGCAGCCTGAGAGGCCCCGGCTGAGGTCTCAGGGGCAGGGTGCGAGGCAGGGCTGGAGAGGCAGGTGGGGTCCAGCGACCGCCCATCCCCCCAGGAACTCCTGGCAGGGTCAGCATCCTATCCTCAGAGAAGTGGGCACCATCCACAGAGGTAAGCAAAGGAGGGTCATGACGGGATTGGGATTCCCTAGAAAAGCAGGCTCCCCCTCCTCAGCCCTGCAGCCGGCCCACCCTGCAGCCCGTCCGGGGGCCTCCTAGGCATCCTGGGGGGCCTCACATCTCCCCTCCCTTGCTCTCACCGTCAGCTCTCACCCCACCTTCCCCCTGGTGAAAAGACCAAGGCCACTCTCTCCCTTCAGATGCATCCCACTGTGCAGCAGGACAGCACGTGGCCATCCTCGCTGTCCTCAGTGCACCCCTTGGTGGCAGTAGCACGTCCAACTGGACACTTCCATAGGGACAACCTGTTATCACCTCAAATACAACAGGTCCCAAACCAAACTCACCCTTCCCTGAAGTGCCAGCTCCATTTCAGCTCATGTCCCAAAGACCAGCGTTGCCACTCCCTAGTCCAGGCCCTAACGGGCACTTCCCTTAACTGTCACAAGACCCTCTCAGCTCAGACTGCATTCTGGCCCTGTGTGAGCCCGCCTACCTGTGCTCCTAAAACATGCGCTTGATTATATTCCAGTCGCTCCAAGACCCCAGGGGATTGCAGAAACCACAGAGAGTACCGAACCCTGAACAGCCCGAGTTTTACCCCCTGTGCCCCACAGTACTGCCACACAATCCCCTATTCATCTGTCCCTCTGTGTCTTAGCCCTATTCTTGTGTCATTGTTAGGCAAAACAAGGGTAACTTGAACACAAGCACTGGGACCCTGGGACCATTGATCTGATAACCGAGATGCCTGCTAAGTGGCTGGTGGGTGGGTAGCATATACAGCATGGATACACTGGACTAAAGGGCGACTCACATCCCAGGAGGGACAGGGCTGGATAATGCACAATTTCATGATTTAAAACCTATGCATTCTGTATTCTGGAAGTTTCCATTTGATATGTTTAGACTGTGGTTGACTGCAGGTAACTAAAACTTTGGAAAGTGAAACCTCAGATGGAAGACTACTGTATTCACCTGTTCAAACACAGACTCGACCCACATGGACACACCTTTAAACTGCCCACAAAGCCCTGTGCTGGCCCTAGCAGTCTCTCAGCCTCACCTATGACAACAAGCAATCTGAAGCATCTCCAGTGTTTCCATGGTGTTCTGGGCTCCTGTCCCACCCTGCTCTCCGTAGGACTCTGATGTCCCTCGCACTCTCCAAGTTCCCTCCAGCAGATGTGGTTCCTTATGACCTTCTTATGATCTCCCCGTTGTCCTACCCTGTCCTTGGTGGCTCTGATGGGTGCCAGCAACGTCCCCTTCTGTCTCTTCTGCAAACCCCTTTTCCTTGTTTATAAAGGTGCCTGGAGACCCCCATGGCCTGTCCTGGCTCCCCCCCACCCACCACGTCTGAGACTGTGGTTCCAGCAGGGCAAGGCCTGGTGCAATAGAAAGGACGAAGGGCCAAGGTCAAGGGCCCAGGGTCAAGGGCCCTGACCAGCTCCACAGGCTGCTCCAACAGGACCTGTCACTCGCCACCCTGGGACTTCACTTCCTCGTCGGTGACCTGATGACTCAGATCAGAAAGTCTCTCAACCTCCACAATCACAACCTTGTCACTCCTGTGTCTGCCACCCCCTGCGACAGTGCCCCTTGTTTACAGAACAAGTCTGCTGTTTCCCGGGCGGGTTACAAGGTTCTTCAACCAGGGACACGCGTCCACGACACGATGACATGATGGCCTTTATCAGAAGGAAGAGTCGGTTTTCCCCCAACTTTTTCATTATTGGCCCCTAACTCTGATTTCAAATATGTGATCCAACGTGTGCTCTAAAATAAGTCATGGGCACAATAGGGACTTTGACACACAAACTAAGCTACTCCAGGTTTATCAGCACAAAACAACCTGTGTATCCTAGAATCCATGGGCATTAAGCCGAACAAGCATCAGAGAATGTCCCCCATCCCTGGTCTTGAGCACTTACTGAGCAACAGGGGGCACCTGTGGGCATCAGCCCATGGCCCAGGTGGATACATACGGCAGAGGCGAGAAGCTTCCGGTGCTGGGCCCCGGGTCATTTCTGGGTGAGCTCCCCCGCACTTCTCCTCTCCATCCCCCAGCCCAGCGAGGCCTGGCTGCTCTGGAAACTCTGATGCACACTGGACCCCACCAGCAGACTCGGTCAAGAGTTCAGCCACAGATTCCTCTGGTGAAGTGCTGTGCCCTCAGAGTCAACTCCAAGTGTGCCTGCTCCTGGAGATTAGGAAGAGAAAGGACCCGCGCCCCACTCGCTCTCCGTGGGGCTCCCATCTCCACGTCCTCTGCAAACAGGAAGGTTTCCACCTGACCCCTCCTCCCCCCAGCACAAAGAGCCCCGTCACATGATCCTATCCAAGCTGAGTCTTGAAAGAAGTGAAGATCTCTTCCTCTTATTTGTTTTTTGTTGCTGTTTGTTTGTTGGGTGCTGGAGGTGGAACATGCTAAGCCCACATGCTACCTCCGAGACACACCCCCCAGCCCTGCTTGTACATTTCCAACTCTTGTCTGGGACAGAGGGTTATCTAGGGTTAATCTTGAGAAAAAAAATGCAAAGGAAGAGGGATTGTGATCCTAGCCTGCATATCCCTGCCCTTCTGCAGGATATTTGAGCACAGGGCTCCCACTTTTTTCTGGAGAAAAGACCCAGCCCAGGCATGCACACCCCAAGGAAGAACTGTCTCCACCGGTCGTCCAAGCATCACCCTCATCAGAAACTCCTCAGGGGCTTGTTAAAATGCAAACTCCGGGCTTCATAGGGTGCGGATGTTGGAGGAGGGCTTGGGGGTTCTTTCTTGAGCACTGCGTGCATTTGGGCCCATGTTCTAACACATCTCAAGGACTCTCAATGGAAAGCACCATCCTGTCTTATAGGAACTTGAAGATTTAGGGCCAATTTGTAGGGAGTGTGGGAGACCCAGGGTCAGGTGGGGACAATTTGAAAAACAGAGGTTTTATGTATCACGTGAACACACCACCTTCAAGTCATACTACCTGAGTCTATTAATAGGTTCTACCTTCTCTGACTGGCTGGCACCCCAAACCTGTGCCAGTTTAGAAACTCTGAAAATAGGATTGCTGCCAAGCATTTGAAATGAGAGGCGGGCGTCAGGCATGTGGCCACCCCTCCTCGTGGGTTTGAACTTCCGCCCACAGTCACTTAGGGAATCGAACTTCGTGCACTGGTGGAGGAACAAGGGATGGAATCAAAGCTCTGCAGAGCTGGGCTCCTCCTCCTCCTAATATGGATGCCACTTATGTACATTTTTATATGCATACGACTTCCTTATGTGCCCGGAACCGGGAGACTTCCTGCCACAGTCTCCACAACAGATTTTTAGAATTCAACTAAAAGAGTCTGAGAAACAGACCTCTCCTGTTTTTTTTTTTCTTCTTTCCAAAAATAATTCTCATATGGTGCATTTAGCAAGAGGGATGAATATTTTCCGACCTTGATTTACACAGATGTTGCTTAACTGATGGTGGGGTCACGTCCCAGTAGACTCGTGGTAAATTGGAAATATCACAAGTCGAAAATGCACTTAATACACCTCACCCCCCAAATATCCTGGCTCCGTCTGGCCTTCCTACACCCGCTCTGAACACAGACTTGCATTAGGGTGATCTCACATGCAGCCTGTTTATGATTTTATCGAATACTATACAGAAAATAAAAAGCAGAATGGTGGTATAGATGAAAACCCTAAGTCAAGGCGTTGCAGGCCAAGCGTCTCCGTGTCTCTGTGTGGTCATCTCTACCCCCACACACATGCCCAGAAGAGTCCACTATCTTTCAGTGCAAAGATAAGACCGAGCAAACTGTGCTTGCCGGAGCTAAGCTCCCTGGCACACAGCATCTCTGGTGTAACTGAGCCAGCTTCAATCAGCTGTGTCCACAAGCCGTGGGTCCCCTGGAAATCAGATTCCTGGGCTCTGCATCCCACTAATTAGATTGAAGTCTTTGGGGGTGATGTGCCAGTAGTCTGCATTGGGGGGTGGGTTCCCACAGATTAAACCCAGGGGCACTTAACCACTGAGACACATCCCCAGGACATTTTTATATTTTATTTAGAGACAGGGTCTCACTAAGTGGCTTAGGGCCTTGCTAAGGTGCTGAGGCCTCAGCCTCCCAAGCCTCTAGGATTACAGGAGTGCACCACCCTACTCAGCTGCATTTGAACTAGTTCCTCTGGGGACTGTGGTCATTGTGATGCCCCATTCCAGAGCACACGCCTGTAGGATGGCTCATCCAATGGGAAGACATGTCCTGTCCCAGAATCTGGGTCTGAGTAGCAGTTCAGCCTCCTAGCGAGGCTAGGCAGCCAGGCAAGGGCCCCGTCCTCCTGTTTCTGAAGTCTCTTATAGCACTGTAGTTGCTCAATATAGATACGAATTTGGTAGTTTCTCCTGCTTTTGATGGAGAGAAGAGGTGTTGGGAAATCCCAGGGAGGGAATGGGTGGGTGAAGGGGCTCATGCTGATAGCATTTTACTGTAACTCTCGTTTGATCAGCCAGTCAATGGTGATTTCTGTCCCATATTCTAGAGCCCCTGGGACCGTGGGTCTGGAAAGGCAGGCCCTGTCTGAGCACGCATGGCAGGCCCATCTGTATCCGGAGTCAGCATCTGCGGACTTCTGTTTCACTCTTCCTCATAGCCAAGGCCTCTCTGACCGCAAACTGATATGTAAATTCTCCTTTAGAAATTAAATAACATTCTGTAACCTGTTCACTCAGAAAAATGAAAAATTACATCCCATCTGATTCAAGTGTATGATATGTCAAGATCATTGTACTGTCATGTGTAATTAATTAAAACAAATTTTAAAAAGAAATTAAATAACACTTTGGAGAGTAAGTATAATAGATTTGTGACTGGGTATCATCCCCAAGAAAGAGAATACTTTTTCTGTGGACTTGGAATCATGCTCACCTTAATGAACCTCGATAGCCTATGGAATTAGAAGTTCAAAAAAAGAAATATCACAACATATTTAGTGGCTGAAAATGGTCATCAGGACCAGGAAGGGCCCTGGGTAGGCAGGGAAGAGAAAGACTACTGCTCATGAAATGGCTTTCCATACTCGTGATTTTGAGAACTATAGTCCTGCTTAGACAACTTTAGGAGTTGAAGTTCAGTTCTGTGTCCTAGGAGGAAACATTGGGCTTTTAGGATCACCTGACTGGTTTTTTGGAGTTCTATTCCAGTCACCACCTGACGCTACATATTTCAAAACAATAATGCTAGAGATAACTTTTTAACAAAAGAAATCATTTTAAAGGTTCATGTTGAGGAAACCACATGAGGAGGGCCTTATTCCAAAATAAATAAAAAAATAAATCTCATTTTGACTTCCCCTAGTCGCAGGATTATATGCCTGGCTGCAACTGAAGTTTTCCTTTACTGCGATGGTGGAATTTCCACCAAGGTCAGAGTTCATCCCCATAGCCAAGGTCAGACAGGGCGATAACTTGGCAGTAGAATAAAGGGCTCAAGAGGGATGGAAAAACGAGATTATAAAAAACATTAAAATACATCTGCCTCCCCCCAAAGTAAAACATTTCAGCCTAAGACTCACATATATGATCCAGATTAGCAGAAATTTTTAGAAGCCACAGGAAAAAAAAATGGTTTGCGTTTACTGCTTTTTTCCAAAGATCTCCGAGTCTGTGCAGACACACCCAGAACATTTGGCTGGGTCCCCAAACTCCAGACTCTGGTGCTGCTATAAAAATAGCTGCAAGCTACGAGGAATGAAGGGTGGGAAAACTCTGTGCTTCTGAAAGGGGCCTTGTTTGGCTTCACCCTCAACGATTTTTACATGTACCAACTCATTTGTCCACAAAGATAAATACAGTCACGACGATCTTCACATTTGCAGGGCAGAGAGTCACATGAAGGGAGAATCTCCCACAGTGTCACGCTTTGGGGGCAAAGAGAGAGAAAGAGAGTCCTTCCAGATGTTGCTAGATAATGCTGAGCTGTTTCCATCAAAGCCGTAGGAAGGGCATTAGCTCACATGGAAATAATGTTTGAACGGGCTGGGAGTGGTTCCTGGGGCTCGCCCTGCTCCTGCCTGCAGCTGACCCACCCTGGGCTGCTGCACAAGGCTCACCGAGGTACCGAGCTGTGGACATGGGTTAGCAGGACTCTGGTAGAAATAACCTCTGTTGAAAAAGATAAGCAATTAACACCATCCGTTGGGCGGGAGTAAAAATGCCTCAGAGACTCAAGAACAGAAATCCCAGGGCTTCGGGTCCCACAAAAATGCTGAGAGAACACCACAGACATGCCCGGGAGGAAGGTTCAGAAAAACCAGGTGGATTCATGTTCCCTCGGTAGAGAGAAAGCTGTCTTCTCTCCATAACCACTGGGTTAAATCTGCCACTGTCGGGTTGTACATTTTTATTCCTGTCTGTAGTGAACAATCTTAGTAACCTGAATTGATTTTACATCATTTTAATTCTAATGAAATGTTGAGATTGTCAGCTCAAATTAAAATCTCTTTATTTCAGGGTGAGTAAATATGAAAGGGTTCTTTGGATTTAAGCTTGAGTTGGGAGCTCCTAAGAAAATTATGCAATGCCCCCCATTCTGATATTTATAAAATAGAATCTTAAAAAATACAGTCTTAGCAAGGTGTGCAGGCCTCCACCTTAGCCACGTGATGGCCAAGGACGGCTCCTGACCCCTGCAGGGCCACATCCACACCCCGTGGCTGCGAGCAACCGCCCAGAACTCAGGCCTAATGAGACAGCATTCTGGAAGAGCAACTCCTCTCCTCGTCCCGACTCCAGTGGGCATGAAATTCTCGATTGAACAGTTGGGGAGGATCCATCAGACCTGTCTGGTGAGCCGGGAAAATTGGGTGCAGAGCATGTCGTGGCCCATGACCCTCAAAGTCAGCTGCAGCTGGCATCGGGCAAGGTTGCTCCCGGCTGTGGGTGTGTGGCAGCGGAGCCCCAGGCTGAGAGGAGGGTGGCTGGGAAACAGGCGCCCTCAGGGAAGTCAAGAGGTGGGAGCCTGGGAGGAGGGAAGGAAAGGGCCAGCCACAGGAACATTGGCAGGTGAGATCTGGAGTGTTTCTCTAAGCTCTTGGTATCCAAGGGAAGGGGCTCTTTACAGAGAGATGAGGTGGTGCAGCAGGCAGACAGGGTCAGTCAGACCAAACCACAGTAGCCAGGCAGCCTTCAATATGGGCACAGTGAGGCCCATAGGAGGGGCTGAGAATGTCACGGCTCTCCAATGACAATTAGATGGAGGTTGAGTTTTCGGTATGTAGGAAGGCTGTTGTGTGGGATACACTGACACTAAGACAATTACTCATTATCTGAAATTCCAACTTAACTGGGCCTCCGTGTCTTCCCCGGCTGAGCCTCGCAGCCCAGATTTACTTCGCTCCGCACACTGTGACCCTTGACAGAATGAGCGGTAAGGTCTGCAGCAGAGTTTTGACACCACCTCCAATTCCTTTCCTTAAGGAACTAAGGGATGAGGAGGGGACAATTTCTGACTGCTGTGGCCTGGGAAGTAGCCTCCATCCCTCTTGAGCTTGGACACCAGTGTGCACCCCATAGGTGGTTTGCAAGCCACCAAGCACACAGTAGGCCCTTTGCTGTTCCCAGCCATGATTGCTAAGGCTTCATCTCCCTTATGCATTTACTCAAGTACAGTTGTTCAGAACAAAGTCTGCAAATCTTTATATATTAACTGCTATGGAAGCCTTTGTTTGCCTCCAGAATACGCTTTGAAAGGCTTAATAACCTGTGTTCCTCACTAATTCAGGAAAAGCTACACAAAAACACATCAGGTTCTTTTTTCTGTGTTTTCCTGTGCTCCCTCTGCATGGTGCAGGCTCCCGATGGTTGTATTCTCTCTCACATCAGGCTTCATGGAGCCTGTCCACCTGTTCCTGGGGATTCAGGGTACCGTGGACATCTTCTCCACTTTCCTTCTCCTTAGCTGACAGTCTCACCCTCTGCTTGGGAGGTCACCTAACCCAGCTCTGCGGGGATGGTCAGACCCGTCCCCAGCCGGGCTCCCTCTGCTGTGCCCCAGGCCCACATAACCAGCTGCCTCTCACCCTGAGCGCAGGGAGGTCCATCAGGAGCAGAGCCAGAAAAACACATTGACCCCACCACCTGCAGGACACTCCTCAGAAAGCATGGTGGGAGGTGCAGCCCCCCGCCATGGCAGAGAGGGTGAGTGCTCCAATGGGGGCACCCTCTCTGGGGACCCTGGAAAGAGAGTAAGAGGCTGTGGAAGGGAGTTCCACTTTGAAGGGCAGATGCAGGGCAAATCACTCCATGGTCTGAGGCAGAGGGGCCCAGGAACCAGCTCTTTATGGTCCAGGGAAATCTGCCAGAGCCTTGATATGGAGGCTGGGCGGGGAGGGGAAGGAGCTGATGTGGGGAGCGGGAGGCCGGAATGAACCTGGAACTGGTGGCTACGAAGGGCTGTCCCTCTATTTTTCTTTTATATGAGCACACATGATTTTTTTTGTTTTGTTTTGTTTTTTCCTTCCTACAAAGTCTTATGGGGCCAAGGTTGCATGGATGGCTGCAATAGCCCTATGCATCCTCATTAAGGACGGCAGCCAGAGTGTTCAGCCAGTTCCATGCATTGCAGAGACAGGAGGCGGGCCTGGGAGGGATTGGCCACCTCCGTGGGGTGACATCTGAAAAGGCAGGCTGGGTCAGCACAGCAGATTGTTCGCAGCTTAAAGCTTCAAATTAGATTATTGATTAGGTTAATTTTCCGTGGGATATTGGATTTGGTTTGCATTTCAACATCAGAGTTCATTAAATTTGCATTGCAGTTGATTATCTTCCATTAAGAAGCACATCTTGAAGTCTCATTACTGGGAAATGTATGTGCGTTGACACCCCCTCAGTTCCAACGCTGAGAAGGCAAATATAGGCGCTTCCTATTGATTTCATTGAATTTTGCTCCACAGCCTAAACCCATATTTCATTTTCAACCCCCATTCCAGTTTCTTAAAAAATCAGCACCGCTCCCCACAGCACAAAGTGGGGCAAGCCCAGAGACTACTGTTAAGTCCCATCAGTCCCTCACGTAAAGGACAGAGAGACCAGAGCGCCCGAGGGTGTGGCTCAGAGGTAGAGCGCTTGCCTTGCACGCATGAGTCTCTGGGCCCAATCCCCAGCACCCAGGGGGAAAAGCATCAAGTAATATTTCTGTCTAACTTAGAAAATACTTGACTCAATAACTTTTGAGGAAATTTCACTTAAAAGTCTAGTTGGGAGTTGGGTTTTTATTCATTGGTTGGTTTGGTTAGGTTTTTGTGTTCCAAATACAACCATACCTATGGGGTGGTCTGTTTCGAGGGTTTTGGTACTGGGTATTGAACAGGGACACTTTACTACTGAACCACATCCCTAGTCCTTTTAATTTTGAGACAGGGTTGCTCAGGGCCTTACGAAGTTGCTGAGGCTGGCTTTGAACTTGTGATCCTCCTACCTCAGCCTCCCTAGCTGCTGGGATTACAGGTGTGCACCACCACGCCCAACCAGACCTGGGTTTGTAAAGCTGTATTTCAGGTAGATAACCCAGGGCTGTTACATCTGATCACCACCACTTCACACTGCAAAAACTTTTAAGAAAGAATAAAAAGATGGTTAGTTATGGTTAGTTTTACAGATCCGAGAATCCTTCCCCTGGCCTTGGCTTTGGGAAAGGCAGGTGGCTTCCCCCTGGAAGGCAGAAGTGTGCGTTCAAAAGCCAATGAGAATTTCAAAGAGGAGTTCACAACCTCTGGACTTGTCTTCAATTCTCACTTGCGATAGATCAGTCCTCCGGGGGCCGGGGGGGATCTCCACCAAAGCCGTGGAGATCCGGAGAATCCTCACTTTCCTTTTTCTTCTTAACAGCAGCACCAAGGAGGAGCTCCCGCCTGATGATGACAGACACCTAGCAGGGAAAGCGCTTGTGAGGCCCCAAGTTTACGGGAGGTCAACCCTGCGTCTAGATTCGGAGGACACACATTGTCCTGGGGCCTCCGTACAATCACACAGGAACCCCACAGTCCGGCACAGGCAGGCGGTCAGAGGGAAGAAGCCGCAGGGCCTCTCCCTAAGGCACGGAGTGAACTCGGATCGCCTCTCTGCCTGCCTGTGCGGCCTCCTGTAGGAACTCCAGTTCTGAGCTGGAGAAGCTTCCAGACGCACACCCCTCCAGGTCCCCCCAGGGCCCAGAGCACAGGAACTGTGTTGATAGGAAGACCCTGAGGACAGGTCGCCCCTCCAGGGCTCCCTAGTCTTCCTGGTATATTGTCACAGCCACAGACTGAGGGGGGGGGGGGGCAGAAAACATGACCTGGTGACTAGAAGCAGTTTCTACTGCAATATGCTGACATGACTCAGTGTTCTCCAGGAGAAACTGTATGCACACAAGCTACGGAGGCCACGCAGGGCATCCCTACACCAGGCGTCCCTGCAGACCAGGCCCGGCGGTGAGCAGGGTGTGCCCGCAACAAGACATTTCCAAAGGTTGGAGCCCAGGCAGCAAGGGTCTGTGCAGGGTCAGCCCACTGCAGGAAAGCACAGCTCGGACCCAGGTTCAGTGAAGCAACGTGCTCAGCCCTGACCAACAGGGTCACCTGGGCTGGGCTGCAATCCAAATCCAATATCCCATCCCTCTCCATACCAGCTGATTCCAAATGTGAAGGGGAAGGGGACTCACTGTTTAAAATTCTCCCCAGGTGATGCCAATTGAAGTCAGGTGAGACAAGCAGGGCTCAAGATGCTCTTAACTATTTCCAGTTGGGGCAGGCAGCAGTCTTCTGTTGTGGACAGCAGGAACTTGGCCCTTGCTAGGCACAGGAATGAATGGCACCTGTCTAAAGGGGCGTGGAAGGCGGCAGATGAAGGTAGAAGTTGACATAGATGCTTGGGCAGCTATAACTAGTCTGGTTATGAAACCTGGCTTTGGGTCCAGGAAAACGGAAGAGGGTCTGATCCCCAGTCTGCAGTAGGCAGACGGCTGTGGTTCTCCCTTCAAAGCCAGGTGGCCCGTGGCCAGCTCTGCTCCCTCAGTGCCAAGCTTCTTAACAGGGATCACAGCTCATGGCCCCCCATACCCCATCACCCCAGAGGCTGAATTCGTGTGGGCCCAATTGTCCCATGAAGTACCCTCCCTCTCCCATCACCCTTCCTTCTCTCCATGGATCCAACACAAAGATGTGCTAGATCTAGCAGAAGACCTCGCCCAGTCCTGTTTCTCCATCCCGCAAATCCTGTCACCTTCCTCCTGTGCAATTTTGAGTATGTTGAAAACAATTAGTCCGGCAGACGGACCCCAGCTTGCCGTGCGGAGGAGGCAGAGCAGACCCACCCAGGCGACATGTGGAGGAGGAGACCAACCCGCAGCAGCCCCCCCATCTACCAACAGGTGGCTGGCCCAGCCCACTTACGTCTAGAGACAATGACCAGGACCAGGAGGACCAAAACCAAGGTCCCTGTAGGCCTGGTTACACCAGAGGCAAGGTATTGGTAACCTGCAGGGACTCTACAGGATTACGGCATAGAGACTGTAACCCCGCAGACCCGTACTGCTAGAGAGGCAAAGCGGGAAGTCCCATCAAAGCCATTTTGGGGACGTCAGTCACCATGAAGCAAGGTAGAATTTCCAGCCATCTGCAAAGCACCTAGGAGATGACTCCCTCCATCAGGGCTTCCTCTACCTTCAGAGAGCAGCAGATCCGTGTCCCCTGGTGGCTTCTGTTTCTAGCACAGTCTTCTAGGATTCGGAAATCATGAGCACCTTCCCACGTGATTGGACTTCTCTCTTTCACCATCTGAGCATCATTTGGGATTAAACTGGTCTGCTAGTGAAAGTTCTCCTGCGATAGCTCGGGATTCTATTATTAAACCAGTTTAATCACCATCTGCTTTGAGTGTTGGCATCAGCCATTTCTAGTTAAGGGGCACAATAAGGCCACGGGGTGGGGGGTGTACTTCTAGCTCTAACGATATTCTCAAAATTGACCACAGCGCTAATCAAACCCTTTTTCCTTTGACAGTCAGATTCTCTTTCATGCTTCTCTTTGCCTTCACTCTCAGAAGCCCTCCAGAGTTGTTCCAGAGATGCCCAGAACACAGCTTAGCCCCTCTCCGTGTCCCTTAATAAGCCCACTCAACCTGGGCGTTTGACGATTTCATTGTCTCTATGGATGTCGCCAGGCATTAGTGGGCTCCCAGGAAGGACTCACGTTGCAGATCACATGGCCTTCAACTGTCTGACCATCCCACCTGTCACTTTTATTTATCCCCTGGGTGCACTGAGCTAAAAGAATAAACTAAATCTTCAGAAAACAGTGTTCTTAAAGGAACCATCGTGAAACTGTGGGATCTCTCTCTCCCACCACTGTTAACCGAGGACCTTCACAATCCGTGGGCACCCTGCTTCCTCTGCTTCCTCCCCAAACTCCAGTTTCCAATGACCCAGGGTCTGGAGCACCCTCAGATAGGCACTCAGGCCCTTGCTTTCGTGACGTCCACCAAAAGTGCCGCAGCCCTGGTACTCTTGACCCTCCCCACCATTCTCAGGGAATGAAAGCTTTTGCATTTTCCAAGCAGACTCTAAGGTTTAAAGTAGTTTTTTTTTGTGCACAGCAAAGTTGAGAGGAAGGCACAGAGATCTCCCGGGTCCCCCTCCCCATTCTCAACAGCCCCACTGAGGGATGCACTTGATACCACGCGTGAACCAGGGCGTGCACGTGCTCTCCTGCACCAGGGAGATCTGCTGGTCTCACTAAGCCAGGCCAGGTAGGGCGTCCAACGCAAGCTGCGTTGTGATAGCGTCCAATGCAGAGTGACGAGTTACAAGAGTTGCTCAGAAAGAAGACAGCCCTGTCCTTGCTTCTTTCATTACATCTGAATTCCCCACTTCTCTCTGAAACACTCTCATTTCCAAAGCAAACACGCCTCAGTCATGGTTCCCTGGTGAGCTTCCCCACAGCGGGTGGACCGTGGCCGCCTGTGGACACTTGGATACTACAGTGACTGCTGACTTCCTCACTGTCCGGTTGGAAGAGGCCTCATTTTTAAATGATTCCAAAGACAGAACTCATTTCAGAGAATGGTTTCTCAGGGAGCTCAGATGTAGCAAAGTGTGAAAATTTCGAGGAAGAGTTCAGCTCATTATTGCATAACCCCTGAAACTCCTGCTCAGCCACCAAGGTCAGAAAATATAACTTTTGAACATTGGAATCAAAGAGAAGAAGAGGGCAATTGGCACTTGCTTGACATTTGTGGAAAAGAAGGTTTTTGTTTTTGGAATCAGGGTAACTTGAGTGATCATGAAAGACTGAAAATTCTCCCTTCCAATTGGACTCCCACCATGAATAAAGCTCATTTCAACAGGGTGAAGGAGAGTGCTTCCCTCTTTTTGTTTTCTTTCTTAAAAACAAAACTTGGTCAAGCAAGTGCAGTGGTGCACACCTGTAATCCCAGCCACACAGGAGGCTGAGGCGGGAGGATCCCAAGTTCAAGGCCAGCCTCAGCAACTTAATGAGACTCTGTCTCAAAGTAACAATAAAAAGGGCCAGGATGTAGCTCAGTGGTGGAGCACTTGCCTGGCCCATGTAAGGCCCTAGGTTCAACGCCCAGTGTGCAAATAAATAAATAAAACTTGGCCAAGCAACTTAACTTTGCAAATTTCTATTTCAAAAAGTGCTATGCTTAGCTGGTAGAACTAAAGATGATATTTTCCAGATGTTAAAAAAAATCTTTTCTATGGCTATTATCATTTTTGGACTTCGTTAGCTAGTACACATACACTGAAAAATGCTACGGTTCTTAAAAGACAAATTAAAATCTTTCCTGGACAGCATCATGGGCTAAACATAGAGGTAATCGTGTTAGTTTATTTTAGTCATACATATTGTCAACTTTGCCAAACCAATTTGACCCCTCACAGGTGACCTCCAGGGGCTGAGGCGGTGGTATGCATGTGAATGCCTAATCACCAGCTTTCCTGGGGCAGGGGATCCCCAATTCGTAGCACTTACTCATTTTTGTGGAGGATTTCCAGGAAAGCAAAGCTCATGACGCTGCTACAAACATTAACTAGTACACAGCACCTGGACACCCCCAGGTTCTGGGAGGTGGGTGCCGTCCCAGGTCTCTGCCTCTTTGGACACCTCACCAGCAGTTTTCTGGAAAGACTGATTTGAAGCCTGTGTGGTTTTCCCAAACTCAGCAGCAGAATTCGGTTTCCTTCCCAGTGGGTATCAACCAACAGAACCAGGGGCCACCAAAATGCTACTTTGAGAAATGGAGCTCCCTCCGTCCCTGCACCTGCCTAGCCAGCTCTCACAACCTGAGCCCTCCCCTCCTCGACAGTGAAAATGCTTTCCAACATCCCCTAAGCAAACATCACGAAGCCTCTGTTGCCAGCAGAGACAGCTCGAGGCAGAGCATGTCCCTCTGGGCCACGGAGCAAAGGACAAGGAACGCAGCACCCCGGGGAGTGGGTGTTCCTGAGTGGTACAGACTAGCCATTCCCGGGCAGAGTAAGATGCACATCTGTATACCTCTCGGGCTGTTCTTGGTAAACCCGCCAGACCCCAAGGCTAAGTACAGCTGGGTCCTCACACTCCCCGGGACCTGCCAGCTGGGGCACGGTCACTGTGTCCCCTTCAGACCGTCCTTGGCATGGGAAGGGAAAGCCAGCCACTCTCAGGACTGGGGGTCTACAGATGGGTCTCGCCACCACGCTCACCTGGATTCCTCGCTCCAGACTGGCTGGAGAACAAGTCCCTCTCTATTTGTGGGCTTGGCTAAGTAGCCAGGAACTTAGAGGTGGAGGAAGCACTTAGGGCAGGATTCTGGGGACCCGAGGAGGCTGAGGATGACTGAATGCGGCTGAGCAGCCCAGGGAACACCGGCCTCCATATCAAAAGGAAGACACCGCGGCTCGTTCCATGCTCCCTGACCAGCCTCTGTCACCCAGACTCACCTGGTCTTGGGCACTTTACCTAGTCTTTATCTGTAAGACAGGGAGTGTGAGCAGCTTCCCTGGGGTGACGTGCGATTGAGTGGTGAGGGAGAATCCCCATGTGCTTCCAGACTCTTCACGGGCCACGCACAGTCCATGTTGTTATCAATCTCGACTGAGCAGGGCCTGGCTAAAACTCACAGCCAGTTTCACGCTGCCAGAAGCCCTTTAAGACCAGGGAAGTATGCTGATTTCTCCAGCGTGTCTTCCTTTCTCCTCCCCCAGCCCTACCACTTACTCTTAACCCAGTTTGTCAAATCAATGTATCAGTCTACCCGTTAATGACCTCTTTCTTCTTTTTAACACAGCATCGATTCCAGGCTGGAGGAATACGGAGACGCTCTGGGCAAGAACTGGGAGGCAAGGCGTTGTCAGGGGGAAAAAAAAATTAAAGCTAAAAATAGTTCATTGATTATCCAGGGAAAAGAGGATCTAGATTTGACTCTCGGCAGCTGTCATTTTTATTTCTGCGAGACGATCATGCCTCCTGCTGTTTTAACCCAGTTTTTAAGATTTATTTCACACACTCCAGCAGCCGCCTGCCTGTCAGGAGTAATTTTTATTGCCGTGATGTATTTCATGCCAAGAGATTTGTCACTGCTGAGAACATCTTCCGGGGTCCATGATTTAATGAGTAAGCTCTGTAAGTCAATATGTAAGCAAGAACATATCATCCACAGACACCCTCACATTAGCAAAGAGGTTTTTTTCCTTAATTCCTAAAATCAGCTCCCCTCTCAAGATTCCTTTGTTCTTCCACTTGGGAAGTTCCCCCTCAGGCCCTGATTATACACTCTGCAAAAACGTCCAGAGGGCCTGGCTGCAGGCTGGTGACCACAGACTCCCCCACCCCATGGGCACCAGGGCCGGGGCCTGGAGGAGGTCAGGAGGGCACACAGGGCCCAGAGCCACACCAGCCAGGGCAGGTGGGATGAGCTCATTGTCCTGCTCCCCCCGCCCCTTAGGATTGGCCTATGAGGCCGGCTGAGCCTGGTCCAGTCACGAGATCCCCAGTGGCCTGGCTCTGCAGATGCCCTGGCTGAGGTTTCTACAGATGCCATCCACCTCTGCAGTCTTCTTCAGAGGGCCTCCCGGGCAGCCCCCGAGGTCAGCCTTCCACCCCGGCTGTCCCCCAAGAAACCAGATTAAGGACCCAAGACACAAATCAGCGCATTCAAACCGAAAGGCAGAGGTAGTCTATTTGCTGTGTTGTGTCAGAGAAGGTGATGCCCGTAACCAAAGGAGAGCATGACAAAAGGGCTCATTGGGGACAGTTAAAAGTCAGCTCAGCCAGTGCAGGAACAGTCAGCTCTGACCCACAAGTTCTGCCAGGAATCTGAGCTGTTTCAGTCAGAGGGCCATCGTGGTACCAGGAAGCATCCGGGAACCCCTTCCCCTGCCCACTAGGCTGGTGTGTGTGGGGGGGTGTTCATGTTATTGTAGAAATGGATCTTTCCTCCTAAAGCTACAGCAGGGTGCACCCCTGACGGCACTGGGAAGGCCAGAATAAAGTGTAGCAGAGTAGGGCTGGGGTGTAGCAGAGCACCTGCCTAGCACGGGTGAGGCCCTGGGTTCCATCTCCAGAACTGAAAAAAATAAAAAAGTGGCGAGGCCCCAGCACCCCACAAATGACTCCGTTCCTAAGTGAAAGCAATGGTCATCCATTTTTAGATGCAGGGGAGCCCTCCTCGAGAGCTACATCACCAAAGACAGAGTCCACAGGTGATGAAACGGGTTTTTTAAAAGGCACTCTACAGAAGTGACACTCTACAGAAGTGACAGACGGGCTTGGAGGTGCAGGAGACTTTGGGGCTTTTGTAGGGGTTTTGTTTGTTTGTTTTGACACAGGGCCTTGCCGTGCAGCCCAGGCTGGCCTAGGAATCCTGGACTAAGTGGTCCTCCTGCCTCGACCTCCAAGTAGCCAGGACGCACCAGCAGGCTCAGGGCAGGGGAACCCTGAAGCAGGAAGAAAGGGGTGTCCCTCAGGGTCTCTGTGCAGGCTGACCTCCCCTCCAAGGTGCTCCGGGACGGTCCTTTCCACCTTTCTCCTGCTGCAGCTGCAAGGCCCCCCTGAAGCCTCTTCTCCGGCTGCCCTCCTGCTCCAGGCAGGGCGGAGACCACGCCATCAGGGGCCTCAGGTTCCAGGCTCTGCAGGGACAATGGCCCAGAACCTCACTTTCATGTCACTCCCAGCTCCGAGACAGTGCCCTGGCCTGTGTGTGCATGATAAAGGATGTAAACAGCAATGCTTGATGAAGGTCTGCTATTTCCTATGACTCCTCAAGAGTTTCAGCTCAGCGTTTATTAAAGGAACAACATTAAAGAAAAACTTGTTATTGTTGAATTGTACCCCCAAAAGTTACACCCCAGTCCTGATCCCCAGTACACGTGAATGAGGCTTTTACTGACAACTAAACCACACACTGACGGTCATCTGAGACTGGTACCGAGGGGCTCAAGTGGTCTCTGCCCTCAAGGAGCTGATGTTCTTGCCGGAGGGGGGCGGCAGAAAAATGAAACATAGATTTTAAAGAGTGAAGCATAAACAACAGCATCCAATTAAATGCCACAATGCAGTACAGCGCTCAGGTCCTGGGGGAGTTCAGAGAGAAGGGCTGAGAGGTGGCAGGAGGCTCGTGAAGCAGGGATGGTCACAGAGAGGACAAGGACGAGGGCCTGAGGCTGGACCACTGTGTGGGGGAGAGTAATGCATCCACTTCCAACTGTGGGAGGCAGGGGAGTCCCAGGGAGCATCCCTTCTCTTGGGTTGTGGACGGACTTGGGTTCCAAACAGGAGGGAGACCATTTGCCTCTAACTTACAAAGGGACATGGCGGCTCGGCAAGGGGAGACAGGCAGACTGATCTTTATGGCCCAGAGGTAAGTATTCACTCACAAAAAAAGACGATTCTCAAAAGACAAGGAGCAGCCAGGCAAGGTGGCAATTTGGGAGGCTGAGGCCGGAGGATCGCGAGTTCAAGCAACTTAGTGAGGCCCAAACCAACTCAGAGAGACCCTGTCTCTAATAAAATATGAAAGAGGACTGTTGATGTGGCTCAGTGGTTAAGTGCCCCTGGGTTCAATCCAAGGAACCAAAATAAAAATGGCAAGGAGCATTGCAGTATCATAGTGAGTCCGAAGCACTTCGTCCCTCCCTGCCATGAACATGACCAGCCTCACTCCCACGCTGGGCGGGGAGGAAGGCGGAGGTGTCCAAGTGCCACTCAGAGATACCGGCCACAAATAGCCCAGCAAGCATTCCTCCGCCAAGGGTTGTGGACGCCAGATGCTGTTAGCAGCTCGAGACCAGGGTGACCAGAAACAGGGACCCTCGAGATACCCTGTGATCCAGGCCCCGGCCTCGGACGGCCGTCATGCCACTTGCCCCTCTGCTGAGTGGAAAATTATTCTCTCCAGGAATGGCCTCGCTGACTCCGTGATCATGCACCAGCTGCGTTGAGGCTGCCAAGCTCTAGAAAGTCTTTAAGATGAATTTTCACAACATGGCTCTGAGCGTTTTGGTCATTCCAGAATTGGGGCCCCTGGCCATTCCCAGGGGGCCTGGGGATGAGACATTTGAAAGTGTCACTGATGCTTCTGTGTTTGGTTAATCCTGTGGGATGTGCTTTCGCAGGTGACTCTCTGTCTTTGGTCCCTAAGGTTTTCAGAAACTCACAGCTATGACTTGCAATACGCATCTGTGGCAAAGGGTCCCTCCGGCCCTCCCCACAGCCTGGCGCTCCAGGCCCTCTGGTGCCTCCTCCTCGGGGTGGACTGGGCAGCCCTCCAGGATTCCCCCACCGTGTCCAGGCAGTTCACCGCCCAGGACACTGTCCAGAAAGTCTGTGTGGTTACTTCACCACCTTCCTGCCAGGCCTGGGGAGGGGACTGAGCCACCTGGGCACCCTGAGACGAGGATCCAGGCCGGGGTTCTGCCTGTTGCCACTTGAGGGCCTTTCCACACGTGGAGCAGAGCCACATCTAGGTCATCTCTCCTCCCTCAACACATGTCCTTGAATATAAACTATTTCTTATTGTAGATCAGGATCTAATTTTTTTTTTTCTGTAAAGGACAAATAAGTAAACACTTGTTGCTTTCTGAGCCATATGGAGAGAAAAGTACTTTGTTCTCTGCACTTTGCCACCGCCGTGCTTCTTCACCTTCCCAGGAGTGACTGATCTGTCTCCAGTACTCAGTTCTGACACTGAGGCCTAGATGAGCATGGCTGTGTACCAATAAAACTTTATTTATAAAATCAGACAACGGGCCAGAGTTCATGTGTGGGCCACAGTTGGCCGACTCCTCGAAATCTGATATGTGCATATATGTGCTGATGTTTTTGAATAGCCCATTACTATTTTAGGGAATTTTCATGGACAGCTAAGGGAAGCAGGTGGGGCCAGTGTTGTACATGTTCACTTGACATATTAGGAAACTGAGGCTCACCAATAACTTCCCTGATATGAACAGTCGGAAAATCACGGTGGAGACCCAGCCACAGTCCTTTTGTTTCCAAGTCCAATCCACCCACTTCCACACCAGTATTTTTCAGAATTTGTCTCTCCCTGTGTAATAGGCACTAGGTGAAAGAGGAGTTCTGGGGTTAAATAAGTTTGGAAAACTTCACATTAATCAAGGTTATGGAGAATGTTCATGTTTTCTGTGAGATTTCTAAGAGGGGATTATAATGTGCTGAGTTTTCCAAACATATCAGACACCAGATCCTTTTTGTTTCATGTCCAAGAAGCTGTTAGGATTCATGTTTCCTGGACTGGAGTCTAGGAGACCCTTCACTAAGCAGAGAGAAGGGAGTTTGGGGAGAAATGTCAGACGGAGACCCAGACAGGTAGAGGCCCCTACAGCAGCCCACCTCAGACAGCCCTGGGGAAACTGAATGACGGCATCTGTCACACCTGTGCCCAAGTTCAACGCAACCAAAGCAACCCAACCGAGCAGGGAGGAAAACGCGTCTCACCCGTAGGACACCGTAACTGCCCCTGGCGTTGTTCGTTTATCTGTTTTTGTTTATTCCGTCCTGGAAAAAATCGCTAATCTGACTAGTCACAATCCAAATTGATGGTTAGACCTCTTTTTCCCCTTTCAGTCCCTCACGCAGAGGGGACAGGCCCTGGCTGGGATTTAGGGTGCAATTCAGTTAGAGTCCTAGTTCCTGAAGAAATAACTGCATTAGTAGAATACTTCTCTGAGCCCATGAAGTGGGTTTTGATGATATTTTGAAGGCATATGACTGGGAACCCAGGGAGGTCAGCCCCTGGACTACAAACACCCCATCCCCCACAGGATTTGGGCGGGACCAGTGCTCAGGGAACGGGACCAGGATGAGAATCAAAATCCACAGGCTCACTAGTGGCACAAGTGCCCCGAATCCCCAGTGCTGGTCTTTCTGACAAACCAGGTTGGAGCCATAGCCAGGGCTCATTTGATTTGGCCTATTCATTGGGTCTCCTTACTAGTCACCTGCACCCCCTCCCTAGCCCAGCAATGCTTCCCTGGAAGTCCAGGGGATGCCTCTTGCCTACTTCAGAGTCAGGAGTCTAAAGAAGTGCACCTGCGAGTGTGACCTTATTTGGGGACAGGTCTTTTTATACATGAGTAAGGTCTTGAGAGGAGGAGATCCCTCTGGATTATCCAGGTGGTCCCTAAATCCAAAGACAAGGAGAGGTACAAAGAGGCAGAGGATGGAGTCACAAGCTGGGGGCCCATGTCACCAGTCACCTTGGCAGGCGAGGCCCCCACCTTCCCCTAGAGCCCTCAGGGGGAAGCTTGGGAGTGTCTTGATTTCTAACTTGACCTCAGAGACGGTGAGCGAATGAACCTTTGCTGTTTGGAACCACCAGCTATCGGTCATCTGTTATAGCGACCACAGGAAGTGAACACGGTGCCCAATTGTTTAAAAAATGAACTTTTGTTAGATTTCAAAGACTGCTACGCATGCAGCCTCACGTGTCCTGACCTGTGGTTCTGGGGCTCCAGGTACCACACTCTCACTCCAGGCCTGTGGACAGTCCTGGTCTCAGCTCCACTCCTGACTCTGAAGTAGGCAAGAGGCATCCCCTGGACTTCCAGGGAAGCATTGCTGGGCTGGGGAGGGGCTGCAGGGGACCAGCATGGAGACCCAGTGAATCGGCCAAATCAAGTGGAGCAGGAGGCGTCACGAACGTTCACCAGGGACCTGTGTTTCACAAAGGAACAATCATGGCAATGCCACCAAACTCGGCTCGGCCTGGTGTGCTCAAAACAGCAGGCACATTTGCGCCCATGGTGAGCATCTGAGCTACCATTCCGGGACTCTATCTGGCCCACTTCCTGGATCTGAAATCTGAAGTCCTTCCTCCTCTCCCTCCCCATTTAATCTAGGATAATATTTTAATTTGTCTATTTCATCATCCCAGGGGGGAAAAAAAAACTTTACCCAAAGTTGATTCTAATCTCCTCTGAGAAACCACAAGGGCCAGGGTGAACCCAGGGGCAGCGCTGAGGAGGACGATTTGGTTGAGAAAATGACCTGGGCTCCCAATACGCACAATTACACGGAGAGCTTTTTTGTTTTGTTTTGTTTTAATCAAGTAGGTCAAAAGGCACTGCAGATTTCGAAGGAATGAAATGACGGAAGGCAAGTGTCCCCCAGGATTTGAACGGGCCCAATTCAATTACGTTTCCGGCAGGAAGGCACTTAATTTTTCTAATAAGCAGGTGTCCAGCAGGAGCCCCCAGTAAGCAAGCTCTAATAAGAAAGCAATCGGGTGCTCCCAGTCGTCCCTTCTCAACTTTCGGGGTCTCACACTGTATTTTTCCATTACAAAAGAGAATGGGGGGGGGAAAGAAAGAAAAAGACTATGCACAGAGGGAGGAGAAGGGAAGCTGGAAATTCCTGGCAGAACAGATCTGTTCCACCAAAGAGGCACCAAAGAGCACTCTTTCCCCTGCCCTGGAAATTCTAAATGCCACTGTCCCCCATGAGCTCTGTTTCCCACTAAACATGCAGAGCGGAGATGGGTACTAGCTGATAACATGGCCCTGTGCTGCGTTTGGCAGAAGCACTTCTTTTTCTTTTTTCCAAGAGCTGAACCAGGTTCTGGATCACAAGACCTTTAGAATGAACAGCCAGCAATTTTTTCCTCTGCAAAAATGTGGTGCCTGCCTCTTCTCTGACCTCACACTGGAGACGGGCCCTGGGGGCTGTAGCAGGGCTACATGGTAGAGTTTTGTAGAAATCACCGTTGAAGAAGGGGGTGCATTAATATTGCATTTGAACTTTGCCCAAGATGTATGTGCACATCCCTCTGTGACTTCATAAATATTCCAGAGCGTTGGACAGAGAAAGGAGTGACAGTTACGGTAATCACAGCCTCCCCGTCAGAAGGGCCCGTGGCCTCGAGGCCAGTCATGATTTGGGTCGAGCTCAGCCTGCTAAGAAGCCACCAGCAGAAGAGCTCTCTGGTCCCAGCACTTACGTCCCCCTGAAACTAAAGCGTCGACTCCTGAATGGTGGATTCCAATAAAGGCAATAATTTGTCTCCAGCTGGTGCGATTGTTAAATTAGATGCCTGTTGGGTCTCCAGAAGTAATATTCTCCTCTCAGCCACAATGAAACCGCCCTGTCTTGGGGACCACTAACTCAACCCAGGCAAAAGGTTCTCAACTTGAAGCCTAAGATTTTCAATGACAGTAATTTGCCATACGGAGGCATGAAAAAAAGTTCCAGAGATACATAGTAAACCAGGGGAGGAAAAAGAAATCTCAACAGAAGGCTTAAGCCATTTCAGTATTGTAATAATTATTCTTCTAATGTTTTAATCAAAGGAAGCAGCCTGTCTCTCTCCCCTCATCTATATTCAAGCCACCACACTTTGTAGGTGTTAATCTCCACGCCTTCGGGCTGTTAGAAGGGAGCGGAAATTGGCAGTCCCTGAGCCACAGAAGCCTGGAGAACAGTACCTGGCACTGCCCTTAATTATCTCGATTATGGTAATGTGTGTTGTTTGTCAACAGCTCGGAAGAGCCGGGACTGCGAGGCAGTTGGGGAAATTGGTTTTTACATGTAGGTTTGGGCAATAAAGGTTTTCTTTCCTTTGTAATTAAAAAAAAACTCATTAAAAATGGATTTTGTATTTATAAGAGTGAAAGAAGAAACCCAAGGTGGCCCATAATCCCAGCTAGCATGTCTTTTCTTAAAGCCATTTGTCCAATGTGGTTTCAATAGTTTACATTCTTCTTCCTCACAAGTGACCAGACTATAGGTATGTATGTGTGTGTGTATAAACACAGAGGATATAGGAGATGAAATAATTCATTTTCTGGGAGCTAAGTAAATACATAAAAGTTGCACTAAATAAAGTATAAAATCAGTATCACATTCATTCAAAACCATTTGGGGCTAGGCATTTTAAAACATAGCCATGCGATTTAGTATTCAGAACCCTGCCCCTGGTTGTTCTCAGAGCAGTATAGCAGAACACAGAACATGATTCCTGGGTCCGTCTTTTTGTTCCCAGTGCAGACAACCCTTCGAGAGACCACGGAAGTGAATTTGACTAACAGCCATTGGGACCATTTCCAGTCACAAATGGAACACGTGCAGGGTGGGTCCCCACGTCCACAGGTGAGCAGAGAACTACACGTGCCCATTTCCTCGAGCCTTCACTGAGGAAGGAGTGTCGGGCCCTTCGGTACCTGTCCAGATTCAACTTTTTCCCAGAATATTTTTCCAGTTGCCAGGGCTGCTCCCAGCATGAACACAAGGAGCAAGCTGGGTTTGTTGGAGAGCTGAGGCTCCCGTTTCAACAACCCTCTGCCTGTTGAAATGAGCTAATCAGACGGTTGGTTCCCACCTGCCAGCTCGGGGCACCCCTGTGCTGTGGCTTGCCCGAGAGCCCGGAAGAGTAGGGAGCAGACAGGGCCTGCGTGGACAGGGGCACGTTCCCATTCTGCCCAAGGCACCAAGGGCACTGGCGTCTTCTTCCTGAGGGGCCCTCTAGATGTGTGACTGCCTTGTGAAAGGGTCCCCAAACAGCAGTGTCGACACAAGAAAGAGTGAGGTGTCCGTGTGAGGCCTGGATCTAAGCCCCACATCCCATGGAGCAGCTGGGGGCCTGGGCAGGTCACTCTCCACTAGCTGACCGGGTTGGGTAAGACCTTTCACACCTTTCACCGGGCTGAGTAAGTCCCCCAGCATTTCCAAACCACGTTCCCAATGCAATATCTCCCGCTGGGTCACTTGTAAAGATGAAAACCAAAAACAAACACGTTTTATTTTTAAAACGTTACAAGCTCTCAAATGCTGAGTGAACTTGACTTTCCTCCCTGCTTCCTTTCAGAGCAACCCTGCCTCTTCACCCGCAGGGCTCTTACTGCCACGGGGGAGGGACAGGCCACCCTCACAGAGCCATTTCACTCCAGTGTGTACACACCAAGCCTCTCTGTTGAGCTGAGATCCGCCGCCTGGGTCCTGTGTCAGAACTTTATTCCACACAGAAAAAACAAGAACTGTCTCCCTGTAAAGGGTCCCCCAAGAGAGCTGACCGAAAACCAGGGGAGTCAGGCACGGCGGCCTCTGCATCCACAGGGACCTGCAGATTCCAAAGTGCAGAGGGAAAATATCTGGGAAAAAATCGTGTCTGAAGTGAACCTGTATAAACTTGTCCCCGACGCTGGCTCTAACCAACTAGTTACAGAGCATCCACGTCCTGTGAACCAGAGATGCTGGAAAGTACACAGGAAGATGTGCACGGGTCACATAGGACAAATGCCACCCTGTTGTATATGAGGGAGTGGAGCACTGGCAGGTGCAGTATTCAGGAACCGCCTATCACAACCCCCGAGGATGCCCAGGGACCGCCATGTCACACGAGATGTCCTGACTGAACACTGGAGCCTCGGGTTTGCCATGTCCCCTGCTGGAGAGAGTCTGGGGGTGGTGGTGGAGGGTTTTCCTGCTCTGCAGTGGGTTGGCGTGTGGTGCACCATGACATCTGGGGTGGCAGGGGACCCCATTCTCACTGTCACCTTCTCTCTGTTCCCCTAGCTGCTATTGGGTTGTCAGATACAATACAGAACGCCCAGGTAAATTGGAATTTCAAATAGATGACAAATAGTTCAGAACAAGTGTGTCCCAAAGACTGGTAAATCTATCCCTCCTAAATGACTGCCAGGGCAGAGGAACCATGGAATCGTAGATCTTTTTTTCTCTTTTTAAGGAAGGGGAACCGCCAAGCTCTCCTCTCACTTCTTCCCCTTATGTGTGGGAGCAGCCGCGGAGCAAGAAGCCTTCACTCGCGGTGACAGAGCCAGGTCCAGGATCCCACAAAGGGGCTGTTTTCTACGGGAGCGGTTTTGTGACTGACTTTTTTTAAAGCGATTTAATACAAAACGCTCTCAATTTTTCTGAATATTTATACAAATGGCTGAGCTGTGATTAGGGGGTGCTGTGTGCATGGAGCCTTTGTGCGTTGGTGGCCCCAGAAACAGCAAGAACTAGAAGGTTCCTTAAGGACCCTCTTCCCAGGAGTCTGCTGACCACAGGAGGAAGAACAGGAGGGAGTTTTTCCTGAGGTCATTTCCCAGGGTTTCCGCCACCCTAACTGGAGATACTTGTGTCTTCTAGCAAGGGGCAATCTAGAGAGGGTTAAGAAAGCAAGTTGGCCAGGGCAAGATTTATACCCAGAACACCGAACCTGAGTGTCGTGCTTGCTCTGGGTCACAACCCTGGCCCTCTGCCTAGACCTACCTGCAGACTCTGGACACTCCCGCACAGCGAGGCCCCCGTGGGCCTCCACCCACCACACGACTCGCTTCCTTCACTTGGGAATATGGAGACTGGGGTTTGTTTGGAAGCACATCTCTAGCTCAAGGTCAAAGCATACAACAAACCAAAGAGTGTGGCATAGTTAAAGCTGGGTTTGAAAGAAGGCAGGAGCCCACTATGGGAGACTGGGGGCATGTTCAAGGCCTCAGCTTTGTGAATATAAACCAGGACTTCTTTCCTCTTCAAGTGTCTTCCACTGTGCCCTGGGAGACGCTTGCTACACACAGGACATGATGAAAAGAATGCTGGGTGACAAGGTTGGTCTCGTCACTTTTCCCCACACTTAGGAGCTGGCCCAACAATTTGACTCTGTCCTGGCCGGGTCTGATGTCTGCAGAGTGCCCTGGGAACTGTGTTGATTGCACCGCCTCCGGACTTGCTTTTAACAGCACACGGCCCCCGCGGACTTTCCCCAGAATGTTCCACAGTCAGCCGGAGGCCCCCTGGCAGGCCATGGGTGACTGCACAATCTCACACCTGCCAGTGCCGGAAAGTTCTGGAAATAGGGACTCTGTGCCAGACATTCCTTTGGAGCAATCCACTTAATCCGGGCCTCGCTCTCCTGGCCATGGGGTGAGTTAAAAAATTTTTGAACTAGTGAAACGTTTTGCAGCCACGGTTGGCGACAAGCAAATCCGAGAACAGATGCAGATGTGAGCGCCTGGCGGGTCTTGCCTGGCCTCTGCCGCCCGGCTCAGGGCCTCTCTCCCAGCCTCACTGTGGGGCTGCACCTCCACCTCAGGCACCCTGCCCTCTGCTCTTGGTGACCCTGAAAGACAGAGCGATGTGCACGGTACTTCCCTGTGTCTTCTCTCAGGTGATCCCTCTGGCTGTCCTGGGAGGTGGGAGGACACACACAGATGATGAGCTGGAAGGGGAGAGGGTGCCATCTTCAGAGGGGAAAGTGACCTTTTCCTGGACTACACACGTCCTCGTGGGTAACACCTCACAATCTAAAAGCGACGACCAGGGAATATGGCCACAGCTTATACCTGGGCCCACTTATGGCCTTTTTACTGCTGGTCAAGGGTCTGACCTGTCCAGAGCCCTTCAGAGGGACCGCACACGTTGAAATTGGAGGAAGGAAGCAGGTTTCTTCTATGAGCTTCCAGAACCCCGTCTGGCTCCCTGTAGCCTTGGTCATGCTTTATTAGAACTGACTGCTGAATCATCTTCATCGGATATTTTATAGAAGGAAGGCCCGATGGGATGGAAAACTACCTCCCTGCCCCGACCAACACCTGTGTGAGCAGGGCCCTGGACGCACGCTTCTCCCTGACCATCTGAATGGGTATGCTTCTCACGTCTCTAAGAATTTGCTTCTTTTCCACTGGAAGACACTCATACCCTTTTCGCTACTCTGTGACTCACTCACTGTCTCTTTCTTTTTTCTTAAAAGTACATCATATTATCAAACTCCACGGGGTAGAGTGATGGTGATATTTCTTATTCACCTGGCAAAGTTTATGGCTGAGATTCAGCAGTAAAACAGATTAATGGAAAAGCACAGCCAACATATTTAGTACAAGTGTTGTGTGACCCGGGAGCCTTGAGCAAGGAGACCAGCCCAGGTGCCTTCAGCAATGGAGGACCCAGTGGAGGAAAGCAGGCCAGGGCTTGGGCTTAAGATCCAAAGGTCCTGGGGACCACAGTGACGGTGATTTGTTCAGATTCTTCCCTGTGTCTGAGTCTTCCTCTCCTGTGGAGAGGGGCAGGCCACTGTCACATGAGAGTTTCCAGGGGAGACGGTCATACGGCCTTCCTGCATCTGCCGTTTTCTCAAACACCAGGGAGCCACATTTTGGGGTAATGTTTCCTGCACTTCTTTATCAGGATAGCCCTGAATCTAATTTTTCCTAATTTTATATGCATACATAAAAAATAAATACATTATCACCTTTATGGGACACTATCATAGGAGAACTAATGGATGCCTAGAAGTTCTCATGATGTGATCGTCTCATAATTCCTCTTTGGATCTCTGTCTCCTACCATCATGAGCAAGTCTGCAAAAAACACTGCCGACTGTCCTGAAATACTATGTCTATGGGGCAAATTCCCTGCAGTGCCCAGTTGAAGTACATCTGCATTTTATTTTTTATAGGTGTGACCAGACTGCTTTCCTAAAGCCCTGTAACAATACTTCTCCTTCCTGGAGATCCTTCCCGGAGGATCCCGGAGCACCCTCTCCCCCACAGCTGGCTGGTGTCTCCGGTCTCCTTTCCCCAGTTAATGGGTGTACAGTGGCACTTCCTGGTCACTCTGCATTTCCCTCACTACTAAGGCAGCTGAACCTCTTTTCAAAGTCTTTCTGGAATATTTGAATTTTCTTTACTTTGAATTCTCTGAACTTGCTTAATGGCTTTTCTCTCCCAGGAGCCCAGACTTTATCAGGGCAGGGGCCAAGTGCTTCCATTAGTCTGGTTATTTCTGGTTCCCAAAATATTTACCGGCAAACAGTAAACACTTGATGAAAAATTGTTGAGCGAACGTATGAACATCCTTCCGTCCCTGCCATCCTCCTGCCAGGAGCTTCATTACAGACACCATGACATGTGTGCAGGGATTGACCAGCAAGGACGATGACCACAGCACGGCCACCACTGGAAGCCACCGGACAGCTGGACAATGGTGTTACAAAATAAAGCAGGTAAGAAAGAAATGGACAATGACCACAACACTCAGCTTTTATTCAGCACCTGCCTTAGGCAGCACATTAAAAGCTTTTAGTAAATTCTTTTGTTTAATCCTCACAATAAACCTATTAAATGTTTAAAAAGTGATTATGACACGTATGTACAAGTGATTCTAATCATTTAAGGAGACACTTCTATAGGCATAGATAAATAACTGGAAAGATATACACTGAATGGTCAACAGGAGTGCATTTCTCTGAATAGAAATGTACGGATCATCTTTATTTTCTTTTTTATACCTACTTTTCTCAGTCTCTTCTATCTTCTATAATAAAAAAAGAAGGAAAAATTGTTAGCTATCCCTTAATGGTATTTTAATATCTAGCTATTTCTTTTTGTTGTTTTTAATAAGTAGCATATATATATATATAATTTATATATCTTAAGAATATATATGTACTCTCTTGTACACACACACACACACACACACACACACACTCCTGCAATCAGCTGCTGAATACCCAAGGAAATAGCTCATTGGCCGCCTCATTTTTCCTAGGTAATGTATGTCCCGGGGCTTGTTTCCCCGCGAATGAGGTATATTTGTCTCCTCTGTCTTTTAGGGTTGGCCTCGGGTCCATTAATCATTCTGTCTGGAGCCCAAGGAGAAGCGTCCAGGAGCAGGAGGAGGGCCAGAGCCGTGGGGCAGCGGTGATGAAGGTGCCCTCCGCGGGGAGGCGGCCGGGGCCTGGATGGAGAGGCCATGTCCCACCTCGCTGCGCTGGCCACACCCTCCTGAGCGCTTCCTTCCCTTACTGTCCTGGGAAGTGAACGGGGCTGTTCTCTCCGAGTTCACAGAGACTGGAAAAGGACTGGAATCCAGACACCAGAACTGAAGTGCGGGACTGCCCACCCTCCGCCTCCAAATGGACACGTTCAAAGAGTGAAGGCAGAACGCGCTTCCTCTGGTGCTCTCCGTGCGTCCTGCACCCTCAACAGAAGCTGCTGGGCGCGATGCCCCTCCCCGCCCTGTGGACATCAGGCAAAGCCCAAGGCGAGTCCAGGACCCAGGGAAAGCCACACCAAGACACAGCAGAAATGCTACAGTCAGCCCCAGGGAGTTAAAGTCTAACAGATACAAGAAGGGTCCTCTGAGGACCCTGCAGCAGAGAGGCCACTGTCCCTGTGTCCCATCTTTCTGATGGCACACACCAGTGTGAACTAAGGTCAGGGATCAATGAAAGGCCACCTGGTGGCTGGGGACCCACACACCTTGTTAATATGCCTAAAATAAATCTGGGCCTGGGAGTTGTGTCTGCGGGAATTAATCGCCCCTGCTAGACACAGGACTTGTCCCAGTGGGTCAAGGTCCTCACCCAGGGAAGTGGGGAAGGGTGAACCCTGAACAGAGTCAGGTCTTCAGCTCTCCATGGCCTCAGTCTCCTCCCTTAGCAGTGTAGCCTTCCTCCAAGAAGATGGCATTCATGGTTCACCCTGCACAGCAGACAGATCAACCTGAGTATCCACTTGTATTTCATGGAAATTCTACATAACATGGGAACCTTCCAATCTGAAGCCCCAGAGGACCAGGGACAGCTATGCACTCTCACACTTAGGTTGGATGAGGAGTGGACAGGGTGGTGGGGGGGGGGAAATGCATGCTCGCAGAGCTTTGCTGTGATGGGAGTGAGCTGGGAACTTGGAGCCTGTGTCTTCACCCATAAGGACATGCCCTCCTCTGGGCACACAGAATCACCTCTCATCGAGGTCTCATGGCCTGCTTCAGGAGAAGGTCAGAGAATTCTTCCATGGCCTGCTTCAGGGGAGAAGGGTGGGAGAAGGTCAGAGAGACCTTCCTGCCTCTGCTGTTTTCTCAAATGCCAACTCTTCCTGCTCGGGGATGGCATTTCTGGAACTCTATCTCTGCCACAGTCTTCCTCCAGCCGACCCCAGGGGCCCACTCCTGACTCCCCTGGCACAGTGCTCGAGGGATCTGTCCCTGTCACAAATGGGAAGCACCATAAGCCATGGGCCCAGGAGGTGGAGCAGCAGTGGCCACCTCTCCCTAGGAAGCCCCCCCAGTGCCCGGAGCCCCCAGCACACACCTCCTTCAGTCCTTGCTCCTGAAAACATAGGTGCCATGCGGGGCCACCTGCACCTGCTCCGGGAAGCAGATGATGCGTACTGCAGGAAGTCTGGGAGCCAGAGGGACCCCCCCAGGGTCTGACCCAGCCATGCTGCAGCCGGGCTCTGGTTTATCCAAGAGTCTGTTGCTACACGGGCCCCCAATGCCTGGGTTCCCCTCCCAGCCTTCCGACCACTCGTGTCGAACACAGGCAGTTCCCAGCCCTGTGCCTGTTCCCTGGCTGCAAGATGGTAGTGCAGATGCCCCCGGAGGACTGAGGGAGCTAACTTGTTGAAAACACGAAGAGGTGTGCTGGGCCCACTGTGGTCCCGGTCATTCACTGTTTGCTCTTAATACTTCAGAGTACAGAATGGATAGAGGAATACTGATTTTAAAAAAGAAAAAAAAAACTAAACTAAAAAAATGCCCCCAAACGAAGCTGCCGCACAGGTCAGCTGTGGCCTTCAGAGACCTCAGGGGCCAGATCCCTCCAAAGTGAGCCAAGAAGACCAGCAGAAACTGAGAAAGAGATTTGCCAAATAGGAGTAAAAGAAATCAGGCTGAGGGAAATGCAAAACTGCATGTGGACATAGTGTGTCACCTGGTGATGCCCCCGCCCCACCCCACACACAGGTGTAAGGAGGAAAGGCAGTCACCCTTAGGGGACATCCCAGGTCGTCTGGGAAGCTGAATCCCTCCATGGCAGATAGTCACAGGGTGTTTTTGGTGTTTGTAGAAAGAACTCCAAGAGCATTTAATCAGCAGATGGAAACTTCAGGACCTTCGCATGCACTTGCTGGAGACCAACAGCATAATGAGGAAGGGGTGGGGGGTCCCATGACTATTCAGGGTGTTTTTCCACGGGAAGAAAGTTCTCTTTGCCCAGGGCTTCCTTTACCGGCGTCCCAGGCAGACGCTGTAACCCGGACTCCGTTCCCCTTTATTCCTAGTGCACTGGGGCCTCTGCCTCCTTCTGGATTCCTCGACTCAGGATATTCATCATTTCAGGGACTGACTTTGCCAGGAGCACTTCGGTATCAAACAGAAAACAAAAATAGATGCACTTCACAATGATCCGAGGGTTGTTGTATGTCTGAATCTGTTTGATCCCCCCAACCTTTTTTTTTTTATCTCTGCTGTTTGAAATGATCACTGGACTCTCCTGAGAAGCTTTAACTCATGTTAGACAATTAAACAGATCCCTGGCATCACCAGGGCCATCTGCCATCTGGGTGGCCCGGGAGCAAGGTGATGGAGCCAGAGGTGGTGACGGAGAACGCTTGCAGCTGTGAAGAGCTTTGACGATCTGTCTCCCCACAACTTCTAGTCCACATGATACCCCTGGAGCAACCCTGCTGAATCGGCCTTTTGTGCTAAGATTGCGTGGGCTTTGGCCCCAACCTTCTTTCTCACGTTTCTTAAATTAGAGGAAGACAGAGCCGAAGACGTCACTCCAAAGACATAAACTCTCTTGTCCACTATCATCACAGCATCGTGTGTTCCTGAGAACCCAGGCAAGGGGCATATCGAAATGTGACAATCCAGGGACCCAGGAGCATCCGGGAGCCCCAGGCTCTGAGCACAGCCATCTGCCTGGACAGGTAACTCGGAGCCCTGAAAGGTCAACAAAGGTGCCAAGATGTGTGAGGGTGCAGAGGGATTCTTCTGCCTTAAAAAAAGAAATCCCGTAACGGTACCTCTGCATCTATAAAAGTATGTATGCATCTAGAAGCAATGGTGGGCTTTGTGCGCTGGTATCAGTAGACACAATGAAATGGTAGCAATGCAGACCCTTTAGATATTTATTTGTAAGTAGTCTGGTTCCAGAAAAGATTTGGGCAGCTCAGAAGAACACATAATTTAAAATGAGATGTTACTTTGCTTTTTAAATTGAGGTATAACACATATGACAGGTGAGCTATATACCATCTTAACCATTTTTAACTGCAGAGCTACAGAGTGTTAAGCATATTCACGTGTCTATGCAACCAAAGTCCAGAACCTTTTCATCTTGCAAAGTTGAAATTCTATATCCATGAAGCAACTCCCCATTAACAAGTTGCTTTTTGTAACCAGTTTGTGGATTACTTAATGAAAATTAAAAATACTTTAAAAAACATAGCATAGTAATGGTCTTTGCTGATCTTTGCTGTTCCTTAAAGCTTTGGACTTGGGAGCGTTTTAAAAAAGGTCAGCAAGGAAATCAGATCCAAAGACCAGCACAGGAAGCAGTAGCATGAAGTCTGTTGCTCTAATATGTAAAATGCATATGCTGAGGTTCCATACGTTGCCAGAGCCAGGCCATGGATTTCACGGGAGGCCTGATAGCAGGCTGGTGTAAACAGAGAAGGACAGGCAGTTACAGAGAGCCACAAGCAAATTCGCTGACCCTGAGACCAGCCAGAAAATTAGTTTCAGGAAAGGCAATGGGCAAGAGGGGTGCACGTGATCAAGGGTGTGTGCGAGAGGGGTGCACGTGATCAAGATAGAGGAGCTGCAGGGGTGGAAGTAGATAGACCCTGGCAGGAGCCTAAGGAAACCAGAGTATCCTCCTGGAGTTCACAGATGGTAGGATTGTGAGCACTTTGCTTGACTCGGGCTGGGGTGTGAGAGTTTGAAGTCTCCAAATACTAAAAAATAATAAAGGTACAAGGATGTTAGAGTCTGTAAACAAGTCAAAATAACACCTGGCATTTTGCCAGGGGAATGTTAGAGTTCGTAAACAAGTCTGGATGGCGCCTGGCAAAATGCCAGAGGGAGTGGTTTGAGAAGTAACAAAAGCGAACCATTAAGTGTGGAGATTCCTTATTGGTTGACTGCTGTATCTAGTTTATGCTAATTAGATAAGCTGTGTGGAATGTATAAATACTGCTCCTGTCCTGCAATAAACGGCTCCTCCTCCTGCTGTATCAACGTACACAAGTTATTCGTCACCCCCCAGGTTATTTTGCTGCAGCCGGACTTCGGCACAAGGAGACGGAAATGCTAATTACCCTGATGCCCTTATTGCATATTGCATACATGTATTGAGTTTTCACACTGTACCCAGTGTTATAGTTAAAGCTTTGTCCCAGGGTTTCATAAACTGACTTCCAGACCACTCGAGTATCATCAAATCAAGCCTTTATTGAAGCACATGGGTGGCGGCTGACCAGAACATAAAGCTGTTCCCCTGATCAGCCCCGAACAATTGCAAGGGCACTCCTTATAAGCCTGAAAACCACAAAAGGGATGTTCGGGAGTCTAGCCAATGCAAGCCAGCCAGGTTACAGAAGCGGGACAGTGCAGTCAAGCGGAGGGAAACCTAACCAATCACAGTTAGCCCAGTCACCCCAGTTACAGAAACAGAGCCCCGTCACCCTAGTTACAGAAACAATGCCCTATTAGGTAGTTCCGTGTTCTTAAAGGTTTCTATAGCAAAAGGAAAAGAACATCTTGCCCCAGTCATGACTCTTCTACTTGGCATGGTTGTTTTACAGGATGAAGTCATAAAACAAAATGGAGTCACATTTGCTCCTACTACCACACCAGTAAATATGCACAATTACTACGCAACAATTAAAAGGGAAAAATTAAGAACAATAGAAGATGCTAATTATAGATTCCAGAGCAGCTAGGGGCAAGTTAATTCAGAGCAGGGTCACAGTCAACTGTTGCCTGAATGGGGGAAAGTTCCGCTCCCCAAAGGATCCTCCTTCTGCCTAAACCAGTGGAGACACAAAGAAAACACTTTCAAATCTATTCCTAAGCTAAGCACCTAGAATCCATATCCCAGCAGATCTGTTGTATTCCACCATCTTCATTCTATAATATGCACTTCACTTCCCAGGGCTCCAGGATTTCATCCTAATAGGAAACTCCTTCAGATGCTGGCACTAGAATCTAAGAGAGAGAGGGAGAGGGAGAGGGAGAGAGAGAGAGAGAGAGAGAGAGAATATACCTGCTAAATTTCAGTCATAAACAGAAGTGAAAAAAAAAATCTCTCTCTTGGGATTCCTGGCATGGAGGATGGTATGGAGAAGAAATTTTTTTTATGGATTCTCAAAAAATGCCTTTGTATCCTCAGAAGAGAAACAGTCAACGTAGGTGTCCCTGCAGCACCTCACAGCTTGACCTGGAAGAATTCCAGCAGTGTTTCCTGAGGTTTGGAGTCTTCTGAAATATTCCACGGCTTTTTCAAAGTGTCACCCCATAGAGCTGGAATCGCTCTTGGACTTGCAGGACGGCCACCGCTGCACTTGGGCTTAGCAGCAAGGAGTGGCCGAGGACCACAGGGCCCCTCCAGGGCAAGCGCCATCAGCTACTAGGAAACACCAGGAAGTGCACCAGATGCTCTGGGCTTCCGTTTCCCATCTGTACCACGAGGGTGGTGGGGTCGTCTTACAAAATCATCCGGAGGAAGGAGGATCAGGCTGGATGCAAGAAACTGTGGAGTGGTTTAAGGAAGGAGGGTGGAACTTCCAGCAACGGCCATATGAACTGGGGGACCTGGGTTCTTCAAGTCAGGAGGACACTCACGTAAGACAAAATACAGTGTCTAAAACGGCAGGGGAGTAAGCCCGAAGGAACAATAAGGGCAGCCCCCCAGAAATGAAAGAAATCAAGGCCGAGAGCTGATGGAGCAGCCCCGGCTATTCATGGGGTTCCCTGGCCCAGGATGCAGTGTACTGAGCTCCTCTTGTGCCTGCGGAGATAGAGCTTGGGGAGTCTGCCTCTAGAGACTGACCACAGGGTACAGACTGACCATAGGCCATCAGAAGCCACGATCTCAGCTGACTCAGCTGCCTTGAAGACAGCACAGTTGGGCAGCTTAGGTGCCAGCAATGTGTGTCCTCAGGTCCTAGAGGCTGAAAGCCCAAGGTCAAGCTGTGGGAGGTGGCTTCTGCCCCTCTCCTGGCCTTGCAGAGGGCTGACCTCTCCCTGTGTCCTTGCTTGGCCTTACCCGATGCATCTGCATCCCTGGTGTCTCTTCCCCCTCATGGAAGGCCTCACCCTGCTGGGTTGGGGGCTTCCTAGGTGCCCTCTTTCCAAATACAGCCACATTCTGGGGTCTGAGGCTCAGGGCTTCGACATATAAATTTAGGGTAGGGGGAGATTCAGTCTATACTGGGGACCAGCAAAAAAACACATAGGCCCACAGAGGCAGCAAGAAAGATTAGGACATCGTGCCACTGATCAGTGCTTTAGATGGGAAACAGAAACCCAGCCTTATAAAGCGTTCTGTTGTGGGCTTTGAACCCATCTCTCCCTGCTTGTGCAGAAGCCTGGGCTAAGAAACTAACTCACCATGTTACATCAGAACCACTGGAACCTCTAGACCACCCCCCACCAGGGAACTGCAAACAAAAACTTGATCAGAGGAAAATTTTACCATCCAGGGCATGGCAAAGATTCGCTTTTAAATCCTGCTGGAAATTAATTATATAAAATACAAACTACATAGAGCAAGAGCCACCAAACGCAGCATAATGATTCTCAAAGTATGCTCCCTGGGCCCTCAGTGCAGCATGGCCTGGGAATTCCTTGAGAATGCACTTTCTCAGGCCTCAGAGATCCTGGGAGAGGGACCCAGGGTGACTGAGGTGACTGCTAAAATGGCAGCACTGGGGAGAGGGACTGCGCCCAGCAACTGCAGATCCGACCCTCTGAACAAGGGTCCCTTCCTCCTCCCCAGAAGGAGGAGGAGGAGCTAGACAACACTCAGGCCTTGACCTTCCCTGTAGGCATCATGGGCAAATCCCCAGCTTGGGCCTCATTCTAGAGGATTCCCCCTAGCTCGCCCGCCCTGCTGCCCCTCCGGGTCCCGGCACGTGGCAGATACTCGTGACATTTTTACTCAATGAAAGACTGAAGTGGAGCTGCCTGTTTGCCTGGGATATGTTCCAAAATAGCTTCAGATCCCACATCGGCTACTTAAAATGGGGGTGGTGGTCTGCTACCCAGCATGGCTGAATCTAGAAAGTATGTCTACAAGGCAAAGACAGTGGCTTTGCAGGTGCTCCCTGGCCTAGCGATGCCCATACCCTCCCTGTGCCCTCTGGTCATCGTCCCTCCAGTCGCTCCACCCCTTCACCTGGCATTCCGTCCACATGGACACCCGGGTGGGACCCACCCGCTCTGACAACGCCATGACTGACCTAATTATATCTACAGTGGCTCTGTTTGCAGGAAAGGCCATTTTCTGGCCATATCAAAGTATTCCTTATTATTATTATCATTATTCTGTGGTGTTGAGTTGAGCTCATAGCCTGGCACATCCTGGACATCTTCACCTGAACAAAATTAATGTTGCCTTGAACTGACATGACCTAATATCTAGAGTTTACTCCAGCCAGGAACACTTCTTTTCTAATGACACTTTCTTACATAAACAAACAGAATTTCTTTGAAATACTTCAGACATGCAGAACAAGAGCAGAGAATAAGTGATACCCACCGTGAACACTGGGGTGGTTTGAATGTGTCCCTCACAAGCTCACTCAATCCCCCAAGTCAAATGTCAATGTGTTTGAAGGTAGTGCGCCTTTGAAGGTCATTAGGATTAGATCAGGTCATGAAGGAGAGGTCCTGTGACGGTGTTTGTGGCTTTAACAAACAGAGGTGCTGGGGACAAGAACTTCAACCTGGGATTCAGGGAGGGAGGGTGACCCCATGCAACCTGTAACAGAAATGGATCATACAAAACATGCGGTTTTAAATCGTATGATTTTATGACATACAGCAATGTAGCGTATTATTTATGAAAACATACAGGCATAGTGAGTATAAAAACACAGAACGTCTCTCCAAGGACAGAGAAAAGGTGGGGAATGGCTTCCACAAGAGATCTGGAAAGAGTCAATTGGATATTTACCATTTCTTATAAAATATGAAATAGATATAGCTAAATGTCCACATTTAAGTGTCTGCCTCAGTCCATTTTCTGTTAAATATCAAAATACCTATGACCAGCCAGTGTGGTGCACTCCTGTAACCGCAGCTACTCAGGAGGCTGAGGCAGGAGGACTGCAAGTTTGAGGCCAATCTCAGCAACTTAGCAGAGATCCAGTCTCAAAGTCAAATAAAATGGGCTGGGATGTAGCTCAGAGGTAGAGCACCAGCTTAGCATGTGTAATGCCCTGGGTTCAATTCCCAGTACTGCAAAAATAGATGAATAAATAAATATCATCATGTCGTGTTCATGTACGACTACGTAACAACAAAGCCCACCATTATGTAAAACTATAACGCAGCAATTTTAAAAAAGAAAAAGAAATAAACAACAATAACAAAAACCCTATGACCAGGTAATTTATGAAGAAAAGGAGTTTATTTAGGCCATGGTTCCAAGGCTGGGAATTCTACAATTCCCTCGGCTGAGGGCCTGGCGCTTCAGCATGGTGTGACAGGGTCATCCCATGATGAGAGAGAGCAAGCCGCTAACTTGAGTGTCTGCCTCTTGTTAAAGCCACAAACACCCTCACGGGACTCTCCCTCATGACCTGATCTAATCCTAATGACCTTCAAAGGCGCACCACCTTCAAACACATTGACATTTGACTTGGGGGATTGAGTGAGCTTGTGAGGGACACATTCAAACCACCCCAGTGTTCACGGTGGGTATCACTTATTCTCTGCTCTTGTTCTGCATGTCTGAAGTATTTCAAAGAAATTCTGTTTGTTTATGTAAGAAAGTGTCATTAGAAAAGAAGTGTTCCTGGCTGGAGTAAACTCTAGATATTAGGTCATGTCAGTTCAAGGCAACATTGATTTTGTTCCGGTGAAGATGTCCAGGATGTGCCAGGCTATGAGCTCAACTCAACACCACAGAATAATGATAATAATAATAATAATAATAAAGAATGCTTCAAGGGCACCCAGAGGCAGGGGCCATGAGAAAGGACAACAGGAAGGGCTGGGGCAGGAGCGAGGCCACACTGCTGGCCTCGAATGGGAATGAATGTGCTTGTCAGGCCAGAGTCCAGGAGTGGGAAGATCAGGCTGGCTAAGACAGGCAGAGAGGACCACAGCACCATGAGTGGAGGAGACGGTGCCAAGGTCAGCAGGAAGGACGAGGCTGTGCCCCTTGTGTGGGCGAGAGCCGGGAGCCAGGCCCAGCAGTACTATCCAAACAGACAGGCATCCAAGGGACACCCTCGCTTCAGGGAGTGGGCCAGCATTGGAAGCTGGATAGAAACTCTGCTTGGCCGCGCAGGACTGGACTGGCGTCTTGCCTTCGAGTCCAGGGACTCTCCCTTCACAGCCGATGCGTGGAAAACTGACTGCAATTGAACAGAGGCCCCAAACTAGCTGGGGTGATCACAGCTTTCCCCGATGCCCAGGGAAAATGCCAGCAAAAGAGGGGGTGGTGGTGCATGGGACAGCCCTGAACTAACCCTGCCTAACTTGAGAGCACTTCACCTTGGCCAGGCTTGGAACTGGGTCACTCACCTACGTCCAATAGCTCATTTAATACTTGCAACAACCCAGTGATCTGGGTACTCTGATCCCCATTTAATAGCGGAAGAAATGGAGGCTTAGAAAATCAAAATCAAATCCCAACCTGCCTGATTCCAGAGCTCACAGTCTCAGTCCTTGTTATTTATAATTTTCTTTTGTTCTCATCAAAAATACTCACCCAGTCGTCCGCCTGACCCTGTTTCAGGTAGTGGAGGTGGAGCGCTGAAGTACTGCTGAGCTCCCTGTCTTCTCAGCAGGTACTTCTAGAAAGAGGCTCGCCACTCCCTTCCTAGGAGGGACTGTCAGAGTGGAGGCTTTTTTAGAGGGAGCCCCAGTAAACAGCCTGACCTTTCTTTTGAAGCATGATGGGGGGACTGCAGGGCTCACTCCAGCAGGACGTCTGCCCCCGGAGAGGCCGGCATTCCCAAGAGACGCTTGCAATTGCTTCTGATGTGGCAAACCTGTGACGATGATCTCCAAGCTAAAAGGACAGGAAGGGGACTCATCCGTGGAACCCTGCAGACAGAAGACCCTGGTCCGGCCAGAGCAGTGATTATTATTCAAGCCTGAGGAGAAAAAAAGTCAGCTCAAGAATTGCTTGTTCATGTCATGGTAAACCCTTAATGCTTTTAATGAAAATTCTTCTCCTTCATGAAATATTTTCTATTTTAAAGAACAGCAAATTAATACAGCGTTTCCAATAGCCTTTAAGTCAGGTTTAATTGGGGCAATTCCCTCCAGTGAATCGAAAGGTGACATTCGTCTTCATTGCCGGGTGGAATGTTAAACTAGAAGCAGGGATGAAATGTCAAGGTAAAATAATGCTAATAATTATTCTGAATGTTACGTTCTCCTTGACCTTGGAATTTAAAGGGCCAGAATGAAGGCTTTTTGTCAAAAGTCAAGAAGTCATCCAGAGACACTGCTGACATTTATGATTAATGTAATCTGGGATTATTGGGAGAGAAATGCAGAACATGATTAGCGTCTAGTATCTCGGTAATTCATTTTTATATTATTATAGAAACCATATAGTATGTGAACATAAAAAGAGCTGACACGCTGTGGATATTCCTAATCTTCAGAAATTCAAAAAGGAAACCTCGAAAGATAAGTAAGACTTTTTAATTAAAGCAGCAGTGACCAAATAATTAAATTTATAGCTTTGTAGTAAAAGAAGGAAGAAAATGACCCCAGTCTAAGGAGAGATAATGATTTCTCATGCATAACATGTGCACACACCAAAAAAATGTGCACATAAAAGAAATCAAGCCCCTATCTGCCAGGACCTATCGCTTGGAGAATTTTCTGGTTCATTTGCAGTGACAAGAGAGTCGGGCGCAGCTTGGGGAAGGCTCCTGGGCACGGCGCCCTGAGCTGGCAACTCGGCGCGCTGGGAGAGGAGGTTGCGGCTGAGCGCAAAGCACTTCTGCAAGGAGAAGAAGCCTTTCCATTAGCTGCAGGTCAACCATAGCTCTGGCCAGGTGGAGGGCAAAGGTGGGGCACCTGCCCTCTGTGACTCGGCTGCCCGCTCCCACACACCTCAGCACGGTCCTCCAGTTATCAGAAAGAAAAAAAGATGACAGCTCACAAAATCAAAGCCAAAAGGCTTTGAGAGAGAAAGACGGGAGGTAAAATGGGAACAGGGAGCGTGGGCACGCAGTCCAGCAGCCTGTGTGCGTGCGTGTGTGCGTGTGTGCGCGCCCGTGTGTGGCTGATGCGTGAACAAGCACGTAGCACTTTGTGTGCCTAGCAGTTGGGTCCTCCACCCCCACCCTCAGGACAGATGAATGGCAAGGAGGAAGAAGAGGAGAGAGAAAGAGGGAGGAAGGACGGCAGGAAGGAGAAGCCAGAGAAGAGAGACGCACAGGCAGCGGCTGTGATCATCCTTGGTGTCTCTGCAGCAGCTGAGAGTGATTCTCTGGTCTGAGCCTCTATCTCCTGCCCCCAGGGCAGCCCCACTGTGATGGTGTATACGACTGGCCCGTGCACACGCCCGTGCACACGCACATGCCCACGCCCACGCATTCCCTGCATAAAATCCAGTGGGCCATGAAAAAGGCACTTCCCTCCCGGGGTCTATGCTGCCTGCCTCAACCTGCAGACCTCTTGCACCACAAATGAGAGCTCAGGGAAGGCAAGGAGGCCTTATTTTGAAAGGGTCAGGAGCATTTCTTGTGCTGCATGCTATCCTGAAGGTGTTTGAGAAAACAAATGAAAGTAATATGCTTGCAAAATCCCAACAAACTTGAGGAAATTATGTGCAAAACTCTTACTACATCAGTAGAGCCCACACATGGACTAGAAAAGCTCCTAATGCATCCAGGATTTGATATGTGGCAGCAATCACAGCCCTACTTATTCCAACCCCAGATGTGGCCACCTTAGATAAACACATCCTCCAACCAACGTCACCAGACACAGTCAGTGCTGAGCAGATGTAAGTGTGCAGGTCTCTAAGCATCAGACTCTATCATTGCCACGTGGCAGGTATAGGTGGCTGCTGGAGGCCACCAAGACCTCAGCAAGTAGCTTTGTTCCATCTCAATAAACACCTGCTGTGCACACGGCAGGCACTGCCCATGGCCCTGGAGTGTGGTGAGGGACAGGCCTCAGGCCCACTGCCCCCATGGTCTAATGGAGGAGGCAGACAAGCAACCCAGCAAGGAGAAAACGTGTTGAGAGTGTGTGGGCATGAGTGGCAGAGGCTAATGACAGGTGGAGGGACGCTCCCCTGCGGGGGTGGGCAGCAGGACCAGGAGACCTTGCAGGAGGGAGCTCTTGAGCCGCAGCATTAAAGAAAGACTAGGAGTGAGCCAGGAGCAGAAGAAGCGGGGTGGATGGGGCGGGGGGCTGGTTGCCCCTAAGAAACGCTGTGCACCCAGGTACAGCAGCTCCTGTCTCTGTGAATGGCACAATGGACCTGAGCCATGGAACCTGGGGTCCATGCGCTCCCTGCTCTTGGTCTCTGCTAGAGTTTAAATGTGGGCAGTGTCTCCCAAAGTCTTGGTCCTCAGGATGGCTCTACTGAGAGGTGGTGGAAACTGTAGGAGGCGGGGCCTAATGGGAGGTCTCTAGGTCATTGTGGGCGTGGCTATGAAAGGGCTGAGGGAACCCCACACTTCCCCTTGCTCTCCCTCCTTCCCAGTTCACAATGGAAGCTGTTTGCTCTGACAAATGCTCCCCACCATTGCCATCCACAGAGTCCTCACCAGAAGTCTAAAACAACAGGGCCACCCAATCCTGGACCAGAACCTCCCGCTAAAAAGCCCTTTCCTCTTCATAAGTAGCCTGCCTTGGACATTTTGCTCTAGTAACATGAGGCTAAGACACTACCATGGCCCACATCCACTATTGGGTGCTGTTGCCTTAACTCCAAAGCATATTCCAAACCAATCCAGTCTCCTTTACACAACTCCGAGCAGAGGCCCTCTCCTCTCTTCCCCAGACCCTGCAGTAGCCTCCAACTTGATGTTATGGGCTGAAGGTGTCCCTCCCTGACATTACTATGTTGAAGTCCTGACCCCTGTCCCTTCTGTGACTGTATTAAGAGACAGAGCCTTGAAAGAGATGATCAAGTTAAAATGGGGTCGTTAGGATGAACCCTAGTCCAACCTGACTGGCATCTTTCTAAGAAGAGGAGATTAGGACACAGAGACAGCAGGGATGTGCTTGTGCCCAGAGGGATGCCACATGAGGACCGAGGGAGAAGATGCCATCCACAAGCCAAGGAGAGAGGCCTCAGGAGAGACCACCTACCCACACCTTGACCTTGGGCTTCCTACCTCCAGAATGGTGAGAAGTAAGTTCCTGTTATTAAGCTGCACAGCCTTTGATATTTCGTTATAGCAGCTTGAGCAAACTAATACACTTGTCTTCCTGCTCCCAGCCTTGACTCCTAAAATCCACCACCCACAGGAGCTAGCGGGATCTCCATAAAGCAGAAAGCATACCACATCTCTACCCCGCTGAAAACCCCGAGACTTCCCCCGGATTCAGAAGAAAATACAAATTCCTTGTCCTGGTCCTAGAGATGGACAACGAGCACCGAGGTCCTTCCAGATTTCAGATTAACGCGTCACTTACCCAGAGGGGCCTTTCCCGATGCATCAGTGTGGCTTATTCATGGTGTCCATTGCCATCTGGCATTTTCTTACTATTTCCTCCTGTGCCGCCCCCCCCAGAACGCCTGCTCCGTCATCCCACTCCCAGACCTTCATCTGCCCCTGCAGACCACAGTAGGTGATTGCTGTGGCAGGGAGTGGGTGAGTGTGTCCCCCAGCCCAGGGCGCACAGGCTGGAGCTTGGTCCCCAGGGTGGCAAGGTTAAGAGGTGGCGGAACCTTTCAGAGCTGGAGCCTAGTGGGAAGTAACTGGGACATGGGGATGTCACCCTCCGGAGGAAATTTTTGGCTTCAAGGGTGGGAGACAGTTATTATAAAGAGCAAGCCTGATGTCTCGCCCTGTGATCTCTTCTGCATGCACTTCCGCCATTGTGATGCCACCCGTCATGAGCCCCACACCAGAGCCGAACAAAAGCCAGTACCACACTCTTGGACCTCCAGAACTGTGAGTTGGATGAACCTCTTTTCTTTGTAAGGTACCCAGTTTAGGGTGTTTTTCTACAGCAACAGAAGATGGACTAATAGGATGCTCCCGCTGTTTTGACGAGTGAACGAGAGGCAGTGGGTGACCTATTACAGAATGGCATGTCGTCCAGGTGGGTCAGAGGGTGGAAGAGGAGGAGCCTGAAAAAACAGACAAGAGTCAGAAGGTAAAAATTCTTGGATGCCACCATAGGGGGCATGGACAATGTCATGGCTGAGCTGACCCTGAGTCTCCTGTGACCATGCCTCATGGGGTCAAGATCTCCTTCATTGCTGAAGAATATTTATAGACAATTGAACAGCTATCTTGTCACAGACTCTGCTTTCTAAGAAGCCCCATGAGAAGGAACCCAAACCCTGTCCACCACTGGGAATCCATACCCACTAACGTGGCGGACGGACTCTGGGGGTGCAGTGGGCGAGGCGGAGCTGACTGACAAAGATCACCACGTGAAGAATGATTGGTGGAAATGGCTGGACAGGAGGCTGGGCCTCTGTCAAAAGGGTGGAGGAGGGTGGTGCAGTGTGAAGTCCCCACCTGCTCCGGGGTCCCACACATGGAAGAGGAAGGGGCTCGTGAGGGAATGGCAGGAACTCTCCCTGTAAGGCCCCAGTCCCTCTGCAGTGGGCAGGTCCTTGGAAACAGGCACTTGAGTGAGCGGCAGAGGTGAATCAAAGGGTATTCGTAAGGGACAAGTCTCCCAGCAAGTGGAGAGAGAAGGCAGTGACCCGGACACCTCCGAGAGGCCCGGGCAGACAGGAAAAGAGAGGCCCAGCCAGAGCAGCCCAGGCAGAGTGGGGTGAGTGCTGCTTCAGGTTGGAGGAGCTCCCTCCTCGGCCCCCCAGGTCTGTGGAGAGACTGGAGGAAGGGACCTGGGACACTTGTCAAAGGGACCCTCCCTCTGACCCAGGTGAACAGGGTCAGCAGTCATAAGAGTGCAGATTTAAGAGCCACTAAAAACTTCAAAGTGAGAAAACACTGATTTATTTTAAAATATCACTCTAAGGCCAAACAGAACATGGACCAAAAGTCTGAGCCTTTGAATTCTGAAAAATCATCAGATTCTCTAAATTCCAGCTCAGTTTGATATATGATTTTTATGATTCCCAAGACTTATAGGGTAGCTAGTTGCTAGATTAATTTAACCTCACAAGAAAACCCTTCTCCATAAAATAATAATGATAATAAAATTTAAAGAGGTGCTCTGAGGCCTATAGATGTTACCATTCCATAAAATAATTTGTAAACCATAAGTAAATGTCCAATAGTTAACAGGGATATTCTGTTTTCAATTAAAAACCATAACCTCCATCCTGATAAACCATCTTACTCATTGCCCTAGAAGTGTCTCAGTTGTTTCCAAACATCAAATCAACCCACTAAGGGGAAAGACTTGTCAATTCTACTCTTTTTTAAAAAAAAACTCTGAGACAAATTTGGTCAGCATGTTTTGTTTTGTTTTCAAAAAATAATCAAAACTGGTTTTAGCAACAGAAACATTTGAGAAACATTGTTTGGATAAGTTTATTGTCTTGGGAAAGTGACAAAGTTGTAGAGGTCACTGGGATATAATTTCTAGCATATGTATTTTTTAAAAGTCAGACATGATTTTCTGTCATATGATATCCTCGGGGGCACTGGAATGATAAGGACACAAACAGAACACAAGCATTTCATGTACTAGGGACACAGTCAAGATCTAACGGAATGCTCTTAGAATCTCATTGTTCTTGAGGTTATAGGCCAAACAAAATGTAACTAATGCATGCAAACCAGACATGTTATAATAAACTGTCTGCCTGGTTGGGTTTTTCTAAAAAATAAAGGAAGTGATAATGTTTCTTAGGTTCAGTTGTTGAAATTCCTCTGCTCAAAGAATGATACCAACTTAGGTACATCGATGGGCATCAATGCAAGATCTCTTTAAAACCTCACAGTGAAAGACCAGTTCCCACCCCACATCCCTTCCTACCCAGCCCACCATGGCACCAACCATCAGGGGAAAAGTTCACCACTGCAGTCTGTAAGGTTGATTCTTCTGTTGTCCACCAAATATATTCTCCTACAAAACTACAAAAGGTCATTTATAAAAACCAACAGTGAAATTCACAGAACCTTGGTAAAAGAAAATCTGCTTTTGGAACTAAATATATTTCATCAGAATCTGTACCAATGACCCAATCACACAATACATTTGAAAACACGGTTGGCCAGTTCTATCCATCCCTACATGGCAAGGGATGGCCTCAGAGCAAACTTTTTAGCTGCATTCAGCCCTTAAAAAAACAACTGAGAGACTTCGAGGATTAGAAAATTTCTTGGTACCTCCATCAAGCAAACTCCTCTCCAAACATCTACCTAGGAATTTTTAAAAATAGCTTTATTGAGGTATAATTTGCATCAAATCCATCCGCTATAGGTACAAAATTCAATGATTGCTGGTAAGTCTGTGTAGTCGTGTAATTATCATATCACCATCATGATCCAGTTCTAGAACGTTCCAAGAGGTTCCCCTGTGCCTTTTTAGAGTTCATCTTTGTCCCATGTCCCAGCTGCAGAGACCACCCCCCATTTCCTTCTCTACAGAATCGCCCTTTCTGGGCACTTCCTTCCTAGTGTTCGGAGCCCTGTGGCTTCTCCCGCTGCTCTTCTTCACTGGGTGTGGTTTAAGGTTCACGCCTGTCGTACAGTATCTCAGAGGTTCCGTTCCAATTCATCAGGATGCCGTTGTGTGGATATGCTACAGTTTGTCTATCCATTCACCAGCAGATGGACATTTGTGCCGTTCTTGTTGGGTCTGTTATAAAGAATGATGTTAAAACACCGTCAAATCTTTGCATGGACATCGGCTGTTATTTTCCCCTTGGGTAAATACCTAAGGGTATAATTGCTAAGTTGTATGTGAGCTCTGTGCACTGGGTCAAGTTTCTCTATGTTTTCACCAACACTTGGTATTCTCAGATTCGTGGGTGTACTATGGTAGATTACTGTGGCTTTCATTTACATCTCTCATTGAGAAATGAGAACGTCCTTCCAAGTTCAATTTAAAAATTGAATTATTATCTAGTTGTAACAGAGTTATTTTAGAAAAGATATAGCAGATATACAATGTATACAAATACATAATTTGCAGAAGGCAGATTGATGGCTCGACTCTGCTGGGCACAGGTTACCAGATGTGGAAACATTTTCTCTCATCCTGTGGCTTATATTCTCAGTTTCTTAATGGTGTATTTTAAAGAGCACGGAGTTTTAATCTTGATGAAGTGCAAATCATGATTTTTTTAAACGGATTGTGACTTTGGACGGTACTTAAGACACCATGGGCCAACCCATAGTCACAAAGATTTTCCTCTCTTTTCTTCAAGAACCTTTAGAATGGAAACTCTTATATTTAAGTCTATAATCCAGTTTCAACTGATTTGGGTGAGTAATGTAGGATTTAGGTGGAGGTTTGGGGTTTTCTCCTCAGATCCCATAGAGAAAACTGCCAATTATTCTGTCATTATCTGTTGAAAAGTCTGGTCTTTCTCCACTGATCTGACTCTGTGCTACAATCAAAACCCAGTAGAATGAAAATAAAGGATTTATGTTTGAACACTCAGCTTTTGTTCTATTGATCTGGACACTTATCCCATACCATAATCTTAGTTACAGAACACTTATGGTGAAAGTGGAAATTGGGAGGTGTGAGTCATTCATCTGTGTTCTTCCTTATAAAAGTTGTTTTGACTATTCTAAGTCCCTTGACTATTCTAAGTCTTATACACTTAGATAAGTTTGCCAATCTCTATCAAAAACAAATTAAAAAGTACTAAAAAAGAAAGCACCTGATTTATTCTTTTGGAAAGTATTGTGCATAAATTTGTTCCTAATTTCATTTCTGGATTGTTTGTTGCTATTATAGAGAAACAATTAATTTGTGTATCATGATCTTATATCCTGGGACCATGCTGAATACTCTTACTAGTTCTGGTAGCTCTTTTGGAGGGTCTAGGATTTTCTGCATGTAGGATAATGTTGTCTGCAAACAAAAACAATGCTGCTTCTTCCCTTCAGCTCCTCGCTGTTGGCCTGTTTTACTTCCTTAGTTAGTAGCTGCACTGAGGTTGAACAGGAGTGGTAAAAGCCTTCAGTCTCTGCTAAGCACGCTCAGCTGAAGACGTTTTTATACATGCATCAGGTTGAGGAAGCTCTGTTGTTATTCCTTGTTTTCCTGTGAATGAATGGGTGTTGGATGCTGCTAAATGCTTTTCCTGCATTTAATAAGATTATCATCAATTAATCATGTGGGTTTGGTTTTTACTGTGTTAATATGGTATGTGACATTAATTGACTTTTTGATATTAACCAACCTTGCATCTCTGGAATAAATCCCATGTAGTCAGAGATATCATCTTGTTTTGTATGCTGCTGGATTGAGTTTGTTAATTTTTTTTAAAAAAGATTTTTGCATCCATGTTCTGGAGGAACACAGGCCTAACGTTTTCTCTTCCTGCGATGAGATTGTTTAGCTTCAGAATGAGGATAATACTGTCCTCACAGAATCGGTTAGGAAGCGTTCTTTTTCCTCTATTTTCTGGAAGAATTCATCTAGAATATGTTTCATTTCATTTTTAAATAGGTGTTAGAATTCCCCAGTTTTGTTTTTTTTTTAAAAAGGGGGGAGGGATTGGGATTTTCTTTGTGGGAAGATTTTTAGTTATTATTTCAATATTTTTACTGACTATACATCTATCCATATTTCCTGCTTTTTTCTTGAGTTAATTGTGGTAATTAATGCCTTGCTCCTTATCTAATCCTTCCTTCTTACCGCACTTATCTATGTGTTTTTTCCCCTCAATTCTGTTCCTTTCTAGGAGGTCAGCAGTAAGCTCCCTCTTCCTTCCTAACTCTGATGGTTTCTGTCTCCTCTGTTTTCTTCGCCAGTTGGGCTAAAGATTCACCAGTTCTCTTCAAAGAGCTGGTGTTGGCTTCACTGGTCTTCCCTATTGAGCTTTTTTATTTTTTGCTTTTTACTTCATTGATTTCTTTTTTCCTTCCTTCCACTTCTCGTGGATTTCACTTGCCCTCCTTTTCATGGTGGAAGGCTAGATTGTGGATTCACGACTTTCTTTGTTAGTACAGCTGTTACAAGCTATCACTTTCCCTCAAAGTACTGATCTAGCTGCATTCCCAATTTTTGGTATATTGAGTTTTCATTTTCATTAAACTAAAAATATTTTCTAATCCCTCTTTGATTTTTTTATATCCATATGTTACTGGAAATTGCTTTAGTTAGCCTTCACATATTTGGAGGAGTCCCCAAAATTATTTCTTTTATTGATTTCTACTTTAATTCTTGTGATTGAATGATTTCAATCCTGTTAAGTTTGTTAAAACTTGTCTATCTCGGAAAGTATTTCCTTTGCACTTGAATATATATTATGCTGTTATTGGGTTAATTTTCTTTAAGTTCCATGTAAATTAAGTTTGAGAGTATTGTTCACATCTTCCATATCTTTACTGATTTTATGTTTGGTTGTTTCATCAATTATTGAAGGTAGGGTATTGATATTTCCAATTCTGTTGAACTTAACATTTCTTCTTTCTTCTGTCAGTTTTGGTTCATGGATTTTGGACCATTGTTATTAGATATGTATACATTTATCATTGTTATATCCCCTCAAATATTGATCCTTTTGTCATTATAAAATGTCCCCTTTCTCTCTAATAATTATTCAATTTTATTTTTATTGAAAAATAATAACTGTATGTATGTATGGGGTATGAAGTGATGTTTTGATATTTCCTTATAAATCAAGCTAATTAACATATCCACCATCTCACATATTTATTTTGTGGTGAAGACATATAAAATCTACTCTTTCAGCAACTTTGAAATATGTAATGCCTTATTATTCATTACAGTCATCACTCTGTGCAGTAGATCACTGGGCCAAAACTTTGTACCCATCGTCCCTTACACAGACCCCCCACAGCCCCTGGTACCCACCATTCTACTCTCTGCTTCCCCAGGTTCACTGTTTTTCAGATTCTACAAATAAGCGAGGGTGTTCAGTATTTGCCTTTCTGAACCTGACTCATTCCCCTGAGCCAAATGGCCTTCAGGTTCATTCATGTTGTCACAAATGATGGGATTTCCATGATTTAAAGGCTGCATAGTATTCCATTGTGTGTAAATACCACACTTTCTTTATCCATTCTTTTAGGTTGCTCTGTACCTTAGTTATTGTGAACAATGTTAAAACAAAGGTGGAAATACTCTCTCTGCATCCAGAGAAACACAGATATCTGCAGAGCACACTGACTTCAATTCCCCTGGATATGAATTCAGAAGCAGGATTGCTGGGTGTCTAATAATAATTTTCACTACAGCCTACTTTCTCTAATTGAACACAGCCATTTAAGATCTCCTATGGTTAGTTACTACTTGCATGGTATATATTTTTCTACTATTTTCCATTCAGTCTGCTGGTGTCTTTGACCTGAAAGTACATTTATTCTAGGTTGTCTATTGTTAGATCTTCCTTTTTCATTCATTCCAGGAAGCTCTGCCTCTTGATTGGAGTATTTAGCCCATTGACATTTAATAGAATCATTGATGTGGTTAGACTTACATCTGTCATTTTGCTACTTGTTTTCCATGTTTCAAGTCTTTTTTGGTCCTCTGTTCTTCTTCAGGATGTTCTTTGGGTTAAATAGCTATTTTCTGGTGTTCTATTTTAATTGTTTCTTTACTTTTTAGCTCTTTTTTTTAAAAAAAAAAGTTATTTTGTTAATGGTTGCTCTAAAGATTACCTTGAGTGTCCTAGCACATAACATCTGCTCCGGTTTGCTTCTGACTTGATTCCGGTACAACATGGCAGCTGAGCTTCATACAGCGCCCCTTCTCCCTCCTCTGTTGGGCTATTATGACCCCAGGTTTTACCACACACCAACAAGACCCTGTGATAGTTAATGCTCCAGGCAACTTTAAATGTCTTTTAAAGAACTTAAGAAATGAGAAAAGTAAATGTCAGCGATCTCTCACATTTTCCATTCCACCCTTGGCTTTGCTCTCTCCCCACAGACTCCCTACCTCGACCTTCCCTCCCACTCTCAAGTGGCCAGCCACAGGAAGACACGGCCATCACCTCAGAAAACATCAGACATCAGATTTCTGACGTGGGTCGTGGAAGGAAGAGACTTTCACACTCATTTCAGGCACCATCCTTGTAACTATCCCCTTCCTAGAATTGGTCTCCTGCACAATCTGGAGAGGAGCACCGCAGCCTGTAGTCAGGGTCTTCTGTTCCCAGGGCAGCTCGGTGCAATTCCCGAACCTCATCCTTGGACAGGTGCTGATTTTCTTCCTTCTGCACCTGTCCCTGGCAACCTCGTTTCCTGGACATTTCTAACAGCTGGCATTTCCCTCCACCTCTGAGTGGCCGGTCTATTTCCTGGCTGTGATTCCTTAGAATATTCCTCCTAGATACTTTTGAATAAAGGGTTAGCAGGAGGATATCTTTCTGGAGAGCAACAACTGAGCCCAGGCTTCAATCTATTATAAATAACACCCAGGGGGAAAAATCCTTCTGAATTCCAACTGTTTCAACTCTGGGATAATGAATTGAACTCAGACTTCTAAGTTTGCATTCCACAAAGAAGTGTAAGATCATTATTCTTGGGCCTGATAAAACCTGACTAAATATTTCATCAAGATAAAATTATGGTCAATAAGAAAATATTCCAACATGCCATCCCTATTCAAAAACCTATGTATGTAATTGCTTCATCAACATAAATATGTATGTGCTTTCTGTGTTGTCCTGTTATTGCTACTACTATTGGTGGTTTGGGGTTTCTAAAAATATTGCCCATATAACTAACTCCTCCCCTCGTTTAAAAGTGTGAATCCAATGTTTATATTTATGATATCCTTGATGGTAGGTCAGTACAGATCAAAGCAAGAGAAAGACAAGAGAAGAGAGGGAAGGGAAGGAGACAGATATAAGCTGAGAAATGCTAAAGAGAGTTGGGAACAATGTCCTGGGTCTGAGCCCTGAACTTGACCTAATTACCACCAGAGAAAGCAAAATCGTGGGGCCCTGAAGTGAAGGAAAGGTAGAGAATGGGGTTCAGGAAAGTCTGCAGAAATCGTAGATTAGTCACTAAGATACTTTAATTAAAAAAAAAAGAAAGGTTAAAAAGACATTCTTTGTCCTTTGAAATTAATGACCTAAACAAAAGGCCCATTGAAATGGAAACCAGCGATAACTTCAGGAAAATAGAAGGTGTTTGATGCAGAAAATCACTAACATCCCACACAGCCATATTTTGTTATTGGCAAACAGAAAGCAATAGTTCAAAATTTATCAAGCTTATCAGTTCCACCTAATTAAGGATATAGCCCAGAGGGCACAGAAAACAAAACTCTAATAACTCACTTCTGAGCTCCTGGCCCCAGTGAAATCTAATATCCTCCTTGAAATGGGCTTGGTGGTCTCTGCTCATCTTGACCTTCATCAGAAAGGCGACCACTGGAGACTCGCTCTGCTAGGCCCGGGTGGGATGATGGAGCCATCCCCTTCTCCTGTCTGCAGACCCTCTCCGGCAGGAGGGCTGCCAGAGGATGCATGAAATGTGTCCCTGGTCCTTCCAGGAGAAAGACGCCCGCGGGATCCGAGGGGAATGATTTAAGGCATTCTATTTCAGTCGGGAAAACCTGCCTTGTCCACCCACGTTCCAGGGTGAGGCTGCTGTGCTCCTCGGGGGCTTGGGTGGGCGTCAGAGGCGTTCTCTAGCGCTCAAGTCAGAAGCGCTGGGAACATCGAGGGCTGCGGATCCCAACACCCAGAGCCTCCCGAGTTCCCTGCCCCCTGTGCCCACATGGCAAGCTCTTTTCCTTTGGAAGCCACTTCATAGAGATCCCCCATGAAGGGACGGTCCACCTCAGGGCACAGATCTGTGAGATGGAGGCCGATGCAGAGCTGGGGCCAAGTCAGGCCCCAGGACCTCGCTGCCGAGGGGATGAGCCTGGAAGAGCCAAGACCCGGGAGAGGCCACGGCAGCAAATCACGTCAGAGGAATCAGATGCCGCAGCGGCTGTGCAAAAGCTGGCCCAGGTGGGGCAGGCCGAGGCGTGTTCTCCTGCCACGAACTCAAACAAATCAGTCCAGGGACACCAGAAGAGGGGAGACCGGAACAGGCAGTGACTGGGGCAGAAACGGTTCTGTCATCAGGACCAGGGCTGCTGGCGAAGGGGACCTGCCTCCCAGCAAGGTGGCAAGGACCCTGCACTCTACCAGGACAAGCTCTCGGCAATGTCCCTCACATCATAACTGACCTCATGCAGCACTCCTGGGAGCAGGTCCCCAGGAGGTGATGACCTGGAATCACCAGGTCCAGAGTCTGCAACTAAGAACCATCGGTGGTGACTCACCCTGGGGTCCAGAAGCCTGTGACCAAGAACCATCGGTGATGACTCACCTGGGTTCTATGGACAGTGAAACTGAGCCCCCGAGGCTAAGCTCACTCCACCTACGGTTACAAAGCTGATGTACAAAACACAGTGCCCCCCTCAGTTCCTCCCTCGCTGTCCCCTGTGTCTTCCCCACATGAAGCTCTGACACACCATGATGCCCCAGACTGCACGGGCCCTGCAGGTGCCCCTCGGGTCACAGAAGTCACTCCTTAGTGGAGAAGCGCCTGGGACCGCATCCCAGAAGATCTGGAACACAAGCTTATGGAATTCGTATTTTTCCCATAGTCCAAGGCTCTTTATGAACATGTTCAAGGTTCTAAAATTATAAGAGTGTGGCAGGAGGTGGGGATTGAAGAAGGTCTCTCCTCCTTGGAAGAACTATTATTTTTTATTGTTTATTAATTAATTTTTTTTTCAGAAGAGCAAAGTGATGATTGAGATCATGGTTTCCCAGGGACGAGGGTCCGAGGCCTGGTCATCTGAGGGCTGACACGGCTGTAGCTAAGCAACATTAGATTGAAGGGCTAACAGAGATTCTTCAGAAAAACACTCCCCTGTACTTTTCAGGTGAGAGGAAGACAGTCCTTACTCCAGATGACTTTCAGTCATAACTTGAACCTGAAGATGCAGAGCGGACGGGGACCTTGACGTTCTCAGACATTCCAGAGGAAGAGGTGCCTGGTTCTGTTTTGTTTCCTTTGTGGCACTGGGGGTGGAACCCAGGGTGCTCTCCCATGGAGCTACACCTCCAGCCCTTTTATTTATTTATTTATTTTATTTAGAGACTGCTCTTGTCCCAAACATTGGGTTCTCACTAAGTTGCAGAGTGTTTAAAAAAGAAAACTCTCAGAGAGACTACTGTAGCTGTAGATAAAGGGCAATTCAACATTTGGAAGCTGGAGAATGTCAGGACCACATAACCTTCCCTCCTGGATCACAAGGAGCTTGGGATTCCACTTCTAAATCATTGCTTCTAACAACCGTCCTTACTTTCTTCTAAAGAAGCTGCTTTCCTTTTCCGTCCCTTCCACACTCTCAAAGAAGTAAATGTCATCTTCCTTAGTATCAGGAAATCCCGTGATCATGTGCTTTTGCCAACTTGACTCCCATCCTTCCCAGCTGGAGCTACCTTGTTAAGATGAGGAAGGCCCGCACACATCCAGCCCAGTGCACTGGGAACCCGGGGGCCGAGGGGAAGGTGAAGGGACCTCCCCCAGAGGCCACCAGATGTCCTGAGAAATCACCCCCCAGGGTCTGATTTACTGCCCTGACTTTCTCCTCTTTACCAAGGACAACAAGAAGGTCCGAGGGGCCTCCTTCCCCCTCCTCTATCTGCAGGGCTAGCCCTCAGCAGAACTGCCAAGTCAAAAAAGTTTGCCTTCATCAGCCTCTGCAAACTTTCTGGCTTTGGGGCTTCTAAAAATTGAGTCTGACAGCTAAGGAGTTTGTGGTTTTCAAAATATATTGCCTGTCTAGCTGTAGGATCCTTCCTTCTACCCTAACTCTCTCCTGTTTGATTGACATTTCCAGCACCCCTTCTTTGTCACTCCTGTGCTAAGAAGTGGATCTCACAATCAGGTCTCAGACTTCGGAACCAGGGAAACTTAAGGCATCATCTCTGCCAGTGAGGCTGAAAGTGTAGAACACATCTCCAGTTGTACAATAAAAGGCTTTATCAGAAGATGATCTCTTTAATCAATGATTTGGAAAGGTAAAGAAAGCGGAAGACGGCTTTGCCCATAGACACCTATAAACTGGGCTACTGGGAATTTTCCTGAAAAACAAAACATTCGGGACAAGAGCAGACAACCCTGACTCCCAAATGGTGCCACAGTCATTTGTATTTCTGTCTGTCGACAGTGCTTCTCGAAGCACTCATCTGTTTATATGACAAATCAATCGATTTAGCACTGAAAACAGGCTAGAAAAGCTTCAGTTTCTACATACAAAATGTTTATTGTTAAAGAAAAAAAATGCAGCTGTTGCGTGGCTTACAGTTCCAGCCAGGCATGTCGAAGATCACTTTACACCAGGACTCCCACAGGGAACCCGAGGAGCCAGGAATCATGGGCTCATTTTTCACATAAGCCAGAGAAGGGTTTTAAATCCCTTCTACACAATTTGCAGAACTCCTGCTAATGCAAACCATACTGTCTAAAGTTGGGTAAATAGCAAACACAAAATGACTAAGGCTTTTCAAAAAATATTCTCCTTTCACCAACCTTTAGGGCAGGAACCAGAATAGTACTTTGAACCCTAATGGATCCCGAAGCCAAGTCCCAGATCACTGCCTGGCTCAGGAACACTGTCTTTCACCTTGACTGTTTAGGAGGGAAAAATAATAATAATCTGCTATTACCAGCATCAACCTAATAGGGTTGTTCCTACTCTGCTTCATCCCAGCCAGAAGAGCTTTGCCAAGATTTCTGTTTTTCTAAAGGCTAAATGAGAATAGCTTACAAAGATTTGGTCTGACAGTTAGGGAGTTCGTGGACTTCAAATCACATTGTGTGTCTTGCTGTAGAATTATAACATTGTAATCGAGACATAATGTTTCTGTGAAACCTAATTTTGACCAACTAGTTACAAGCAACAGGCATTGTCAAGCAGGAAATTCCATAATTCAAACAGACCATTTATCCGTTTCTGCATTTCAGAAAAATCCTCGATGGGATTTGAGTTTTTCCAGTTTTCTTTTCTATCCATTGCAAAGTCCCCCTCTTGGCTTGCAATTCCATTATCTTGACAAGGGGATCATTGTGCCTGTCTCTGCCACCAGAAAAGCAGATCATTTGAAAGGTTTAAGATGGCAGTGCTCCCTCCCTCAAATGGGACAACGGAATGGCCAAGGCTCCCCCAAAGAGAAAAGATACGGAAACCCAGTGTCTACCTGCAGCGGAGCCAGAGAAATCCATGACCACAGCTACAAGGCAGGGAGACAGACAGCAAGGGGGGAGGGCTGGGCAGAGGAGGGACGTCCATGGAGCGGAGAAGCAGGCCAAGTTGCCTCCTCAGAAATCCAGAGCGTCTCGGGGGTTGCAGGCATCCACTCCAGTCCCAGGGAGGTACGGGCAAGGCAGGAAATGAATGCAGGGGGATTGTCTGCCATTCCACCTGGGAAACAGGTTGACCCTGGTCTCCTTCTCCACCCACAGCCAGGAAACCTCCAGAACAGAGAAAGCTATCACCAGGTAACTCCCCCCGGCCCCACTGAATCCTCAAAATCCAGAGAAAATAAAAGCAATGCAGAGAACAAAAGAAATCTTTAAGATATGACATTCCCGGAGCAAGAATAAGATGCTACTTTAAAATGATATAATAATGCTCTGCAGTTAGGAGCTTCTGGGAACTAAAAATACAAGAGTCGAATGCACAAATTCAGTAAAGCAGAAAGATAAGGCAGAGTCTCTAAAAATACATCTTGAAGAGGACAATAAGAGGGAGAAAAGACAAGAAAATCAGGGATATGACGAGAATGTCTAATATTCACATCACAAGAGTTCCAAGAGTGAAATAGAAAACATCGGAGAGAGCATTACATGATGATGGTGATGATAACCAAGGAGAACTGCCAAACAGAAGTAAATGGAACTCAGCTCCGGTGCTGTGTTTCAGAACACTAGAAGCAAAGGACAGGTCTTGACTGCTTCTGGGAAGAAAAAAATAAATAAGCAAGGCTCCTTACCATGGGGCTGGACTGGGAGCAGCACGGGGGTCTCAGCACCAGCAGCAGAGGCTGGGAGGTCAAGGAGGGACGCAGGCAGGATCACCAGGAGGAAAAGTCCTCAGGCAGGAAGGGCAGCGAAGGAGACTGTGCAGCCACAGTATGGTGACCACCACCTCCCAGTTACGTAGCACCACCATGAAACAGAACACCACCCAACACACGGACACGGTGTTTTTGGAAGTCATGGGACTCAATCAGGGAACTCGGTAACACCAGCATCATTGTCAAGAGGTCCCAGGTGATGGCAGGGGCACTCTAGGGTGACCCCCAATCTGCCAGACCCCTGGGTCGTCCTCCCCTCCAACGTGGGAGCGCCTGTGACTCCCTTCTACCTACTGGAATAAGGTAGTGGGGGGGGGGGAGGTGGCAGACGCCATGCAGTCCCAAATGGGCCGGCTTGGAGGTAGCAGGAAGGAGGGGCTTGATCTGCCCAACCTCACAGGTGAAAGCCTGAAAGAGGATTTTCTGTCGGCCTTGCAGATGTCAGCTTGAAGGGGCAAGGGACACGGGGTGGCTCCTAGGGACTGTGAGCAGTCTATGCCAGCAGCCAGCAAGAAACAGGGATGCAGGGCTACATGGTTGTTGCCACAAGACTCTTATTGTTATCATTACCCTTAGACTCTGAACATTATATCCCGGCATTATTTGGGTAAAAATATGATAATCTTTACAGAAAGTACCAGAGGAAGATTTTAAAGATCACAGGATTTGTTTCAAACAAAATAGGATAATATAGATAGAAGTACTTAAAAATTAAAAGTGCTATAAAGAGACAGGACCTGGTAATGAACTTTCAAAATCTCAGTCCATTATTGAATGTTTGTAACCGCACCCCAGCATTTACTGTTGAAGCCCCAACCTCTCGGGTGGTTATACTTGGAGATGAAATTTGTCAGGAAACTTTTAATGTTGAATGAGGCCCCAAGGGTGAGGTCCTGATCAGAGACTATCTGTGACAGTCTCAGTGTCCTATCTGAGATACCAGGGGACTCAGCCTCCAAGAGGGTACGGGTGAGACCAAGGACAAGGCCAAGGACAAGGCCTCAGGAGACCACGCCAACGGCCAGGAAGGGAACCCTCACCAGAAACGGAATCAGCTGGAACCTCGGGCTTAGACTCCCAGCCTCCAGAACAGGAAGAGATGGGGTCTGTTGTTGCAGCCTCCCCATTGGATACTCTGTAACAGCAGAGCTGAGACAGGTCCCACTCTCCAGTATTTTATAGCCGAGTATAATCATTTTTAAGTTCATTCTAATTAAATAAACTTAAAGGATGCTTTTAAGATAGAAAATACACTTGCTTCATGGATGGGAACAAATCAAACAAGAGCACCAGGATACAACGGGAATGAATGCGTCTGCATGGGGGACAGCAAAGGCGGGGAAGGACAGAAAAGCAGCCGTCTGGGAATTAACTACAGTCCCATACAAGGATGCCGGCCATGCATTGTTTATCAATGAGAAGCTGGACACCAACAAATGTCCACTAATAAGAAGGTCAGATAAATACATCATGGCCCTGCATTGAAATAGTAAGCAGTCATTTAAGTGAAATATTATACAGTCATTTAAAATGGGGTTTAGAGGAATAATTAATGATTTAAGGAACTAGTAACAATGTCATCAAAGGGAAAATGCTATAAAACTGTGTGAGGAACATGATTCAAAGTGGAGAGGTGTGCTCGGGGTGTGTGCACATGAGCATTGGTGGATAAAAAATCCAGCAGCCCCTTATCCACAGGGGATATGTTACAGCCCTGGCACATGCCTGGAACAGCCCATAGTATGTCATACGGTAGCAACTGCTAAGCCTGAAGTCATCTGGAAGCTATGTAAGCAGTGTCCTATCTCACATATCAGGAAGGCAGAGATTGCATAGCCCCACTTCACCTAAAGCGTCCAAGTAAACCTTCCAATGAATGGTGTCTGCTTTTAGACCTCTCCACTTGCCACACCCCTCTGCCATGCCCAGCTAGACTAGCTCTCTCCACCCCGCCCAGAGACAAGCAATCCTGCCATGGAACTGCCTGCTAGTTCCAGACGTGGCAACGCCAGTGTCCCTCCCTCGGGTACCCAGCACCATCATCTCCTCCAAAGTAGGAACCTCAATCGAACCTCAACATGTGGAGCTCCGTCCCACGGCTGAGCACCTGCCCTCTGTTTGTGCGAGTGCACAAAGGGGAATATGAGATCTTGACCTGCTCTCTGATCTCAGGGCACCCCCGTATTCCAGGAGCGTGTGGCATCACCACCACAGTTCTCAGGGGGAGGGGAGGAGCATGCCCCCTCCCCCAGAAGGTGGCATGGGAACACAGGGACCACACATGGGTGGCTGGCAAAAGCATACTGAGTCGATTGTATGTTTATCAACAAAACCCACCCAAAGTAAAGTTCAATATGCTCAGCTGGTGGGGCTGCCCAGAGATAGAGCTTGTGGGTGTTTGAACAGGTTGGTAAACACTGTAGCACTGCAACTCACCAGAGCCCACAGGGCATAAATGGTTACTGGGAGCCCCCACCCCGCCACACACTGAGGAAGCCACCACGGAATCAGAAATGCTGTGTCCCTTCCTGTGCAAAGCCCTCTGTGAGGTGCTAGGTACCACGACACACAGCGACAGCCCCCCACTCCCTACTTCCTAACAGTCCTTGGGACGTCGTCTCCCCAGGGACTTGGCGGGGCCAAGTTCAGGTTTTGAACATGGAAAAAATCCATCAAGTGGTTTTGTGGGGCTGAACTGTGTCCACCCGCTCTCCCCAAAAGATATGATGCAGTCTTAACTCTGAGGGCCTCAGAATGGGGCCTTTTGGAAACAGGGCTGTTGCAGACTCACTTAGGAAAGTTAGGATGAGGGCCTACTGGGTGCTGTGGACCCTGCATCCCGCGAGACTGAAGAGGAGGAGGCTCACAGACGCTTAGAACACCAGGTGGCCTGGGAACCAGCCTGCAGCGCTGCATCCACCAGCCCGGCAAGGCCAGGGGCACCTCGCTGGAGGCAGGATCTTCCCTGGGACCTGCAGACGGCAAACCTACTGACACCTGGAGCCAGAACTGCGAGGGAACCCAGCTCCGTTGTCCTAACCACCCAGCGAGCAGCCCCGTGTCACAGCAGCCCTGGGAACACAAGATCCACAGAGGGAGCATGCCGTGGGGCTGCTGGACTCCGGTGGGTCCCGTCCACACAGCGCAAGCAGTCGAGCTGCCAGAGATTACGAGGAATAGGGCCGTCGGTGAGTTTCCTGTGTTTACACACAAATGACACAAATGTCCCATCTTCAGACAAGGGCAGCCAGGGTGCTGCTGAAGGAGACGTCCCCATAGACAGGATGTCCAGCAGCAGAGAGGCCGAAGGAACTTAACCTTCCTATATGAAGAGCTGGACTCTAGAATCACCTGGAGGCCTCTTGCCCTAGACTATTCCTCCATCCAAAAAGTCCCTCAAGAGAGCTCTGCTGAATCTATGTGGGCTCAGACTAAGTCTTTCTGGTCACATCTTAAATAAAATACAAGCATTTGGCAAGTTGTGCTCCAAAACCTGCCCTGTGTCTTGGTCATTAATATCCTCTCCACTCGGAAAATAGTCCAAGCCCCCTGACATAGACTTTTGCCAGTGCTTTCAGAATTAAGGATGATGTATTGGGCAGCTACTGGGATCCAGATTACTTATGAGCTTTCTTTTATGTATAAGTTTTGTTTAATCACATGCATTGATTCCAGGGTATGCTATGCTGTCGTGACTAAGGTGCTATGACAATGACCTACAAAACTGGTGCAGCTTCTCTGTGAAAACCATTCTGCACAGGTAGATAAATCATGTTCCTGTTTGTGAACCACTGGGTCCCACATGACGCTCACATGCAGAAACGGGCCAATTTGGGATCTTGTGCTAATTACTGCAAAAGTGGGCTCAGGAGAAGTTCCAAAGCCAGAATCTACGGTGGACGTGGCGGCCACATCTGGGACCTGCAGCGGTGGGGGGCCAGGGCATTATTATTCAGGTTTGCTCATTTAGGCTTTCCGCCAGGCGCGGTGCAAACAGATGCTGTGCCGCGTGCGTGGCGATCTCATTAAGGGCATGGGCTGCTTTCCTAAAAGGAAAGGCAATTATTGTCCATCTTAATTGTCCCTGCTCGGCTTGCGTGAGGCATTTTAAGAATGCACTGCAAGACCAGAACCTGTGAGATTTTTAAATAAAATTTAGAGAAGGCAGAATTCATGCCATAGCTAACACCTATGTTCTCACCTCCCAGTCTCAGAAGCTTTAACTTTTTTTTTTCTTTCGATCTCCTCTGATGTAACTGCCAAATTCTGAGAACTACACTAAAAAAAGACTTAGTTAGGAGTCTCCACCCCCAAGGAGGAGCTGATTAAAACTGACCGAGACCTGTGTAAACTACAGAACAGAGTGCCCGGGGGACCCTGTTCTTCTTGTCTGTGACACTTGCTTTCCTTCACAGGTTCCCAAATCTGCTCACTGTACAGCAGAATGGGTCTCACTGTGCTCGTGAGGGTGTGGGTTGGACCACCTCTGCCCACAGCAGCCCCAGGCTCCTCTTCTCAGACCCTCGGTCGGGCTCTCTGGTGGTGGGTTCTCCGAGCCTCACAGTGTGACGGAGCCGGGGTGATGTTGGGAGACACGGAAAGCCAAGCATGAGATGTCCATGGTGGACATGGTGGAAGGCCAGGGTAGTCACGAACCTCAACAGAACCCCAGCCAGGGTGCAGCCTCCAGAGACGCGCAGCCTCAGAAGAGCTTCTGCACCTCTTCTCAGGACCTCCCAGGGAGCTCCCCACCGCCCTGCCACACGGCACCTCCAGCCCCGAGGCCAGGAGCAGGATCCACAGCGTGCAGAAGATTCGGTTTCTCAGGGGAACCACATCTTTCTGTCTGTCTCGGCATTTTAGAAGAAAAAGATGTCGTGAATCTAGCTCTCGGCAGAGTGCCTGTCTATGACCAACTGGCTGAAAAGAAAAGAACTCCAACCCCAAAGTTGAGTCATAAATGATAATTATTATGAATATAGTCATCTCCTGATTGGTTATAGATGTTTCAAATACTTTCAATTAATATTGCTATTAATTAATGTTAAAGGCATTTAATGTAAGAGTCTGAGGCAGAAGAATGGCTTAGACCCAGTATCCCTCGACCAGCCTTGGCAACACAGTGAGACTCTGCCTAAAACATAAAAAAAAAATAAACAAAATAGACTTTAACCTGCACCCTGCATTCATCAGCTGAACATGTAGCAGATCCATATAAGGGAATATCATTTGGCCATAAATAGGAATGAAGCACTGATGCGTGGATATGGAGTCCACACAGGTACCTTGAACACATCATGCTAAGTGAAAGAGTCAGGCAGAGCAGCCCAGATCCTACGATCATCTCTACACGAAACATCCAAAATAGGCAAATCTGGAGAGACAGGGAAGAGATTAGTGGTTACCATGGGCTAGCGGGAAAGCAAACAGGAAATGACTATTTAATGTATATGGAGTTTCCTTTTAGATGAATGGAAAGTTCTGGAACTAGACAGCTGTAATGTTCACACAACATTGTGGACCTATCACTAAACTGAGCACTTGATGACGGCAAAAAGTAGTAAATTCTGTTACATGTATTTTACCATAGGTTTTTTTTTTTTTTTAGAAATGATTTGACCTCTGATTTTCCATCTCAGCATGTTCTTGGTCTATCTTCTTGGACATGTTGCAGGAAATCTATAACAAGCTACTTTGTGAAAATCTTTGCACAGGGACCTGTGTGAGTGGAGCAGAAGAACACTGTGTTGAGCACACCCTTGGTAGCCACAGCCACCGGGACACCAGGCCCCGGGGACAAGATGGTAAAAGGGCGTCAAGGGGACGGCTGCACCCAGCGCATGTCACAGCCCCCTCAATATTCTCCCTCCACCCCAAAGCAGCTCATGAGATAAATTGCTAGTCACAATTTACAACCGGAACCTGACGTAGGAGCAGAACCTGTGGTCGCGTGTTCCTACTGCACAGTAGGGACTTCTGATGCAGAGGGCACGAGAGGCTTTACCCACAGGGTCTTGTCGACCCTGTCAGAGGCTCAACTTGCACCACTGCTCAAGCCTCGTGAAGTGGGCCTGAGAGCCTGTGGGGAAAGAAGGGCAATTTGCTTCAACATGCTGAGATTTTTCTTTCATTTTAAATCGTTTACATTTCAAACTCCATCTCTTACTTTTCTCAACAACATAAAGCATCAGCGTATCACTTGCCTCTCTGTTTTCAGGAATGGAGACTAGAAATCGTCATATGAAACATTAACTCAGTGGGCCAAACTGGCAGCGTGATAGATTCCACAACTGCAGTGGCAAAACCTGCCTGGGCTTCCTCCAGTCAGGAGAAAGCTCTGTAATTCTTTGATTGATCCAGGAGCATTTAAGGCACAAATATATCCATGCAGAAAGCGATTGTGTCAGCCCCTCAAATAGATGACTGGAGGAACCATTCAGTGCCAGCCCTGATGGGGCCTGTGCTAAAGGTGAGAATAATAGGCTGGATTAGCAAGGACTGCTCAGACCCAGAGCAATCAATGACACCTTGGAATTGCTTGTTTGAGCTGTGATCACTCTTATTTCACATGCAAAGCACACTGCATTAGCAACCAGATGGTACCTGCCTTTTCCTCCCTGGACTTCCCGGGGTTTCCAAAGATGCTTGTCTGAATGCGTCCACTTTCTCTGCAGCCTATTAAGGTTCAGCCAGCTGACAAGACTACACACAAAGAAAAATGAATCCCAGCAGACAAGCACAGCTATTTACGGGACTTAATCAGAAGAAAGGAGAGAAAGAGGGGAAGAACAGCTTGGATATCAGTATGGTCAATACCTTCAAGTCTCCTTTCTAACTCCTGAAAACTCATAAAATACTAAATCTGAGAGGGATGTCGGGGCAACGATTCGCTATGCTGGATTTAGTCCGTTACTGACACGTAGCAAGTGACCCACAGCTGAGGAACTTGAACCAACCACACCCATTATCTCACAGTTTCCGTAGGCCAGGGATACAGGTGTGGCTTGCCTGGTGTCCTCTGCCACAGAGGCCTCTGGTGGCTGCAATCCAGGTGAACTGCAGGGTGCTGTCCCGTGAAGGCTGCACTGGGCGAGGGTCTACTCTCCAGTCCACCCCTGAGCATCCTGTGAGCCCCTCCTGGGCCACTGGGCTCAGGGCCTTTGTTCCTCAAGAGCTGTTGGCCAGGGACCCCTCTGTCCCTTGCCACGTGTGCCTCTGCATACAGCAGCCACATAGGGCAGCTGGCTTCTGCAAGCAACGGGGAGACAGCAGAAGAAGCAGGGACAGGGCCGATATCAGGGTCAGCTGCAGACCAGCCTCAGAAGCCGTTCGTTGCTGAGCAGGAGCAGGAACCCGGGAGCACAGGAGGGGAACTCGGCAGGGCCTGGGTCAGGGAGCCGGGTCACGGGGGCAGCTGAGAGGTTCCCCACGCAGTTCCTGGTAGACCTGCCCCACGGCACCCTGCTGGCTTCCGCTTTCATTTCTTCTGCCCTGGAGACTGGTCACCTCCTGAGACGTCCAGCCTATTCCATTTCAGAACCTTAACTGCTTAAAGAGTTCTAATAATCAGCCACCTTCTACGTCTGGACCCATGAGATCCTGTTAAATGCCCAGAGATTCTCAAGAGAACCTTGAATTCAAGGCATTTATGAAGGAGACGTTTAGAAACGGGAATTTCGCTCACAAGATCTGGGAAGAGGAGTGGAGCAAGAGTTACTGCCGGGGCAGCTTCTCTGGGACCTCAAGCGTCACGGATATCTCAGGCCGGCTGCGGGAGGCACAGGCAGGCCCCGCGCCCACCCTCCCAGCCAGCCCTGCCTGGGTTCCCCGACTGCTTCTGAGATGCCTGCAGGCTTATCTGACTGTCCTCAGCATCACCAAGGAGCGGTGATCAGCCCTCCACTGTGTGTCCTTACAGGTTCGGAGGCAGGCGAGGCGGACAGCTGCCTTGAAGCTTCAGGGCTATCTACAAAAGGGGACTCTTTGTAGCTTCAGAACCCAACCCTGGACATGAGTGGGGACAGGCCTTTCCATCTGCCAGGACCAGGGAAGCCCAAGGACCGCACACCTGAGGGCAGGCCACATCACGAGCTTCCGGTCCTGTTCCCCAAGAGGCCGGGACGGGGAGGCAGGGCTGTGGAGCTGGAAGGGCAGGAGGGAGCAGGGGCCTGTGCCTCACCCCCCTCCAAAGTCACCCAGGGTTTCTTGTGGACCATGCACTCCCACGAGCACCCCAAGGACCTGACCGGCGGACTGTGACGTCATTCTCCAGCTGGGAGAGGGGTGACTACAACCAGCCACCCAGGGCTGTAAAAGTCATGTGTAGTCGGAGAGCCGCTGGGTTCAGATGGATGTGGGGTGTGGAGGGAAGGCCGCAGCAGCTGCACCCAGAAGCAGGCAGACCCCGCCCACCGGCGCCCTCCATGCTGGGAAGGTGGCTCCGGCCGTCCTCCGGGAGGATGGTCCGCTGAGTGTGCCGGTTGTCGCCCTTGATTCGTTTCTCAGCTCCCCTCTGCCACCCACCCGACACCCCCATCCCCGGGAGCGGCGACCTTCCTGTCCAGGATGCCTTTCCTTTGCCTCTAAGGTGATGGTGAGAACCTGCCAGGGCGGGGGCTCTGAATCCGGAGGACGAGGAGCCAACTGCAAAGGAGCCCTGAGCTCCAGCACTTTCTGTCAGGCCTGCAGCCTCCTCGATTGCTCACCTGGCTCCAAGCGCTGCGTCTCTAGGTAGAGAACAGCACAAGGGAGTCCGTCAGCTGATAAGGCACCTAAGAGTGTTGCGCAGCCTGAGGACAGCCCTAGAATTCATGTGTGGAACCGGATCCTCAGTGCTGACAGCGCTCTTTGACATGGCAGAGGGTCTGGGCCGTGGGGATGAGCGGGTGGCTTCACGCCTGCCTTCAGGAATGAGTTACCTGCTGTGGGGTCCAGCCCTCCTCTCACTCTGCACTGCCTGTTAGCCCTCATGCAGCCCATGACCTTTAACAGATGAGGCTGCCTGGCCCTGGACTTTCCGGCTTCCAGAACTGTGAACTGGGATAGTCCCCTCCTCTTTTATCCAGCTCTGGTGGTGTGTTACGAAAGTGGACAATGGCCAGACACAGGGTGCACGCCTGTAATCACAGCAGTGAGGGAGGGTGAGTAGGAGGACCACAGGTTCAAAGCCAGCCTTGGCGACTTAGTGAGACCCTGTCTCAAGATAAAAAATAAAGGGGGATGTGGCTCAGTGGTTACAGGACCCTGGGTTCAATCCCTGGTACAAAAAGAAAAGAAAAGAAAATGGACTAAGACGGGTGTACTTCTCCAGGATGTTCTAGTAAGGATGAATAAGCCAGCCATGAGCCCTTTAGAGACATGTGAGAGTATGTGCAGGGATAAGACTAACGTGCGCCCAAACCTGCCCTTAGATACCCTAAGTGCACCGTAGCAACTCTGAAGTAGTTTGGGAGAACAGAAATATTTGCACAGCAAACCTAAATTAACACATGAGCTGTAGACTGAAGGTTTCCAGAATCCGAGGATTAGCCAGGCCAGCCAGCAGACATCCCCAGTCCAAACAAGCCGACCTACACTCCCCATCCTGGGTTCCAGGTCTGCATACAGCTCAAAAATTCAAGAACAGGAAATTTATTTCAAGTTTTGATTTCAAAGAAAATCAGGGTAACTTTAAACACCCAATTTAAAACTGAAGCAGTCTCCACAAATTCAGCGTCAATGTTTCTTTTATGAGCCCCTCACTTCGGTTCACCAGAAACTGATGACAATATAGTACTTTTTACCTTTAGGTAAAGGCAGCCATCTGTTGGTATCCACAGGAGATTAAACCCCAACCCTTCAAAGAGACAAAAATCTGAGGATGTTCAAGTCCCTTAGATAAAATGACTTAGTATTTGCACACACTCTATGCACATTTCCCCATATACTTTATCTCTAAATAACTTACGATATGAAATAAAAGGTTAATGCTATGAAATTTGTTGTTTCACTATGTTGTTTAGGGAATAATAACAAGAAAAAAATATGTACACATTTAGAACACACACAATTATTCTCTGGATAGTTTTGATCCACAGTTGGTTGAATCCACAGATGAAGAACCTGCAGGTATGGAGAGGTGGCTGCACTTTATAGAACACCCCTTAACAAAGAAGAAGGGGCCATGGGAGTTTCTTCCCAGTCTTTTTTTCTAGAAGATAATGCATGGTGGGCTTCTCCAAACGTAGGTTGCATAAATCCTCGTGGTTTTTCGGCTGGTCTCTTGTAAGATGTGAAATTACAATAAAACCAACCCATGCTTCTGTTTCTAGCCTGACTTACTAACTTACTAATTGTAATTGACTAAACACCAGGCACCGACTCACACATGTCAGGACTCATTTCTGTCACCATTCTGGATCCATTGTGTTCTGCGGAGAAGCATGCAGGGAAGAGCCCAACGGGTCACCCAAACATGGCGGACCCAAGCTTGATATCACAATCCAGAACATGAGGCCAGATGGTCCGAGAGCTGGGGGACAGGAGAGGGGCGCTGCAAGTCAAGCAGGCACAGCAGGAGGAGTGCCAGAGGCCACCCAGCCTGGGCCGGTGACTGCGAGCTCTCAGTGATGTGTGATTGAGTGAGCCACAGTTGTGACACGGAATTGAGGGGTTTTTAGATAGTGCTGAGCTCAGCCTTAGATAGCCAACCTCCACACCATCTCCATGTGGTGCTTTCTGGATACCCTGGTCTCTTCAGTCCTCATGGTTGGATTTGTGGGGTGACAAAAAGAGGGGACTGAGACAGTCTTCTAGAAATATGAATCCCCTAGATTGAGGAGTGATGAAGAGGCGAGGAAGTAGGACCTAGGTTGGCTTTGATGAGCCCTGGAGCAGCCTCCTCACCGTCAAAACAGCCCATCCTGGGAAATGGGCCAGAGGGGTCAAGTGTGCTGGCCAGCAGCCAGGAACGTAGAACATGGACCACAGTGGAAGCGTACATGCTCTGATTCTGAGTCTGATGCTCTTTCCAGGGCTACCCGAAACCTTTACGTACAAGATGTTAGGTCGCAACGCCTCCTTCCACTGCCCAGTCACGCTGGTGAGATGCACCCAAGCAAGGCCAAGCGCAAGAAATGCCCACTGAGTAGTGCACGTGTCAAGGGCCACTCAAAACACCAGACAGAAAAAGCAAATAAGAGCTCATTCTTGCTCCGGAGGAGACTGCTCTGGGACAACACACTTACACCCTTAATTTAGATTCTGCCTATAGATACTATTTTGGTTTTTTTTAAATTTTGGTAAAATCGACCATCTTAGCCACTGTTAATTGCAAGGTAAGTAACACAAAGCACATTCGCATCATTGCGGGACCATCTCCACCACCCATCTGTAAAAGGCTTTTCTTGCAAAACTGAAGTTCTGTGTGGGGTTGGTTTCAGAGGTGCCCTCCACAGGGACCAGTTCTTCCTTGGCTTCTGGTGGACAGGAAGCCTAGTTATTTATGGGCTCCGGTCTCTCCTCACCCCTTCCTCCCTCCAGCTCACACAGGAGGGCACGGGGCCCAGCAACCACCTTCGTTCTGTGTCTGCACATTGTCTGCAGAGACTCAGCACCGTCTGTCCCCACCCCCGAGTTTGCTAGGACAGATTTCTCCTCTCAACACTGTATTCATTACCGGGGCGTGAAGCGCCAATCTGCAGATGCCTCTTCCACCCGCCTGCTGTTAAGAGTCTGCTCAGTCACTGAGCCCTCTCGCCCGCCCGTACAGACTTCTGATTCTGGTGCCTTCCGCCCTGTCTCCTGGCCTCCTGAGCTTGCTCTTGTAAGCCTGCGGGAACAGCGGCAGCTTAACCCTTGGGCAGCGCAACCGCTGCTGTGCTTTCTTTCGCAGAGGTCTGACTGTGCTTGCTGTCTCCCCGTGAGATTATCACAGCAAATTGAAGGTCACTTAAAAAAAAATAGGTGGGGGACAGGGGTGACTGTCACAATAGGTGACCAAACACTGTCTACAGATAAAACAAAAGGAGGCATGGAGCTCTTTAATTAAGGGTCTCCAAGGCAGGAGAATCCTAGCTGTAGTGACCCTGCTGTGCCTCTGCCTGATTAGCTCCCATGCATCTGCTCCGCTTCCTGGTCTCCATCTGTACTGGAGGAGAGATTTATTCGGGTGCCCTGCTTCCCCACACGATGACTCCAAGGCATCAGCTGGAGATAGACTAATGGTGATGCGTGTTGACAGGGCGTCTCCTGAGCGACTGGCTCTGTGGACGGGCAGGATGACAGTGCCTTACACACACCTGGGATTCACACGTAGCCACGCGGTCCACCCAGAAGAAGTGCCCGCTCCCAAGAAGACCAGGAGTGGGAGGATGAGCCATGGTGCTGTGGTATGTTCACAGCTGGAGACGGACCCCAGCTATGGGCTCGGCAAGGTCCGATGCCACGGAACTCCTCCTCACCTAGATTAAAAGGGTGTGCGAAGCAGGGGCTTTCTGCAGATGACAACGCAAGGGGCTTCTCATGTCCAGGCAGGGTGAGCGTGTGGCTTGTGCTGCAAGGATTCTTCCTCCCCAAGAAAAGGACATCCAGGGCCCAAGGGACTGGTCAGAGCTGTGCGGCAGAACCTGATGTGCGCTGAAGATGTTTGGCTCTGCGACTCGGGTCTTCAAAGAGCTCGTCTGCCTTTTTTGTAAAGGTGAGGATGTATTAAAAGTAATACTCCTGGGGCGGGGGTGTGGCAGAGCACCTGCCTGGACTGCACGAGGTTCTGCATTCCAACCCCAGCCCTCGAAAACCAACACAATAACAAAAGCAGCACTCCATAAAGAACCTAGACCTCTTCACCAATAGGACATTCTGTGAGTCAGTAAAATTGATCCCATAAACTCAGGTTGTCAAGTTTGAAACAGCTAAGCTGATCTCTCTGTACAAACAGATACCTGGAATTTAAAACGTTTTCCTAAAGTGGCAACCTGGGGTTTAGTTAACAGTAATGTGTACGTGTTGACTTCTTAGTGTTTTTTTTTTTTTAATTTTTTTTCTAGTTGTAATTGGACACAATGCATTTATTTTATTTATTTTTATATGGTGCTGAGGATCGAACCCAGCACCTTGCCCATGCTAGATGAGTGCTCTACCGCTGAGCCACAATCCCAGCCCCTTCTTAATGTTTTGTGTGGTTAGGATTTTTTTGTTTTGTTTTGTTACTGGGGATTGAACTCAGGGGGCCTAACCACTGAGCCACATCTCCATCCCTTTCTGCCCTTTTTACTTTTTTGAGACAGGGTCTCACTAAATTGCTTAGGGTCCTTCTAAGTTACTGAGACTGTCTTTGAACTTGCGATCTTCCTGCCTCAGCCTCCAGAGCCACTTTGATCACAGATGTGCACCACCGTGCCCAGCTGACTTCCTAGATGGGACAAATGTACCATGGTAATGGAGGATGTGGGCATCCATGGAAACAGCTGAGGGGCATTCGAGAACTCTATTACCTTTGAATCTTTCCCATCAGCCCCAAATTATTCCAGACTAAAACATGTATTTTAAAAATTAAAAAGAAATAGATTTTTCCCCACATGTAAACAAAAGCAATATTTAGTTTATACTGGGTATTACAACATAACATCTTGCCAGCCCTCTGATCTCAGAAAAGACACCAACAGACCAGGTATTGACTTTGCCATGGCTGTAAACGTAACACGACTTTAGATCATGAAGTCCCTACTTCAGCGCTTCCTGTTTTCTCGGTGGCAGCAGGAAGAACCTCAGCCTTTGAAGGAGAATTCTAGATTCCATGCTTGAGCTTTGAGGGTAGGAACTGGCTCAAGGTACAGGGGAGAAGACGACCTCACAGGAGGAATCTCCCTCATCAGGTGACCAGCCCGGGAAATCTCAGCACGAAGCCTTCTCAGCACCCGGAGCTCCCAAGCCCCGTTTCGCCTCCTGCACGCTGGGTCTCCACTTCTAGTCCACACTGGCATGTAGAGAAGGTGAAATCTGGTACAGGTATCAATAGTTCAGCCACCTCCCCCATGCTTTATGGAATTCATAATCAGTCACCTCCTAAGGGACTGAGGGATGGCTTCACCCATTCTCCACCTGAGACCCAAAGGTAGGTTTTAAATTAAACAAGGACGCACAGCCAGAGGTACTTGGAAGCTGCATGATTACAAGGTGTCATCACCACTGATACCATGACTGTCACCGGGCCAGGATCACACAGCTGCCTAAACCCGCAAGATTCTAAATTCCAAAGAGCCTGGCCTGGGTCTTCATGATTTGATTATGGACAGCCCCGAGTCCCAGGTGGGGATGTGTTTGATAAATGAGCAGCTGACTGCACTGTGGACTCCTTAATCCCAAGCCTGTACACAGGCTCCTCTCCTCTTCGGAAAGAGAAAGGGTTTGCTTTCCAGTTTGAAAAGGGAGGAGAGAGAAGCCTGAGTTTATTCCTGGGAGACAGCAATGCAACTGTTACGTGCTGTGTTACATTAATTTTAAAGTAATTTTTCTGAATTAAGAGAAAATTGAGTGGCAAATGCTTCCTTTTGGAGACTGGTTCTCCACCAAGGGTTCCTGGGCTCAGACTCTCCAGCTGCCTGTGTGCAGGGACATCACATCTTCTCCTCTCTCTCCTCCTACTCTCCCATTCCCCATTTCTCTTGATCTCACCAAACCCCAGCCGACTCCTTTAAAAGCAGTTCAGGACAAAATAATAAAGTTCCATGCTGAATATCAACAAAATCCACCACGATGAATGGAATGAAGGAGAACTTTTCATTTCATATTTAAGATGTTAAATTGGGTGCTTACGATTCCCCCAATTTAGCTTTTTTAATTAAAAAATTCAAGCTTTATTCAACATTTGCATATTCATGCCTCTATAATGTGCACTGATTGCATTAAAGGCAGGAAAAAGCATGTAAGTGCAGCACAAATATAGTTCCTCATCAGTGCACCGTCTATGTGTGCATAGATAAATATTTCCAAACAAATTAACATACACCCCGGCACAGGTGCTCCGGCCCCACGGCTCCCTCCAGCTATTTCCATCCCACAGTCCCTTCCACCAACTTCCAAGAGCCAGAGCATCAGTTTCCAAGCTGTATGACCTGGTGATCTGTAGGATCAGCGGGACCCTGGCCACGATCACAGGTCAGAGAGACTGGAAAGAGCAGCAGTCAGGGGAGAAAGACCTTCAGCTGCGCCGGCAACGAAAACCCGAGCGCGGCTTGCACGGGCCCTCGAAGAGAGCCAGGAGCGTGTGGTTGTTAATAACATCCCTGAGGAGTGAGTGCTCCTGGCCAGGTGTGGCAGCCACTGTCCATGGCCCACCGTGAGCCCTCTGACCTCTGGTTTCCGGAACCACGAGTTTGTGTGAAGCCACAATGTGCTCAGCTCTTAGAAACAGGGCATCTTCCAAGTCAGGGCTTAGCAGACAACCGTGGGCCAAATGCCGCCTGGACCACAAACAAAGGCTATTGGAACGCGCACGCTCTGCTCCGTTGGGACCTTAGCTCGACAGCTGCCCCTGCTCTTCTGAGGGAGACTTGAACGTCCCAGCAGAGACCACTGACTTGCAAAGCCTAAATGTTTACCCCGGCCCTTCACAAAAGACAGTTGCCAGTTCTGACCAACTTCCCAGCCTCCCTCCTGCTGGGACGTATCAGATCCTGTCTAGCAGGGGAGGAAGGGGACATTGCCTCGGCTACTCCTGGATGACAGCAGATGTTAGAATCACCACTGGAACAGGAGCCAGGAAGGGGCAGCGCATGGGGAGGGGAGGGAGGAGGATCTAAGCTCAGGACGTGGGAACACAGGATTCGAGGTACTTCTGGGAAGTCCAATAAGAAGAGGCCTAGAACGAAGATCTAAGGTCAATCTAGGGTCAATTACTTGTTTGACTCACATAGGCCTGCTGTGGTGTAGACGGCCTCACAGCACCCGGGCAGAGTCCAGGTGCCGGGAGGAGGCCGGGCCTTGGGCCGTGATGGTCATTAGGAAAGCCTGTGTCTTCCCGGGCAGCCCGTGCCCACTCTGGGCTGATTAGCTCTCCACGAGAAGAGCAGAGGCTGCTTCTATAAAGGGCTGGCTTTCCCCACCGGCTGCCCTTCTCCCCGTGTCCTCTTCTGCCACGAGATGCTCTCACAAGGCCACCAGCTCCAGGTGCTGTGTCCCTGGACTTCCAGAAGCGTGAGTAAGCTCGACCCCCTTTCTTATAAGTTGCTCAGGTCTCAAGACTCCTGGTAAAGCAACCGAGAACGGACCAAGACAGGGCTCTTCTCCTCTCTCGCTCCCTGCGAGCCATGAGTTCGGATCCCGCCCTGGCTGCTGCCTCCTTGGGCCCCGCTCCCAGGTTCCTCTAGCACTCCTCCACCTCCCTCCCCACCCGGCTGGCCCTTCCTCCTCCTCTGCCTGCCCGCGTGGTCTGCTGTCCCTGGACAGGGGATTCCTTCCCCGGGCTTCGGTGTGTCCCCACAGGCTCCCAACAGCCCCGTAGCTCTCCACCCCATGGCTCCAAGCTGCTGGTTCTAGGCTGTGGTGTTTCCTCAGTCTTGACCCGTGGCTCCCCTACACGGGAGCCCTGGTGCCAACTGAAACTGAGTCTAAGGCACTTGTTCTTCCCCCAAGCGGGGAACGCCAACCCGGGAGTCTGAGCTGCCGGCTCTGCATCCTGGCTTTACTTGCTGCGCCAGCTTTTCAAATTCCTTAATCCACCTCAACTTGGTCATCTTTCTTGTGCCTCAAAAAAGAGACAAAGTCCTGTTGGACTGGGTGTCCTCATGAGTGAGCTAGGTCACTAACAGACCAAACAGTTTGTGTCTTTCCACGAAGTCAGAATGGGTGAATAACAAAGTCATGGGCGACACGGCCCACCTCAGTGGCGGCTCCCTGGATGCTGGGAGTCTCCTGGCCCATAAGCTGGTGGCCTGGCCTGGCCTTGCCAACACGCTTGGTACTCCCTGTATCCATGTGCTTCTGATTAGCCTGATAAGCTCCCAGCTGGTCATTCTTACTGGTGTGGTTAACTTATCAGTTTGTGCCTTTATGGTTGGCCAGGCAGATGGCGTTGCTGGACTTGTGCAAACAAGGTGAGCAGTGGTTCCCCTCGGCACTCAGGTCAGCACTCCTTCTTTAAGGGAGAGGCAGAGGCACAGGCACAGCCTGGGAACTGCTGCTCTAGGCACCCTGGAGTCCCCGAGGGCCCAGCCTGCTCTCCACGGGTGTGCAAAAGGAGCTGGTGACTTCTAGGAAATGGGGAAACACGGGTGGGAATCTGACTTGAAGTGTGAGAAACTTGGGAAGCCCCTTCTTTCATGAGGCCTAGCTGACTTAAATTTTAGTACAGGCTGAGCAACGCAATCTGAAAATTCAGAATCAGAAATATTCCAACATCTGGAACTTTCTGAGCACAGCCCTCTCCCCCCCCCCCATGGACCCCACAAGTGGAAAAGTCCCCACCTGACCTCATGTGACGGGTGCAGTCAGAATACAGGTGCGCTAAAAATCTCCTAGAAATGGCCCTGGAGCTGTGTGTACAAGGCGTGTGTGAAAGACGTGAATTTTGTGTTTCAGTTCTTAGGGTCCATCCCCAAGATCATTATATACAAATACCCAAAATCGAGGGGGGTGGGCAAAACGCTCGTGGTCCCAACCTGTCCACTGGGGTCCTCCACCTGGATGTGCTCTGGGAATGCTGACTTCTGGCCCCACTGGAAAGTGAGATGATGGAACGCGGTTTCGCTTTTCCCTGGCTCCCACTTTGTGCTACAGGCTGAATTCTGCCCCTTCCTCTGGCTTCCGGGGTGTGGGTGAAACTTCACTTCCTGGCTTTTTCGGAACTCAAGCCTTCAAATAGGCTCAAGTCTGGCCTCGGGCTTACGTCTGCTTCGGGAGGGGAAGGGACTTTACTCTTCTGACTCGAAAGCAAGTGCACACGAGTGTGCATCTTCAGAGGCAGACTTTAGAGTGAGCCTGGGTCTTGGGTGTACCGGCACATGGGCAAAACCAGCAGGCTCGTCCCTGGAGGCAGAGGCCTCTGCCCCTCCCTAGGGGGTGACCCCGGATGCTCACTAAAGGGGGCATCTCTGCACCCCAGTTTCCGGCACGTTCCCGTGTTGGCGCTTGCTGAGAACATCCTTCAAGCCTTCCCATCTGATCTGAGATGAATCTTGCCCCAAAATGCTGACCTAAAAAGCACCCAAAGGCCGGGCTGGGAAGACCCTACTGCCCCTCCTCTAGAGCCTTCCCAAGGGGTCATCCTTCGAGCTCCGAAGTGCACCTGTGTATTCCCACCCAGAGGAGACGGCAGGAGGGAGCGGGGAGCCCGATTCCCAGGGCAGGGCAGAGCCAAGAATCCCCACGTCAAGATGGGACTCCTGGCGCTCCTCTTGACTGCGGCCGTAGGACGGGGAGCTGCCCAGAAGCTGCAGTGCACAAGGGAGCCGGACCCGTCCCCGAGTCCAGGGCAGAGGCCCACTGTGTAGTGGCAGCAGTGGCACTGACTAACGGGGCCCATGAATCTGGGGGGGGGGCCCGGGCCTGGCATTTGAACAGGGTGTGGCCAAGCCCAGGTGAAGTCACGGGTAAAGGAGGAAAATGAAGCCTGACGCACAGCTCGGGCAGGGTGGTGGCCCGGCGCCTGGAGGTCACCACTATCCTGGGCTTTTACAGGGGACGGGAGAAGAGCGCCCAGCTGTGCTGGCCAGGCTCACAACACTGGAAGGGAGAGGACCTGGCGAGGACGTGGACGGGCGGCTGAGTGTCTCTGAAGGCTGCCAGGAATCGGGAAGCTTCCCATCCCGATTCCCAGGTCTTCTCCCTGTGCTTTGTGACCACAGCAAATGACTCAAAATGGCGCCTTCAGAGAGCCGGTCCCACTGGGAGTCGGGGAGGCCAAGCTCCTGTGCCACCTCCCCCGGCGTGCCGGTGGGCAGCCTTGCACTGAGTGCTGAGCTGTGTGGGTCAGCAGCGCGTCCTCCACTCGGCAAGGAGGCCGCAGGAAGAAAGGGGTGGGCGAGACTGGGTGTCACAGGCTGGGCAGGCCCAGGGCCTGCGGGATGGTCAGGGCTGAACCAGTACCGCCCCCCCCAGGGGTTCCAGCTGACTGCTCCCCTTTAGGTGACGCTTCACTAGGAAGTAGAGGTCGATCCAAAAGGACAGCTCCAAGTGCAGGCCACCAGAACCTGTGAGCCTTAGAGTGTTTTCACCAATGGGATTGAGGATCCGAGATGAAGTAACCCTGCACTTGGGGCGGACCCTAAGTCCAATGCCAGGTGTCCTCACGAGCAAGGGCAGGTGTTGGAGATGCAGACACAGGAGGGACTGGAGCACTGCCCAAGTCCCATGCCCAGAGCCGCCGTCTGGAAGAGGCACGGGCCGAGACCCCACAGAGCCCCGCTCTGGGACGTGGGTTCCAGCCTTCAGGCCCCCAGAGCTGTGCAGTGGGTTGGTCCACTCTAAGCCCCTGTTGGGGGAGGTCAGTTCTGGCCCATAGGAAGCTACCATGGCGCAGCCCAGCCTCACTCAGGAGTGTGACACAGGGGGGCACCAGCAGGTCCATGTGGTGTGCCAGGACCAGGAGACCGCAGAGACCTCACAGGGACAGTGACTCTCCTCGGGTCCTGGATAAGAGCACTGGGAGGCATGGACGGCACCTGAGGGCGTGCTAGTTTAGGAGGGCGCCACAGAGGCCCTGCAGGGCGGTTGGCTTCCCCCTGGAGCCAGGTTCCTTCATCTCGGCTGCACACTTCAGTTTTGATGAATTGTTTTGGTTTTTATTTTTAATTCTGGTGAAATACCCAGCACATACACCTTGGCATTTACACTTAGATGCCACTGGAGTGGTGGAAAGGTTACTAGTCAGTGAAATGAGCTTGTTTGTTTTTAAGATGGGGCCTCGGTTAGGTGCTTAGGGTCTTACTAAATTGCTGAGGCTGGCTTTGAACTTGCAATCCTCCTGCCTCAGCCTCCTGAGCCACTGAGATTATAGGTGTGCACCACTGTACTTGGCTGAAGTGACCATTTCTGTCTATTCACATTGCTGTACCACCCACACCCTGAACTTTCATCTTGCAAGACAAACTCTTGCCCGTGTAAGGGGCGCCCGTCCTCTCTCCACTGTTTTCCTCTTCCTACTTTCTGTTCCCATGAATTTGACTAAACTGATTACTTTCTATTTTTTTCACTTTATATAAATACTTATTTTTAGATACGACAGTAGAGTGTATTCTGACATTATGCACACATGGAGTCTAACTTCCCATTCTTGTGGTTGTACGTGATGTGCATTACACTGGTCGTGTATTCACACATGAACATGGGAGAGTTATGTCTGATTCATCCTACTGTCCTTCCTATTCCCACCCCCTCCCTCCACTTCCCTTCATCTAATCCAGTGAACTTCTGTTCTTCCTTCCCCTCCCTCCTATTGTGTATTAGCATCCACATATCAGAAAATACTTGGCCTTTGGTTTTGGGGGGATTGGCCTTTTTCACTTAGCATGATAGTCTCCAGTTCTATCCATTTACCAGCAAATACCATAATTTCATTCTTTATGGCTAAGTAATATTCTATTGTGTGTGTATATCATATTTTCTTTATCCATCTGTTGAAGGGCCCCTCAGTTGGTTTCATAGCTTAACTATTCTGAATTGAGCTGCTATAAACGTTGACATGGCCACGTCACGGTAGTATGCTGTTTAAGTCATTTGGGTATACACCAAGGAGTGGGATAGTTGGGTCAAATGGTGGTTCCATTCCAAGTTTTTTAAGGAATTTCCATACTGCTTTCCAGAGTGGCTACTCCAAAATGTGTTCTAACCAGCAACGTATGAGTGCACCTTTTCCCCATGTCCTTACCAATGTTTATTGTTACTTGTATTCTTGATAATTGCCATTCTGACTGGAATGAGATGGAATCTCAGTGTGGTTTTAATTTGCATTTCTTTAATTGATAGAGATGTTGAACATTTTTTCATATTGACCTATTTCTTTGAAGTGTCTGTTCAGCTCCTCTGCTCATTTATTGATTGGGTTATTTTTTTGGTGTTTAATTTTTTCTAATTATATATGGCAGTAGAATGCACTTTGACACCGTACGTAAATGGAGTAACTTCTCATTCTTCTGGTTGTACATGATTTAGAATCGGGCTGTTGGTGTAGTCTTGTATATACATAGGGTAATAACATCTGATTTCTTCTTTCCTTCTTGCACCCATACCCCCACCCCTCCCTTCCTAATCCAAAGTAACTATTGTTCCCTAGCCCCACCCCCCATACACATACTTATTGTGAATTAGCATCCACATATCGGGAAACAGCCTTTGGTTTTGGGGACTTGGCTTATTTCACTTAGCATGATATTCTCCAGTTCAATCTGTTTACCAGCAAATACCATAATTTCATTCTTATGGCAGAGTAATCTTCCATTGGGTATATATACCACAGTTGCTTTATCTGTTCATCTATTGAAGGGAACCTAGGTTGGTTCCATAGTGTAGCTATTGTGAATTGAGCTGCTACAAACACTGTGGCTGCATCACTGTAGTATGCTGGTTTTAAGTCCTTTGGGTATAAACCGGGGAGTGGGATAGCTGGGTCAAATAGTAGTTCCATTCCAAGTTTTCCGAGGAATCTCCATACCAATTTCCATAGTGGTTGCACCAATTTGCAGTCCCACCATCAATGTATGAGTGTGCCTTTCCCCCCACATTCTTAATATTTATTGTTCCTTGTATTCTTGATGATTGCCATTCTGACTGGAGTGAGAGGAAATCTTAGAGTAATTCTTATTTGCATTTTTCTAATTGCTAGAGATGTTGAACACTTTTTCATATACTTGTTGATCAACTGTATTCTGTGAAGTGTCTGTTCAGTTCCTTAGCCCATTTATGGATTGGATTGTTTGTATTTTGAGCTCTTTACCCTAGAGGTGCAGGTGGAAAAGGTTTTCTCCCATTTTATAGGCTCTCTTCATGTTTTTGACTGTTTCCTTTCTGTGAAGAAGCTCTTGAGTTTGATTCCATCCATTTATTGATTCTTGACTTTCTTGTGCTTCAGACGTCTGGTTGAGGAATTCGATTCCTAAGGTGACATGATGAAAAGTTGGGCCTACAATTTCTTCTAGTTGGTGCAGGGTCTCTGGTCTAATGCCTAGGTCCTTGATCCACTTGGAGTTCTTCGTGCAGGGTTGGAGGCAGGGTTTTAATTTCATTTTGCTTCATATGGATTTCCAGTTTCCCAGCACCATTGGTTGAAGAGGCTGTCTCTTCTCCAATGTATGTTCCTGTGCTTTTGTTTAGTATGAGATAACTGTATTTGTGTGGGTTTGTCTGTGTCCTCTATTCTGTACCATAGCTCTCCATGTCTATGTTGGTGCCAATACCATGCTGTTTTTGTTACTGTGGCTCTGAAGTACAATTTAAGTTCTGGCGTTGTGATGCCTCCTGCTTCACTTGTTAAGAATTACTTTGGCTATTCTGGGCCTCTTATTTCTTCCAAATGAATTTTATGACTGCTTTTTCTATGAAGAATATCACTGGAATTTTAATCAGAATTGCATTAAATCTGTATAGCGCTTTTGGTAGTATGGCCATTTTGACTATTAATAATGCCAAGAATAAGGAGATCTTTCCATCTAAGTCTTTATTTTATTAGTGCTCTGTAGTTTTCATTGTAGAGAGCTTTCCCCCCTTCTGTTGGCCTGGGGGAAAAATTGGGATTCGATGTATAGTGAATGGGACAGTTTCCCTAATTTCTTCAGTTGATTCATCACTGATGTATGGGAAAACAATAGATTCAGGGGTGTTGATTTTATATCCTGCTACTTTGCTGAATTCATTTGAGTTCTAGAAGTTTTCTTGGAGTTTTTTTGCGTTTTCTAAATATAGAATCATGTCGTAAGCAAATAGGGATAGTTTAAGTTCTTATTTGTTTTTTTTCTTTTTAAAAATTTTTTAATTTTATTTATTCTGATTAGTTATACATGACAGCAGAATGCAATTTATATTACACAAGTAGAGCACAATTTTTCATGTCTCTCGTTGAACACAAAGTAGTGCCATACCATTCGTGTCTTCATACAAGTACTTAGGGTAATAATGTCTGTCTCATTCCACCATCTTTCCTACCCCCATTTCCCCTCTTCCCCTTCCTCCCCTTTACCCTTATCTAAAGTTGGTCTGTTCCTCCCATGCTCCCCCCATTCCCATTATGAATCAACATCCTTATATCAGAGAAGACATTCAGCATTTGTTTTTTGGGGATTGGCTAACTTCACCTTGAGTTCTTATTTGTGTTCCTCTAATTTCTTTTGTCTAATTGCTCTGGCCAAAGTTTCCAGGACTGTGTTGAATAGAAGTGGTGAAAGAGGACACTCATTGCTTTTTTTTTTTTAAGAGGGAATGCCTTCAATTTTTATCCATTGAGAATGATGTTGGCCTTGGGTTTAGCATAGATAGCTTTACCATGTTAAGGTAAATTCCTGTTATCCCTAGTTTTTCTAGTCTTTTTGAACATGAATGGATGCTGTCTTTTGTCAAATGCCGTTTCTGCCTCTCTTGAATATCATGTGCTTCTCTGAGTCTTTTGATGTGATGAATTATGTTTGTTGATATCCATATATTGAATTCCATCCTTGGGATGAACTCTACTTGATCACGGTATACTCTTATTAATGTGTTTTTAATGGAATTTGCCAGAATTTTTATTGAATTTTTGTATCTATGTTCAGGGATATTGGTCTGAAGTTTTCTTTCCTTGATGTCTCTGTCTACTTTTGGTGTCGGAGTGATACTAGCCTCAGAAGGAGTTTAGAAGGGTTCCCTCATTTTCTACTTCATGGCATAATTTGAGAAGGGTTGGTGTTAGTCCTTTGGGGGTGTGGTAGAACTTGGCTGAGAATCTGTCTGGTCCTGGGCTTCTCTTTGTTGGTAAGCTATTGATGGTGACTTCAACTTCATTGTTTGAAATTGATTTGTTTTAAATTTGTGTCCTCCTGATTCAATCTGGGTAAGTCATATGTCTCTGGAAGATTATCAATGTCTTCAAGATTTTATTAGAATATAACATTTTAATATAATTTCTAGTTATCTGAATTTCAGTACTGTCTATCATATTTCCATTTTCATCATGTATTTTAGTAACTTTAGTTCTCTATCCTTATCAGCATGGCAAAGGGTATATCAATTCCATTTTTAAAGAACTTTTTATTTTGTTGAATTTGTTATTTTTTCAATTTCATTTTTTTAGCTCTGATTTTAACTATTTGCTGTCTTCTACTGATTTTGGTGATTCCCTGCCCGCCCCCCCCCCCCCCCGCTTTGACATGTAGTGTTAGTCATTTATTCATTGACCTTCTTTTTTTTTTTTTTAATGAATGAGCTCAATGCAATGAACTTTCTTCTCACAACCACCTTCTAGTGTCTCAGATTTTTGATAGGTTGTGTCACTTTTCTCATTTACCTCTAAGTATTTTTTAATTCATCCTTTATTTCTTCTAGCCATTGGTCATTCAATAGTGTATTATTTAGTCTCCAAGGGTTAGAATAGCTATTTTTTATTTCATAATTGATTTATAATTTCATTCCATCATGGTGTGATAGAATGAAAGGAATTATCATTTTTTGTGTGTATTTACTAAAAGTTGCTTTGTGGCCTAAGATAGACTATATCTTAGAAAAGGATCCATGTGCTGCTGAGAATAGTGTATTCAGTCATCGATGGATGAAATGTTCTATGCCTATTAAATCTAAATTAATCATATGTACTATAACGTCTTTGTTTTGGTTTGGAGGATCCATCCAGTGGTGAGAGGGGTGTTAAAGTCACCCAGTATTGTTGGGGTCTTTGCTTCTTGAAACTGAACAGGGTTTTCAATATACATAGATGCCCCATGGTTTGGGGAATAAATATATACAATTGTGTCTTGTTGATGTAAGATTCCCTTAAGCAATGTGAAATGTCCTCCTTTATCTCTTCTGGTTAAGTCTGGCTTGATGTCCACTTCATCTGAGGACAGGAACCCCTGCGCACTTATGAGATCCATGTGAATGATGTTTTTCCCATCCTTTCACCTTCAGTCTGGATGTCTTTGCCTATGGGTGAGTGTCTTGGAGAGAGCATATTGTTGTGTCTTGTTTTTTTAATCCAATTTGCCAGTCTGTCTTTTGATCTGTGAGTTTAGGCAATTCACATTCAATGTTACTAATGAGAAATGATTTTTATTCTCTGTCACTTTGATTTAGTTTTGGTTTTTCTCCTTTGTTAGCAATGCAGTAAACCGTTTGACCTCTTTCTCAAAATTCTGTCCTGGTTATTGGATGGGCATCTGGGACAAAGACTGAGCTGTCAGCAACAGCTTGGCTCTGGAAGGTTCCCCCCAAGGCTCGGGTGTGGAAGTGTTCAGAGGTGGGGCTGTTGGGAAGTAATGGGGATCGGGGCTCTGACCCATCGGTGGGTTAATACACAGAGGGATTCATATTTGATGGAGGAATCGGGATGTGGTGGGAAATGCAGGCAGGGGGCAGAGTTGGAGGAAGACCATGGCTGAGAGCAGGTTCTTGGGATTTATACCTGGTCCCCTCTTCCCTTTCTCTCTGTTCCTGGTTGCTGTAAAGGGAGTAGTTTTCCTCCACCACACCCTTCTGCCATGATGCTCTGCCCCACCTCAGACCCAGAGCAATGGAGCCAGCTCACCAGGGAAGGAGACCTCTGAATCTCCTCCTGGAGTTGCTCATGAAGGTACCACACAACAAAAACCTGGCTGAGAAGCACAGGCTGTGGCGTCACGGGGTGGGGTGGTGTGTTTGGGGGAGGTGAAGCCAGAGCTGATCCACCCCGGTTAATTATATGACCTGGGAAACCTTAATGACCCTCAGTTTCCTCACCTGCACAGATGACCTAGTGATAGGGACTGTGTCATCCTGTACTGGGAGGATGAGGCATAAACACTTAGCACAGCGTGGCACAGGAGAGTCGTGCTAAACAAGATTCTGGGTCTTGAGTTGGTTTCCTTGGACTATTCCTACGGTGCAGCTCCTCCCTTTCCTGGTTTTCACCTTCATTTTTCACCTCCATCAAATATCTTATTGTATGTTCTGTAATGCACGCTTTCTAGTTGTGAACTCTCTTAACTTATTATGGAAGATTCTTATTTCACCAATTCTGAAGCTTGATTTTGCAGGGTACAGTATCATTGTCTGGGATCCATTGTCTCTGAGTTGGTGTGTATGATCCCAAACCCTCCTAGCTTTGAGGGTCTGGGTGGAGAAATCGGCTGAGATTCAGATTGCTTTTCCTCTAAATGTGACCTGTTCTTTTTCTCTAGCAGCCTCTAAGATTCTATCTTTTTTTCTGTATTTTAAGCGTTTTCATCATTGTCTTGGTGAGGATCTGTTATAATTTTGTGTATTTGGGTCCTGTAAGCTTCCTGGATTTGATAGTTTTTTTTTTTTTCATTTTATTCTTTAGGCTTGGGAAATTTTATGATATTATTACATTGAAAAGATTGTGCATTCTTTTGGTTTATATCCCCAAGCCTTCATGTATCCCAATAAACCTTAAATTTGGTCTTTCCATGTTAGCCCACATAGCTTTGAAGTTGTATTCATTGTCTTTTAACATCTTTTTCTCCATGGTAAACTTTATTTTCAAGATCATATATTTTTGTCTTCATTGCCTGAAACTGTCTTTCAAGTGGTCTACCACGTTATACTTTCCATTGAAATTTTAATTTGGTTTATCATTTCTTTCATTTTGAGTATCTTTTTTTTTTCAGAATTTCTTTCACTTTCTGTATCTTGATTTTCCTCCTTACATCATCCTTTACCTTGCAGATCAGTTTAACTATGTACATCTTAAATTCCTTATGATATTTCTTCCATGTGTTATTGGTGGACTCTGTTTATTGGAGTATCTTGGTTTATTTGGGGCAATTTGTTTCTTTACTTTTGCACACTGTTTGCACGTCTACCCATCTAGATATGGCATTAAGGCAGAGTTTCTATCCTGTGGATGTAGTGTCCCTTAAGGTTTTTAGTATCTTACTATGTAAAGTGAGACAAATAATAATAAATGCAAACAACATACAACATAAAGCCAAATAGTCCCTGCTTTGTCCACAATGTTACTTGTCATAATAAAAAATGATATCATTTATTGCATACAGTGATAAAAACTAAATTTGCAAAATGGCTCACAATTTCAAATGGTGGACAGGGAGAGAACAAGTGATGTAGGATGGGATAATTATGAGGGAGGAGGAGAGGATAGAAGTAAAAAATTAGAGGAGGTGAGAATAGAGATTGGCTGTTAGCAGAAAAGAGAATGAAGGGAAATATAAGTATACAAAGTAAAAAGTTGAAATAAAAATAACAAAACTGGAATATACTAATCAAACATTGTAGTCCTCAAAATACTGACTCATGGAAAAATAACTGGCCTCAAAAATGTTAGAAATAAGGAAAAAACAAATATGGATATACATAAATATCCATGAACTATTAATGTCACAATTAGAAAAGAGAAAAATCGCAATTAGAATTTAAAGAATTGTTAGAGTTCAGAAAAGATGGAGATTTTCAACTTCCTCCCTGCCCTCCCTCCCCCCCCCCCGCCCCGCCATCTCCTGGCCTCCCTGCCCTCCCTCCTCACCCCCTCATTCCTTACCCTACCTCCCTCCCGCCTCCCCTCAGATGTGCCTGACCCTCCCCAGCCCCACGGGCACTCCCCTGCTGCAGGGATCAGGTCTGTCTTTGGCCTTGGGGACCATGGTGCTCTTCTCCATGCTCTGTCCTCTCTGCTGAGCCACCAACCCGGCTCCCTAGGTGACTTGACTTTCTGGGGGACTATGTGTTGCAGCCCCTGCCCCCACCTGGTGGGAAGCACCCTCCATCTTTGAGCGTAGTCTGCTGTCTTGTTGGGTCTTGTTTAGGGTGCAGAGGCTGCTGCCCTGCTCCCTACTTGGCACCCTGTGCTTATTTCAATTTGCTGAACCCCGAGCAGGTGAAGGGCGCACAGCGGGTGCTCCACGCGCCTAACGGCGAACACTCCCTGAGATCTGTAACACTTGGAGATTCGTGCTTCTTCCTTCTTGGAAAGGACTTTTGGGACCCACTTTACCCTCGAACTGTGAAGATACTGCCTTTCAAAGTCATCTCCTCCACAAGGCTTTCGGGAATGACTTCTAGCTGACGGTACCACCCTGTACCTGCACTTCGTCATACTGTTATGCAGTATGTCAACTTCAAACATTTAACCCCCCTGGCAATTTCCTTCATGAACACCTCACTCTAAACATGTTAAAGCTTATGCAGCCATGAATGCTAATTTTTCCAGCACTTACACCCCTTATAAATACTCATATCTAGTACTGTCGGAAGCACTGGGTGCTCCAAGCCATCAAACACCTGATGGACGTAGCTCAGCAAGGCAAACTCCGAGGGGCTGGCTTCCCAACAAAGCCTAGCCAGCAAGCACACCTGGGCAGGTAGGCCACCTGTTCTTATCCCCAAGGCAGCACTGCCCCTTGCTCTGATAGGAGGAGCTCAGGGTCAGTCTATGCTATTGGCTAATTTTAAATTGGGGTGGGCATAGGGATGGGCTGTAGTTAAAATGGCTGTGATTGGCTCTTGTATCCCAATTAAGAGGCTAAATCCTACATTCTGAAAAGGGACCACTGGACCTTCTGTTTCTCACAGTACCATCCAGGTCATCTAACAGTTTCAATCTTGTGTAATTTGGTTAATTCACCAAACCCTTGTTAAACACAGGGAGGCATTAGAGGAAAAACAAGATAAGGAACACAGTCCCTCTCACCACAGAGGTGTGAACAGAACTGTGCAAAAGGAAACCGAAAACTGCGACTCCTCTGCCTCGCAGTCAGTGAGGCCTTAGAGAGGGGCTGTGTGAGCGGGGTTCTGAAGGGTGAACAGGAGCACGCCACAGGTAAGTGGAAGGTGGTCCAGGTGGCCGACATCGTGTACGCAAGGTCTCAGGAAATAGGGAAACTTGGCAAAACAGTGGGCTGAGGCCATGTGGCCAGAAGACCTGACGACTTTGGAGGAGGAAGAGCTTATTTGGGGCTCCTGGGTTCAGAGGCCTCTGTGCACAGATCAGACCACGTTCCTTGGGTCCTGAAATGAAGCGGAAGGGTGTGGAGAAGGAAAGCGGCTCAGGTCGTGGCAGCCGAGAGGCAGAGCCCTGCTCAGCAAGGACGAGATAAACCCCAAAGGCAGGCTCCCAGCGACCCGCCTCCTCCGGCCACACCCTGCCTGCCCGGGTTACCACCAGGCTAATCCCTACCAGGGGATCGGTCTGCTGATTGGTTAAGGCTCTCATGACCCGTCCACTTGCCTATAAACCTCGCGCTGTCTCACGTGTGAGCTTTTTGGGGGAGCCCTCGCATCTAAACCATGACGAATCTCGGGACGACGGGAGTGAGTTGCTGTAGGATTAGTTTGCAAGGCAGCTCGGTGGTGGCCAGCAAGCAGCTGCCAGTCACAGCTCATAAAACTGCCTTTAGCTTTAAGGTGTCTTACTACAAACAACTGGAATAAGTTTGTGGCTTGGAAATGATGGTTGGGACATGCACGAGGCTTGGATCCGTGCTGGACATCAGAAGGCACTAGAAGGATCCCCCTGAATACATGCCCAGAGAGGCAGGGGGAGGGACCGTGGCAAGGATGGGAGGCCTGTCTGTCACTCTCCAAACCTTAGCCGCTAGTGCGCACACCACCAAAGATGCAGTGACACAGATGAATGCCCTCCAACAACCCAGTGCTCCTGCCACTGCTGTGGACACTGCAGGCCCTACCCACGCACCATGTCGCTCTCCAGGTGGAGCAGAGATGCTCTGCTGCCCTCACACCTGCTGCTGAGGACCCTGGACACAGGCCACTCATTCATTCAGCTGCCTCATGTAGGGAAGGCCCACCGTGACGCCCCCAGGCTCACCGCCCTGGTGAAGGCCGCACCTGCATCTAGAAATAAATGTTCTAGAGAGTCTCAGGTGGAAATATGTCGAGAAAATCGGGTGCAGATTATTGAGCATTTCTGTGACACTTCTCAAACTTCTTTCACTTTCCTTCTCTGAAAAGTTGCAGTAGGGGGGAGCCTTGACCTCAGACCCTGGCTCTGTCACTGTCTAGCCACGTGGGCTCAGTCACATCACTTCTGAGTTCTCCTGTACAACAGACTGTTGTAATGACCAGAGACTGGGCAGTAGAACAACACCTGTAACAACACTGTGCTTAGTGCTAACACCGGTGCTTAGTACTGGGTCATTCTTATTGTGACAAAGTCCTTTTGAGAGCCCTAAAGGCCTCCAAAGGCTATGGACAAGTTTTAAGAGGGACCAGTCTGTGGGTGAGTGGTCGGGGTGACATCCTGAGGACTGGTCCCTGAAACACCCTCCTCGGGTTCGCCTCCACCCTGAAAGCTACATCTGTCCCTGTGTCAAATCTTTCTTTTATGGTAATTCTAAGTCTCGAGTCGTCTTTCAACCCTGCTGTGGAACCGACTCTACTTCCCCAGAGGGGCCTGTGCTTAGCCTGGCCCTAAAGCAAGTTTTGGGTTGACCTCAAGCTCTGGAAATGTTCTGAGTACTTCTAAAATCACAAGCTCTCTGAAGTGAATATATCTGCCACACGTGAAATCACCCAGCTCAAACGTAAGTGAAGCAATAATATCTTTCCATTTGTAATAGTAATTTAACCACATATTTCCTCGCCTCCCTTTAAATTAAAAGCAGGTGGGTTGTGACAACACCCTCGACCATCCAGACTCATCAGGACAGCGCGACCAGACAATTCACTGAAATCAAAATCCCAGGCAGGAGGATCGGTGATGGACAGGCTGCCCCCAGGAAGTTGACACCCTCAGCCCCACCTCCCACCCAGCTGTGGAGGAGGACCCCACTCAGAGCTCCCTGGGAGAGTCCAGCCCTGAGCAGAGGAGGGACACGAGGGGAAGGAGATGGTTTGCTATGAGGGCAATGCCGGCCTCAGAGTGTTTGGGATAATTCCCTGTCCAGTGTGGTTGGTTGGTTGTTTTTTTAGTAACTGAAGCGGAGTTGGCATGAGACTCCACAGTGAAGCTGTGGTCCTGCTGTTGATTCAGCCCCATCACCTGTTGGTCTGCTGTAGTTTCTTGTGAGGAACAAACGCCTGGTAAGGGATGTGTCTAGGAACTTGTGCAGTTTTCTCGGTTATCCAAGTTGTTGGCCTGCAGCTGTTCACACAGGCTCCAAGGACGTGCTTTTCGGTGGTGTCCACTGCAGCATCTCCCTCTTCACCTGACTTTCTGACCTGAGTCTTCTCTTAGTCTGGGTCAGGGCTCATCAATTTTATCTCTTTAAAGAACCGGCTCTTTGTCTCTCTGTATTTTCTAGTCTCTCGGTCTCTCTTTCACATTTATGCTCTGATCCTCATTACTTCTACTCATCTTAAGTCTGGCTCTAGCTTTTCTAGCTCCTCGATGCAGCAATAGTTTGTTGACATCTTTCTGCTTTTCCTGGTGTAGATGTTGACATCTGTGACCGCCCCCCTGGGCTGTGTTTGCTGTATCCTGCAGTTTTTGGTACATTGTCTCCATTTTCATTTGTCTCAAGAAATATTTCTTTTTTTGATCTTTCTTGATCTATTGATTGTCCGAGGGCAAGTTGTCTAATTTCCAGGTATTTGTATAGTTTCTGGAGTTTTTCTTATTTTTAGTCTTACTGCATTGTGATCACAAAAGACACTTGATAGGATTCCAGCTTTTCAACTTGTTGAGCCTTATTTTGTTGCCTGTCATCTGATCCACTCTGGAGAGTGTTCCATGTGCTGATGAAAATGTGTGTTTTTCATCTGGGGTACGATCTGTTCTTGTGGACTTTGTCTAGATAACCCACTTTCAGTAATGGACAGATTATTAAAGTCCCCCAACTATTATTGTAGTAGAGATATTAATGACCCTAAAGGGAGATATAATTTTCATTATCTATCTGGGTCATGTTTAGAACTGTTACTTTTGCTGAACTGACCCCTTAGCGTTGCTTAATGACCTCCCGCCTATCTTCCGGCTTTTCACTTAATGCCCATCTTACCCAGTGTTAAGTATGGCTCCTCTTTCTTCCGTATTCCACTCATGTGGAATCTCTTATCCGTCCTTCACTTTCAGTCTCTTCTTTAGAGATGAAGTGAGTTTCTTATAAGCCACATACAGTTGAGTCTTATTTTTTTTAATCAATTCACTCTACATTTCTTACTTGGAGAATTTATCCCTCTAACATTTAAGGTAATTATCAGTATGTAAGTTGTTAATGCAGTCATTTTATAACTTGTTTTCTAGTTTCATCGTAATTCCTTTCTTTTTCCCCTTAGTTTTCCCTTGTGGCTGTGATTTGCTCTAGTACTATGTTTTAAATCTTACTATTTTTGGTATCGCTATTAGTTTTGCTTTGTGGTTACCATGAGGCTTACAAAAGTTTCTTTTGATTATTACAAGCTGTTTGGAAATAATAGCAACTGAACATCATAAAGGGAAGAACAACATCAAAAAAAAAAAAAAAAACAGAAAATACACTGACTTTAAAAGGCTCTCTTGGCTGAGGATGTAGTTCAAGGGTAGAACACTTGTCTAGTGTGCACGAGGCACTGGGTTCAATCCCCAGTACTGTCAAAAAAAAAAAAAACAAAAAAAAAAAAAAACACTGGTATTTTTCCTTTTTACTGAGAATTGAACCCAGGGGCTCTTAACCACTAAGCCACATCCCCAGCCCTTTCTCAGTTTATTTAGAGACGGGGCCTCGCTGAGTTACTTAGGGACTCTCTAAGTTGCTGAGGCTGGCTTTGAACTCGGAATCCTCCCAAACTGCTGGGATCACAGGTACGCACCACTGCTCCTGGCCACGTTGGAAATTTTGGTGACCCATTTTGATCTTTCTATACTGCTTGTCTTTAAACGTTAATGTAGGTTAACGTCTAGACATTTTGGGTTGTAACTTTCATCCAAAAGATGTGGACGGCTCACCTACATGTTCATGGTACCGGAGCGTTCTGGATCAGTCTGCATGGTCACCCTTACGAGTGAGTTTCATACCTTCTGGGGGCTTCTGCTTACTAACGTCTTCCAATTTCAAGAACTCCCTTTAGCACTTCCTGACTGGTTGTGGTGCCGGGATAGACCCCAGGGCCTCATGCGTACTAGGCAAGGGCCCTGTCACTGTGCTGCGCCCTCAATCCCCTGCAGCGTTTCTTGTAGGACGTGTCTGAAGACGTATTCTCTCGGCTTTTGCTCAGGAATGTCTTCTCCATTCCTAAGGGGAGTTTTGATGGCTGGTATTCTGGGGTAGGAGGGGGCTTTCTGAAGTACTGTGATGATCTCTTGCCATTCTCTTCTGGCCTCTAAGTTTCTTCCGAGAAGTCAACTGTGAGGCAAACTGGACAGTCTTGTGTAATTTGTTACTTGCAGCCTTGGACTGCTTAATTATGATAGATTATAATGTATCTAGGGATAACAGGAGCGAGGCCAGTGTCTCATTGGGGGGTTCTTCTTCCTGCCCCAAAGAATGTAAGCCACCCTACATTTAAACACAATGGAGTATTACTCTGCACTAAAAGACAAAATCATGGCATTTGCAGGGAATTGGATGGCACTAGAGCAGATTATGCTAAGTGAAGCTAGCCAATCCCTAAAAAACAAATGCCAAATGTCTTCTTTGATATAAGGAGAGCAACTAAGAACAGAACAGGGAGGAAGAGCATGAGAAGATGATTAACATTAAACAGGGACGAGAGGTGGGAGGGAAAGGGGGAGAGAAGGGAAATTGCATGGAAATGGAAGGAGACCCTCGTGGTTATACAAAATTACATACAAGAGGAAGTGAGGGGAAAGGGGAAAAAACAAGGGAGAAATGAATCACAGTAGATGGGGTAGAGAGAGAAGAGGGGAGGGGAGGGGGGGGAGGGGGATAGTAGAGGATAGGAAAGGCAGCAGAATACATCAGACACTAGTATGGCAGTATGTAAAAAAGTGGATGTGGAACCAATGTGATTCTGCAATCTGTATACGGGGTAAAAATGGGAGTTCATAACCCACTTGAATCAAATGTATGAAATATATGTCAAGAGCTTTATAATGTTTTGAACAACCAATAATAAAAATTTAAAAAAAATTAAAAAAGAATGTAAGCCACCCTAAAATGTAAAGTCTCAAATAATTGGTGAATAACAAAAGAGATATTCAGAAATATATTTACAGACACAAAGCTCCATATGGATCCTCATAGGCTCTGGAACTAGACAAAGAAAAGATGGCTCTGGTGGTTTATCTAAGGGGTACATCAAAGGCAGGGATGAGGTTTCGAGGGTGGAGGCTTGCTTTGGGATGTCCTGCAGTCAGCAGCTTGATTGGCATCTTCTCGGGTCCCATCCCTCTCAGGTGCTGAGTGGGATCTTTGGCAGAGCTTGAGGGGGAAGTTCACCTGCATCAGGCAGTCAATCCCTGTGGGGGTGCCACGGGACGTCCCCAGTGCCAGACTTACCCTCACAAGGCTAGAGTGCACAACAGTCCACGCACAGCCCAGGGACGGCTGGTGACACTGGGTAGACTCTGGTGACCTTTGACTTCTGGTACCTGGACATTTATATTCTCCATGTTCAGGAAGTTTTCTGTTCTCTTTGTATAAACTTTTTCTCTACTCACCTGGCACTTGCAAATTCTTCCCAACAACTTGAATATTTGCTCTTTTATTGTTTTCCCATGGTTCTCTTTCATTTTTCTCTATTTCATGTTCACCCACTTTCTATTTGTTGTCCTCCTATTGGTGCCTTTTTTTGTATTTTTAGTTTCACTTAGTATATTTTTCAGCTCAAGGACTTACATCTGATTTTTTAAAACTATTCCTCTGCTTTTCCTTCTATTTTTCCAATAGAACATTGAATCTTTTCTGTTCTCTTGAAGCTCTTTGAATCTCCTTTAAAAAGCTACTTTAAATGTTCCATCCAAAAGTTGACCCATCCTTGTTACTAACTGCCCATTTTCTGGCACTTTACTTTGACCACTAGATGAGGTTGGGTTTCTGAAAGCTCTTGATGCTTGGGGTACGTTGTCTAGGCATGGTGAAGGATTTGGTATTTTTTCTTGACTTCATGATCTGCCCCTCTTTCTTAGACTTTAAGCAGCTGCTTATTTTCTCCAAGCCTGTATCACTCCACACTTCAGCACTGACCGTCCCCTAAGAGCAGGCCTCCCTCAAGTCTGCTTTTAGTGCAATGTCTCTGGTGGGGCACCCGAGTGATGCATGGGACAGCATGTTCCAGAGTACCTGAGGAGAACTGCCCATCCCCAAGCCTCTGGGTAGCCCAGACATCTCATCCACAGTCAACAGGCTGTGGTCAGACACCGGGATTCTGCCTGGCTCTGGGCACAGAGTCACCAGGGAGTGACCAGCCCAGTCTCCTGTGCCATGCCATGCAAAGCAGTGTCACACTGAGCCCACAGTCCACCAAGCATGGCACTGGGGGATAGCCCTGTGATGGACTGCCTAATACCAAGGTGGACTCATAGCCCAGGACTTCTGCAGCTGTCTACAGGTCTTCAGAACAGATGTCTGATAGACTGGGGCTGCATGTTTCCACTGGTACCAGGGATGTTCCAGAGGCTTTGTCCAGAGACACTATCCTGGGGGTTGGGGTCATTAGGATCTGCCCAGGGTTAGATCTTACAACAGCTCCACCCTGGGTTTCAAGGCAAAGTCCTGAGCTGAGTGCCCTCCTACCCTCAGTGAATGGTCTTGCCCTGTGCTTTGCTGCCCAAGGTTGGGGTAGTGTTGGCAAAAGCATTCCCCTTGACCGCCAGGGTTGATGCAAAGCTGGCTCATGCCGGAGACTCACAGTTGCAAGGACCTTCATAATCTTGGGGGGTACTCCCAGGCCCAGGCCCATACCGTAGCTGGTGGTGATGCAGGCCAAAACAACTGTCCCACCATGATACAGGTCTCTACTTGGAGGAGCCTCCCATTCTGTCCTAGCATATCTGAGCACTGGCCATGGCAATAGCTCTTCTGTCCATAGTTGAGGAATGACAGGTGGTGGAGAGAGTCCTCAACCGCCAAGGCTGAGGCTGATCTGGGTCATGCCTGAGCCTCATAGCTACAGTACCTGTGTAGTTAGGATGGGCAACAGGTTGTCCCCGGCCAGCTCCGAGGCTAGCAGTAAGGCAGACTAGACTGAAATCTGTCTCCCCAGCACACAGGTCCCCATCTGATGCTGGAGCAGGTCTGGAGGCTCCATCTGTGAGCTCTGGCTTGGGGATAGAGGCCTTCATTTTCTGCCTGGTGCCACATCTCGCCATGGTGGACCTGACTCTGAGCTCCAATGTGAAGTATGCTATCTTTTATGCCCTGCTCTCCAGTAAGTGGAGTCTTGCTGTCACCTCTGCTGCCTGAGGTTGGGTGATGGGTGGTGAAGGGGGTGAGCCACCTAGTTTAAACGATCCAGACACTCATTCTGTAGGTATTGGCCTGGTGTAGGGGTCATTAGGCTCTGCCCAGGTGCTGAGGTGGGACTGGTACTGGGTCTTAAGGACCAGTGCCCAGCTGAGTTCCCTCTCCCTCCCCCCAACCAGGAGGCATCTGTCTCCATGCCATTTGGAATTGGGGGAGGGTTGACACAAGGAATTCTTTTTGTCTTTTTCAGTCTTTTTATTAAATTAGGCACCATCATTTCTCGCTTGTGAAGATAGTTCAATGCATGAATGTTTATTCAAACTGGTGTCTGTTGGAAGATGAACGCGGCTGCCATCTTGCTGTCTCCTGGGTAGAATAGTTTGTACACAACTTCCTTTTCTGGCCAGTAGGTGGTACAGTTGGCCTAAGACAGTTTAGTTGTCCAGCCTGCGTATGAAACGACATATGGGACACAAAAAAAGTTAGGTCTTTGTAACATTGTTTCATTGTGGAGTTCAACTTCTCTCTGCTTCTAGGCTTGACCACCTTTGTCTGTCCCATTGGCAAGCCCTCTCTCAACACTGTGAGTTAATAACCTATTTCCAAATTTTGGTGACTTCAAAGACTTGAGTTCCATGAGATGACTCCTGTGCAGTGCCTGACATCCCTGGTGGGAGGAAAAGCCCATTCTGCTTCCTCCGACTGAGAACACTCCATGCCTGCTAGAGTAGTTCTCCAAGTACCGGTCCTGGTTGCTGACAGGTATTGGGTTATTGGAATATTACTCATCTGGTCCTACCATGTGCTGTTTCAATTTTTTTTTAAAAATTATCAAAAGCAATTACTGAACTAAATAGTAAATTGAAATATTTTTCCCAGTCTATCTCCCCCTCCCCTTAGTTCTTTTTCTCTAATAGTAAGGTGACAGATTAAGTCAGAACAGGTGCTGGGGAGTGGCTGACAACTGGGGGACAGCAATTCTATGATTTTATCATGCGTGATGACGGGCCTTGGTCTCCTTCCCCTGGCTGCCCCCCTCATGTGAAAGGGCAGTGAACTGACGGTGTCTCCTAATGTTTTGTGGCTCACAACATCAGAAATTAGTTCAAAGAAATAAGAACCTCTAAGGGAAAAGCCAATGATGAATGGAAAAGTACTTTCATTATTTTGTAAATGCCAGAGATGGGAACAATGGGAAAACACCAAGACCCCAAAGCTCAGCTCTTCCAGAAGTAGGTGGACTTCACCTACCTGTCGGTGCTGGAGTCCAAGTGAACCTTGATTTATTCAGTAGCCCCAACTGCAAGTGTAGATCCAAGGAAGCACCGGGGCATAAAACCCAGAGGGCACGTCTACTCCGGCACTGTGTGGCAACGCTTCAGGGCACAGGAAAAGGTGGTCACAGGGTTTGGACCTGTTGGAGGTTGGAGGCATCCACTGGTGGTCTTACAAAGCACCCCTGTGGATAATGGGGACTTCTGTTTCAGACCACCCCCGTGTTCCTCAGGGCTGGGGATATCAATATTTTGGCAGGCCTGGGTGGGAGCCTGAACTTAGTCATTTTATTGAATAATGAGGTTGTAGGCAAGTTCACATCAGTTGAACTGGAGCTAGGGACATGGGTGTTTGCTTTTGGACTGCCTAGGGGAGCTTTATGGTGGAAATATTGTTTCTAATACTGGGCAAGTTAGCTAGCTAATTAATCAAGTTGGCTAGCTAATTAAAACACATGGTTACGAAGCCAGGCATGGTGGTGCATGCCTGTAGTCCAGCTCTGGAGGCTGAGATGGGAGGATTGCAAGTTCAAAGCCAGCCTCAGCAATGGTGAGACATTAAGCAACTCTGTGAGACCCCATCTCTAAATAAAATACAAAATAGGGTTTAGGATGTGGCTCAGTTATTGAGTGTCCTTAAGTTCAATCCCTAGTTATTTTTTTTATTTATTTTTGATCCTAACATGCAACCCCCCCTCCCCCCGGAAAAAAAGCTTAAATACATTTTGTCCATTCACATCACATCTTTCCTGTCTTGCCATGGTGGTTTTTGGTTGGTTGGTTTGGTGGGTGGTTTTTCTTTTTTCCCTGTGGGTTTTTGTTTTGTTGTTTTCTGTACTGGGGATTGAACTAGGGCACTCGACCTTGGAGCCACATCCCCACCCCTACTTCGTATTTTCATTTAGACAGGGTCTCGCTGAGTTGCTTAGTGCCTCACCATTGCTGAGGTTGGCTTTGAACTCCTGATCCTCCTGCCTCAGCCTCCCGAGCTGCTAGAATGACAGGCGTGTGCCACTGCGCCTGGCTCACCACGGCGTCCTGAGTGTGGGTCTGTCCACTGGAATCACGTCCTCATTCTGGTCCAGAGCACACCCACCGACAGTAACCTGGGCTCTTCTAAAGAGGGGGGATTGGGTCACTTGGTGGGGGGCAGATCCTTGTACTGTCACACAGCTTTTCCCCTTCAGCTATGTCTCCATTTTTTGTTGAAAGAGACCCAAGGTCATGACTTACCAAACTCTCATTTGACTTTGTGATGCGGCCGAAGCCCATGGTGCGGTTGCAGTGGGGTGAGGGGCAGGGGGAGACGCACACTAGCGCCCCTGTGCAGCAATCGCTGAAACGAAGGGTAAAACCGAGTAGCTCCCAGGCCACTTTCCCCTCTTTAGTTCTTTTTCTCCAGTTCCTTCCAGCAACGAGGTGACAGATGACGTCGTGGGGGGGTGGGAACCGCAGCTTGGTGTGTGGAGAGCAACTTCCGAGCCAAGTCGGCCTCCGTCTGCAGATGGCCACCTGGAAGGAGCCGGCCAGCAGGGCCAGCTAAGAACTTGTGCTGAACCTCCCTGTTTGGAGGTGTGGATTTTGATGGTGTTTGTTCTGGGGACTTCATATTCTGTGTTGGCTTTTTCCACGTTTTTGCATCCAGTATGCAAGGGACAGAGATTTGTCCTGCAGCGGCTCAAAGTGCGTGTGCTCTGGAGAAGGGGCGGGGGCCGAGCAACACTGCTTGCCTAAGGAAGGGTTTTCAGATGTCGCTGTCACGGCATGAGACGCGTGTAACGGGAATTGCTCTCTAGACAAGCTGAGGGAGTCCTGGGGGAGGGGAGTTGGCGACTGATCTGTGATACAGGGCTGCTCTACCATGGGGTGTTCTGATTTGTCTTCAGGCACTTTTATGGTAAACATGCCATTTTGGGGACCACATCCACACTAAGTGTCCTCAGCTGTGAGCTGGCCCTCTGGTGTCTGGGGTGGGATGTGAGGAAAGGGACCCTGTACAGGGTCACCGTCACTGTGATCCAGTTTCCACAGCTCCTGAACTGTGTGCTAGACTGCAAGACACGGGGTCCTGTGCCATCCTCCCCCACAGGACATGCATTAGTGCCACAGGCACCACTACACAACTACTAGGAAAAAGTAAACACTGCTGGTGAGGATGTGGAACTGCAGTATCTTTCCTTGCTAGCGGGAATCAAAATGGTGCAGCGACTTGCAGACGGTTTGGCAGTTCCAGGAAACTGAACATCTTGGACCAATGATCCAGAAACCGTGCTCCTTGGTATTCACTCAAATGAGTTGAAAATGTGCAAGCGCACGTACCTGCATTTACAGCAGCTTTCTAATAACTGCCCAAATCTGGAAGCGGCCAAAGGGTTCTACAGGTAAAAGAAACAGTGGTCTATTCACACGATGGGTGTAAAAAGAAACGAGCTATTGATCCACAACAGTGTTGACAAACTTTAAATGCTAAGGGTCAGAGAGGGAGGAGAAGCCAGTCTAGAAGAGCTATAAGCTGTATGATCCCAACTAGGACATCCTAGAAAAGACAAAATAGAGATGAAAACAGATGGTTTCCAAGATTATGGAAGATGGGCAAGAGGATTACAAAAGTTAAGAATCGGGTTCCATTCCCAGTTTTCCAAGGAATCTCCACACTGCTTTCCATATTGGCTGCACCAATTGGCAGTCCCACCAGCAGTGTATAAGTGGCCTTTTCCCCCACATCCTCGCCAACACTTATTGTTTATCTTCATAATAGCAGCCATTCTGACTTGAGTGAGATGGAATCTTAGAGTAGTTTTGACTTGTATTTTTTTAATTGCTAGCGATGATGAACATTTTTTCATATTTGTTGATTGACTGTATATCCTCTTCTGAGAGGTTTCTTCAGGTCCTTGGCCCATTTATTGATTGGGTTATTTGTGGGGTTTTTTTTTTGTGTGTGTGTGTGTGTCTAGCTTTTTGAGTTCTTTATATGCCCTAGAGATTAGTGCTCTATCTGATGTGTGAGGGGTAAAAATTTGCTCCCAAGATGTAGGCTCTCTGTTCATCTCAGTTTATTTTGCTAAAAAAGTTTAGTTTGAATCCATCCCATTTATTGATTCTTATCTTCATTCTTGTACTATAGGAGTCTTATTAAAGAAGTTGGGGCCTACTTTTTCTTCTATTTGATGCAGAGTCTCTGGTTTAATTCCTAGGTCCTTGATCCACTTTGTGCATGGTGAGAGGTGTTTGATTTCATTTTGTTGCATATGGATTTCCAGTTGTCCCAGCACCACTTGTTGAAGAGACTATCTTTTCTCCAATGTGAGTTTTTGGCACCTTTGTACCCCTCTCCTTGGTCTACACTCAACAACTTAAAAACAGCATCTACAGGGACACAGCCACATCAATGTTTATAGCAGCGCAATTCACAATAGCTAAACTGTGGGACCAACCTAGATGCCCTTCAATAGATAAATGGATTTTTAAAAATGTGGCATATATACACAATGGAGTATTACTCAGGAATAAAAGAATAAAATCATGGCACTTGCAGGTAAATGGATGGAGTTGGAGAAGATAATGCTAAGTTAGCCAATCCCAAAACAAATGCTGAATGTTTTCTGATATAAGGTGACTGACTCATAGTAGGGAGGTAAGGAGGGGGAGCATGGGAAGAATAGACGAACTCTAGATAGGGCAGAGGGGTGGGAGGGGGCATGGGGTTAGAAATGGTGGTGGAATGTGATGAACATCATTATCCAAAGTACATGTATGAAGACATGAATTGGTATGAATATACTCTATATACAGAGATATGAAAAGTGCTCTATAAGTGTAAAATGAATTGTAATGAATTCTGTCATATAAAAACAATTTTAAAAACCTCCAAAAGTTAAAAAAAAAAAAAAAAAAAAAAAACCTGAATGACACTGTCATGGTGAAAATAAGGCACTGAGCATTGTAAAAACTCAGAACGAAGAGTAAACCTCAATGCATGAAAACTTAAATTATCCCAGAGGTCAGGATGGAATGCAAAATGTTTCTAAATGTATCCCCAATACATGAAACAGCTTCAGTAAAGGGGGTGACAGAATAAAGTGCTGGACAAATGAACTTTGGAAAGGAGTGGGGCCTAAGAATGCAGGAAAAGGAAGCGCAGCAGTAAGCTGTACTCTAGCCGATAACCTCCCCACAGGGTACAGGCTGACGATTCTGAGACTGCTGTGCACGTATGTATCCTGGAGCTCAACGGAACTATTCAGGGGGTAGAAGATGGTGGGAGTCAAGTTCTCAGTGTTATGATGGGGATTTACACTTAAGCAAGAGGAGGCTAGGACTGTACATGAGGTACTAGCTTAGGAGACAGTATGAGCACACGTTTAACCTGGTGTAGGGACAGAAGGCTACATATAAAGATGTTTACATGTGCATACAGTGCAGTACACGCATGTTTCCTTAACATAGCTGAGGGAGTCTAAAAGCAATGTCACCCCAATAGCAATAAGCACACACAACACCAGATCTTGGTTTCTAAAACCACTGTCTAAAAAGAAATTGGGGGTCCTTGGAGAAATGGATCATCTTAAGACTGGTACAGGAAATGTGTAAGACGATCATGGAGTACGACGTAGTGCCAGGAGTAGAATGACCAGACAAAAGGCACCAAACTGATGGCAGTGCCTCAGAGGAACGGGATGCAGTGGAGACCAAAGAGCTCTGAAGGGCTAAAGGGCACAATCTGGGCAAGAGTAAACCAAGTACTACTTATATAGAATAGGTCCCCAGGGGTCCCCACAGAGCGTCCTGTGCTGGAGAATTCCACACAACTTGTGTAAGGCTCCCCTCAGGCAGGAGCAGCAGGACCCCAGCCCCTCAAGTGTGGTTTGCACACAATGGCTTCCTTTCAAAGAGGTCTTCATCCCAGAGTTGGCTGGTCCCCGGGGGAGTTGACTATAGAGCGCCAAATTGTGAAGGGCCCTCTGGCACCTTGGGAGCCCTTCAGCAGGACAGAGCTGCTCCTAGCTGTGGAACAGAGGTGACCTGACGAAACCCATTACCACAAGGGTGCTGCTCCTCCCTTGTAGTTGGGGACCACCTGCCTCCAAACTACCTGAGGAGCTGGCTCAAGGCAGACTTCCAGGCTACAACTGAGGCCTCTTGGGTCACTCTGGGTTGGGAACTGTGGGTGTGAGGGGGCATCGTGGCCAGGAATCTGCATTTTTGTAAAAGTATCTCGGTGGTTCTTATGGCCCATGTCAAGGCTGGAGACTGCCAGCCACAGGCACTATCACTGACGGAAATAAAATGCTGTATTTAAAAGTACTTAAGCAATGCCACTAGGTAAAATTATCTGCTTCTACAAGACCACTGATCTGGTTTTCCTCGTAAGCCAGCATCACAGATAACGGGGAGAGAGGAAAGCCAACTTCAAGGGCGTATCGTTTGGAGCTGTAGCTCGGGGTGGAGCGCGTGCTTAGCAGATGTGAAGCCCTGGGTTCAATCCCCAGCACCAAAATAAGACACTTCAGATATAAACTAATCAAATCAAATAGCCATTGTCTGGATCTTGGTCCAAAGAAACCAAAGGCAAGATGGCATTTCAAGGTGACCAGGGAGATGTGAACATGGTCTCCAAATCGATGTGAAGGGATCGGCTTTAATTCTGTTGCGGTGACTACATAAGGAGAGGCCACTTCCCACTCGAGTTGAAGATGGAAATTACATGGAAATCATTTCTTTAAAGTTCCCCGAGCAAAGACTGAGAGGTGGGGCCGCGGGTCGGGGAGTGGCTGCTACAGTTGTGGCTGCTGCAGATGAGGGTGGGGTGCGTGGGATTTGTTCTCAAGTGTTTAAAATGCTTGAAAATCTTCATAGCAAACCATGAAGCAGCTCTAAGGAAGTGGAAATTCATGAGGCAGCAGAGTGGAAGGTGGACTTCTGGGAAAATGGTTTGGTGGATCCCCGAAAACCTAAACACGGAATTGCCACTTGACCTGGAAATTCCACTCTGCTTTAGATCCAAGAGGATTTCGAACTGGTACTCAAATACATGTGCACATGGGCTCACATGCTGTTCACAATGGCCAAAACGTGGAAGAAGCCTGAATGTCCACCAATGGATGGATAAACCAAGTGTGGTATATACATTGGAGTACTATTCAGCCATACAAAATAATTAGCCATAAAAATTATGAAGTTCTGATACTTGGGTGACCTTGAAACCAGTACTCTAAGTGGAATAAACCTGACACCAAAAGAGAGAGACACCTTTTGATTCCATGGACACCAGGTATCAAGGGCAAATTCATAGAACCAAGAACTAAGTTTCCGAAAATCGGCATAAGGCTGGGGTGAGGGGCACAACGAGCCACTGCTTGGTGGAGGCAGAGCTGCGGTCTCAGGAAAAGGAAACACCTGGAGACAGGTGGTCCCCGGCACTGTGGACGTGCAGCGGGTCACTGGGAGTTCTCTGTACCGTGGTGGAGTTTATGCCGCTTCACCCCAGTTTAACAATGGGAGCTGGCGGTGCAGCCCTGGGAGGAAGGGCTGAGGTGGGGTCCCGTCAGGGTTCCTCACACCGCCCTCGCAGACACCGACCTGCAGGTCTTGTCTCTGACATGGGAAGACGTGGGCAGGTAGCTACAGAGCACTGTACTCTACAGGGGGACACAACCTCTCAATCCACTTGAGCTTGCTTGCTTCCTTGGAGAAAGTGCCTTTTGTTTTTTCTAAACATGATTGTATGAAGTTGGGTCCAGAGTCCTTACTCGGGGAAAACCGTTGCTTTAGTTGGACTAAGTCCACAGAATCAGACTGTGTTTCAATGTTAGATTTTCACTGACGCCATGATGCCACTTAATCATATCTGTCAGATTCTTACTCCTCCTCCACCTATCAGCACAAATGCCTTCCCTGATACGAATGGGCTCTTCAAAGTCTGGTGTGTACACAAGTCTTGGCGTGAAGTAGGCCCAAACAGTTTGAAAGCTAGAAGACGCCCTACTCTGTGCCCACCCAGGCCACAGCTCAGGTGCCACCTGGTACTCCAAGAGCTGCTACTTCATAGAAGGTGGGTCCGAGGCCTGCATGCGTCCAGGACTGACCTTGGTGACTCTGGTCTCTGTGTCCTGCAGGACAGTTTGGGCATCTTCTCTGTCCTAAACCTCCCTCTTACTCAATGTCATGAACACCTCCGTCCTCCTGCATAATGACCTTCCCTTAGGTTCACTCTGGGTTCAGGTAGTGGACGGGAAGACCTGCAGACTCACTCTGCAGGGCATGCGGCTCAGTGGGTGACCTGCGTGGCCAAGAGGCCACACGAGGAGCCAGACAAAGGCAGCTGTGGAAATGCAGAGTTTCCATTGTCCAAACCTCCAAACCCGCATTTACCCCACTTGGGCCTTTACCTAAAAATGATCTTTCTTTAAATGCTGTCTTGTTTTGGTAACATGGATGGAACCTAGGGGAGCTTAGCCACTGAGCCATATCCTCGGCCCTTTTCATTTTGAGATGGGGCCTTGCTAAGTTGTTTAGAACCTCAATGAGTTACCGAGACTGGCCTTGAATTGTGATCCTCCTGCCTCAGCCTCCCAAGCCCCTGGATGACAGGTGTGCCCCACTGCGCTGGGCTCAAATTCAGTTAAATAAGTGAAACAGCTCTTTATTCCAAGAGTGGACACAGGCTCTAGCAGGGAAGAGCTTAGAAAAATTTTTGGAAAAAAATCAAATTGATAAATGATAAAATTGGACTGTGAATTGGTAGTTGGAGGAGAATCAACAGAAAAATTAAGTATTTTTTTTTTTTTTAAATAAAAGCACACCTAAGCCTGGGGTGGGCTGGACAACTGGGCAGTGACCGAGAGGCTCGGGTCTGAATCCAGGGCAGGGCACTCAGAGGGGACGAGGTCTGACTGGGAAACGTGGCTGGCTGTGCTCCACCTGACCGCTGATGCCCAGAAGTGAGGCGGGTGGTGCTGGATCCCCCCAGGAGGGTCTGTGGGTGCTGCAGATTTCTTCGTGGGAAAGAAAGTGTCGCTTGTGGATTTCAGGAGAGGGGGAGGATAACCTGAGGGCTGGACCACTTCTGGGCTAGCTGCTGCTTCCCCGGTTCCAAATGGCAGAAGAAACTGTCGGTACAGGGGACAAGAACCAGAAGCTAACATAACGGACCAGGCCCACAAAGTCCAGCAGGCAGCCAGCTGCCAAGGACAGGGGCGGAGACCTGGGCTGGAGGCAGAGATGGGCTGGGGTGACTGACGCCTGTCAGTTCCGTCTCCCTGTTCTGGTTGGTGGTTTTAAACTGAACACCATTGGCCTCACGCCCCGAGTCGGCCTCATGCAATGCCCTATAAGTGGGACTTATTGACACTTATCTTTCACTGTTATTGGTGACCTGTACATAGCAAGAACTAGAGGCTTTCCACTCATGATGTCAAGTTTTCATCTAAAATAAATTGGTCTCAATAATTCATGGAAACCAGTAAGTAAACAAGTCTGGTGGCAATTAGCTATGCCAAAAGTTGTGAGATTTGGGGACCCTCTTGGTGAGCTTTACCTCTGGGCCCTTTCCTGAAGAATGGGAGCTGTCCCCTGATTGGTGAGAAGAGCTGCTTCAAGAAGGCCCTTTGGAGAACCTATCACAAAGGACATTTGCCTCTGTCCCTCCCCAGGTTATAGATCAGGAATGGTTGACTCTCTCCGACTGTCTTCACTGGGGTCCTACAAGAGCTGGGGCCCGTGTGTGTTTTCAATCTCTACACCCTTCTCCCTCCCAGCCTCCCTTCGGCTCTGTCGTCACAGACACGCCTGCCTTCCACCATCTTGGGCACAATGGAGTCCTGGGGACGGGAGGCGGGGCAGGCTGCGAATTAAAACACATCAAAGATGCTGAGCTTTAAAGTTGTCGTGAAGAGGAACTGTATCTTCACTCATGCCCCGGCAAGAGATTAGCAGCTTGAAATCACTCTGACAGTGTCAGTGGCTCTCTTGCATACGATGGGGAATTTTAATTCCAGTCTGTGAAATTGTAATTGCCTCTGGAGGAGGAGTGAGGGATCCTGGGTAAGGGACACAGCCAGGCTGCACGTCAGAGTTGCCACTTGCTGCCACATCAGATATCACTTGCTGTTACTCAAAAATCACTCCTGCCTTCCATATGGGAAGCTGAACTGGGAAGTGAAACTAAATTAACAGAAACTGTCAGCCGCTCAGAGCGGCTGTGACAGAGGTGGGTGACTCTCATCAGAAAAGGCAACTTTTTCCTCTTTCTTTGGTTAACATAAAGAGTTTCACAAACAAATTCCATTCCTTAAGGTCTGCGGTTAGATGATGTCATTATTAAGCAAAAAACTATCAGTCTGGGGCATAAGATTAGAGCTACCAATTTCTACCCAGTGCTTCCTGGAAAGAGTGGGGGGCAGCGGGGGGGGGGGGGGCTCAAAGAGTAATGAAAACAATGAAGATAAAAAGTCTGTGTCAAGTTGATGTTTGTGATGGACTCAAATTACCTGCTATCAAAGTTAAACTGTCTGAAAAATCACTTCCTGGCTATGGTTGGCACAGAGAGAACCTGAGCTCCACATCTCATTACGAAACATTGGAGACGGGGAGTTACCTGCATAAGGGAGGACCTCACCTGCCAGCTTCTATGGACGGGAGCTTGAGCAGTGTGAAGAGGTTCTGAAATCGCATTTCCCCCTTCCCCAAAGAAATCACTTAGCTCCTTTTCTAAGAAGAATTTGAGACTGTAGCATAACATCTTCTAGAAATTCCAGAGAAGTCGGATATGAGCTTTACTTTTCCTCCTCTGACGGATTTTGGGGCGAATTCCACGTGCTAAAGTGGACTCCCTGTTAAAGAAGGCTTGGCTTAGAAGATGCTGGTGCCCACTGCGGCCTCTCGGGGAAGACCAGTGGCCAGGGCTCTGTCTTGCTTTGGCCACCGTTATTTTTGAGTGCTACTTTGTCATTGCTGTCATAAACTAAAGTTGAGTGGTTTTTAAGAGATGTTTATACTTCTTTATGAGGTATGGTAAGATAACTCAATACACATATAATGTGGGATAATCAAATTGGGGTAGAAAGTACTTCCATTGCTTCCAAAGTTGAATTCCCGACTAGTTTCCGGTCATCTTGAATTTTTTTTTTTTTTTTAAACCAACAGATGCCTTACTGGGCTACAGGAAACCTAAACTCGGCCTCCTCCTGTGCTTTGACTTCTCGTCCCTCTTGTAACCTTGCCATTCTTCCTTGAGGTCAACTCTGCAGTCTCCGCTGAGTTAGCAGAGGCAGCACTGGGGTTTGTGTTGGCTCACCATCCCTTTCCTGTGAGGACAGGGTTTCCTGCCTCATCACTGAATGACAGTGTGTGGACACACCATATTTTCTTTATTCACCCACTAGCCTACTCCTGATGGGCATCCAGGCTGACTCCATATTTGAGTTACTGAGGAGCCCCCAAGTACACGTGGGAGGGCAGGTATCACCTGGGCAGAGTGAGTTCATCACTGATGCACACCCCATGGCGGGATGGCTGGATCACATAGCGGGTCTGTTTTCAGTTTGCAAAAGAATCTCCATACTGTTCTGCGTAATGGCTGCACCAATCTACATTCCCACCAGCAGTGTGTTGTTAGAATCCTTTTTTCTTTTTTTTTTTTTTTTTGGAGGGGGGGAGGTCCTTTTGATGATCTCTCACCTCAGTTATGAATGGCTATCTTGGGTTTTCATTTGCATTTCCCTGATTAATGATGTTGAGCATTTTTTTAATATGCTTTTGGCCATCTGCATGTCTAAGAAAAGTCTATTCAGATCTTTAGCCCAGTTTTTAAATAGATGTTTTAGCTTTTTAAATTCCTCATATATTCTGGACATGAATCCCTCATGCAATGAAAAGTTTGCGAATATTTTCTCCCATTCTGCAGGCCATCTCTGATGGTCTCCTATGCAGTGCAGAAGTTTCTTAGCTTGATCTGGTCTTCCATTTGCCTATTTTGTAGCCTGTGCCTTGGTGTGCTATCCCCACCTCAAAAAAAAAAAAAAAAATCATTAGCTCACCCCAGTGTCTTGAAGTGTTTCCCCTGAGAATTCTTTTTTTTTAATTTTTTATTGTTGGTTGTTCCAAACATTACAAATTTCTTGATATATCATATTTCACACTTTGATTCAAGTGGGTTATGAACTCCCATTTTTACCCCATATACAGATTGCAGAATTACATCAGTTACACATCCATTGATTTACATATTGCCATACTAGTGTCTGTTGTGTTCTGCTGCCTTTCCTATCCTCTACTAGAGAGAATTCTTGTAGGGATTTTGTAGTTTCAGGTTTGACGTCCAGGTCTCTGACCCATTTTGTGAGTGAATGGGATCTAGTTTCATTCTGCAGATACAAATCCAATTTTGCCAGTGCCATGTATTGAAGAGATGGCTGTGTGTGGATTAATTTCTGGCTCTTTTCTGTTCCGTGGGTCAGTGTGTGTTTTTGTGTGAGTACCATGTTTTGGGTTACTGTACCTTGTGTGTTTTGAAGTCGGGTATTGAGATGTCTTCCTCCAGCTTTGCTTAATTTTCTTGCTCACATTTGCTGTGGCTACTGTAGTTCTTTCATGGTTCCATACAAATTCTAAGATTTTTTTTCTATTTCGGTGAAGAAAGTCATTGGTATTTTGATGGAAATCACAATGGATCTACAGATCCCTTTGGGGCATATGGTCATTTTAAACAACATTAATTTTTTCAGTCCCATGAATATGGTATATCTTTCCATTTTTAAAATGTTCTCTGTAATTTCTTTCATCATTATAAAGATCTTCCTCTTCAATTTATTTTTTGTGACTACTGTCAATGGAATGGCTTTCTTGACTTTTCCAGCAAATTCATTATTGGTGTATAAAAATGCTGTTTTTTTGCACATTGACTTTTGTACATCGATTTCTCTTTTGTGCAACTGTATGGCATTTATCGGTTCTCACACTTCTTGGTGGAGTATTTATGTATAAAATCATGTCATGTGCCAACAGAGATGATTTAACCTCTTTCTTTCCTTGCCCAACTGCTCTTGCTGAGACTTCTGGGCTCTATTTACTAAGAATGGCAAAAGGGAACATTCCTGTCTTGCTCCAGACCTCAGGAAATGAGCCTTTCCTTGTTTGGTATGATACTGTCTGGGTTTTCCTATGGGCCTTAGTATTCCAAGGTAAGTTCCTTCCATGGCTAGTTTGTTCAGTTTTCATTATGAAGGAAGTTGAATCTTATGCTTATTCTGCTTCTACTAATCTGATCATGGTTTTTGTCTTTCATTCTGTTAATGTGGTTTATCATGGTTTTTTTTTTTTTTTTTTTTTGGAATGTTGAATAGTCTTTGAATCTAAAGAATGGTCCAACTTGATTATGCTGTAGGAACTCGTTTGACATGACAATGAAGTCACTTTGCAAATTAAAAAAAATTGTTTTAGTTATATATGACTGTAGATGCATGTATGCACTTTGATATACTAAATATATAGTAAAATTACTCATTTTTCTGATACCAGACATGGAGTCGTGTGTGTATATGTATATATATGCATGTGTGTGCATGTGCATGTGTGTGTGCGTGTACAGTGGTAATGTTGTATCATTCTTCTATCATGCCTATCCCCATACCCCCCTCCCTGCCCTCCCTTCACTCCACTCTATCTGATCTAAGCTAACTCTATTCCTCCCTAGTGCCCCTCCTGCCACCCACTAAGACATGACAATCGTAAATATTTATGCCTCAAACTTTGCACTTTTTTATTGGTAATATTTGTATTAAAAAAAATTTTGTATTAATGTTCATTAGAGACGTTGGTCTAGGTTTTTTCCTTGTTTTTAATTATTTTTTATTTTGTTGGTGCTGGGGATTAAACCCAGGACCTCATGCATGCTGGGTGAGACTGTCCCACTGAGCTATTCCCCAGGCTGGTTTTCTTTTTGCTGTGTCTTCGTCTGGTTTTGGTGTCAGGACAATGCCAGCCTCGTGAAAGGAGTTGAGCAAAGTTCCTTCCAATTCAATTTTTTGAAATAGTCTAAAAGGAATTGGAATTAGTTTTTCTTATGTTTTGTAGAATGTGGCAGTAAAACCATCAGGTCCTAGACTGTTTTTTTGTTTTTTTAAGACTGGAGACTTTTAATTCTTCACTTATTATTGATGCTCTTTTCTATTGCTATGTGATTGGTGTTTGAGTTGTATGTATTCAGGAATTTGTCCATTTCTTCTAAACTTTCCAGGTTTTTTAGCACATACTTATTCAAAGTAGTTTCTTATGATCCTTTGTGTTTCTGCGGTATTTATCAGTTATAATGTCTCCTTTTCACTTCTGAATTATGTAGTTGGGTCTTTTTTCCATGGTTTGTTTCACTAAATGTCAGCTTTTTGAAAATAGAAACAAATTAACTATTTCATTGAATTTTGGGGGGTGATTTTCCCCCTAAATACTGTGCTCTGATCTTTATTTCTTCTAATTTTAGGTTTGGTTGGTTCTTGACTTTCTCAGTCCTTGGGATGCATCCTTCGGTCATATATTTGAAGTCTTTCTAGTTTCTTGTGTTTTACACCACTTTTGCCATATTCCACGGATTTTGATAAGGTGTGCTTCAAGAAGCTGTCTGGTTTCCCTTCTAATTTCTAATGGGTTGCTGAGTTTCCCAGCACAGAGGATCGAACCCGGGGCTTTGCCTGTGGGAGACGAGTGCCCTACCCACGGGACTGCATCCCAGCCTCCCACTCGAGTTGAAGAGCATGTCAGTCAATTTCCATGTAACTGTCTATTTTCCATTATTCTTGACTTGTTCTGTGTGGTCTGACAGGACACATCATACTTCAGTTTTAAAAAACTTACTGAGACTTGGAATTGAGGACTAACATGATCTATCCTAGAAAACGGTTCATGTAATGATCAGAAGTAGGTATAGCGTTCTGTATCTGTTGGATGAAATGCTCTGTAAATGTCTGTTGGGTCCGTTTGCTATTTTCATTTGCTATAGTGCAACTTGGATGTTTCTTTGTTGATATTGTTCTCAGGATGACCTGTCCATTGAGGAAAGTGGGGCATTGAAGTTCAGTTATTATTGCACTGGAGTCTCTCTTTGGATCTAATTTCTATATTGTGGTGGTCCTGTATTTGGTACCCATGTATTTACAGTTGTTACATCTTTTGGCTGAACTGATCCTTTTTTCAGCATTTAATGAATTTGTTGCTATTTTTTGTTTGATGTAAAGCCTCCTTTGTGTGTAGCTACTCTGTTCACTTCTGGTTTCCATTCGCATGCTATATTTTTCCATGTATTTTACACGTGTATTAAAATTTATTTTGGACAACCTAGAGTTAGGTCTTTTATTGAATCCTGTTGGGATCCTTTTGAGCTTGAATATTTCAGAAGTTTTCACCTATTTTATAAAAACGGAGTTTTAGTGCCTTTCTCCTCTTCTACTTCTATAATTTGGTAATGTGAACTTTTCTTCACATACATCTTCTGAGCTTCCTTGTTTTTTCTTGCTGTTTCTGTTGTTAACGTTGGGGATTCAATCCAGGGGCATTTAACCACTGGGCCACATCCCTAGTCCTTCTTTTTTTTTTTTGTATTTTATTTAGACAGGGTCTAGCTGAGCTGCTTAGGACCTTGCTCAGTTACTGAGGCTGGCTTTGAACTTGCAATCCCCCTGCCTCACCTCCTGAGCCACTGGCCTGGGCCACCATGCCTGGATGCTGTTTTCCTATTTGGGGCTGGAATAATTCAAAAGACCTATCCTCAAGTTCAGAAACTGCATCTTCCATTCATTCTAGTTTGCTGTGAGTGCTCTCAACTGGAATCTGTATCTCACTGACTGAGGTTTATAGCTACAACATTTCCACTTGGTTCGTTCTTTGTGATTTCCATCTCTTGGTCAACTGTCTCATTCCCACCCTGAGTTGTTTCATTCTGTGCTGTCCACAAGTATTCTCCTGCAGTTCTGAGTTCTCATAGGATCATTCTATTGAATTTGTGTCCATAGTTTGTAGGTTTCCTTTAGACTGGGTTCTATTCCAGGGGAACTTTTTTCCTTTGAAGTACCTTACTTCCATGTTCTTGGGTTTCTACCTTGATGTCTGTGCATCTGGTGTAACAGTCACCTCTTTTGATATTTTTTATGGGGTACCTTTTTCAGGAAATGGTCTTTTCATTTAGATGGGACATAGGTCATTTGTCAGGTGATCTGGCTTTGGTTGTAGGTGAGCCACGTGCAGCCCTGTGTGACTTGCTCAGCTGTGACTGCTGTCAGTGTCTAAGTGCCTCAACAGGCAAGACTGAGCACTGGTCCACCTTTGCAGTGAACATGGTCTCTCAAGGTACATGTGCTCAGGTCCCATGTAGTCAAGCTCTGATGGCACTGAGCTTGTGACGGCAGCTGCCATGGTCTGTGGTGCAGGATGCAGAGGACTGTCCCCAGGTGACACAGGGCAAGCACAGGTGATCTCAAGGGTTGTGACACCAGGATCCATCCCCCCAGAGCCATGTTATGTGAAGGACACTTTCCCCATGTCCCTTGGGATGAATGTGGGAGATGCAGCCACATGATTGGATGGGGCCTCTTCCTCGGGACCTGTGGGATTAGCATGGTGACGTTGGGGTCTCTGGCACTGGTGACCACAGAGTCAAGGTTGTGGGATGTAAAGAAGGCCTTCCCCAGCTCCTGTGGGTGAACGTAGTGGCACTGGGGCTTGTGGCACAGACAGCATCTTTCCCGGAGCTGCAGGATGTGCATGTGGACTTCTTCAGTTCCCAAGGGACAAGCATAGGTGCTGGTGGAGCTTTGGGAACCACCGCCTGTGGTCCCAAGGCTGTGCACTACGGAGGAGACCTTTACTGGTCCTGGGGCACGTGGGGCTGATGTATGCACCTACAGCACTGGTATGTGGTCCTGGAGGGTCAAGACGGGGAGGAGACCTCCTCTTGGTCCTGTGGAGTGAGTGCAAGTGACACTGGGGCTTTTGACATTTACCTGTAATCAAGTTGTAGGACATGGAGTGTCCCCAGGTCTGGGGGAGCAGGTGCTCATGAAGCAGGGACTCCGACCTTGGTAGGCATGTGTTCCAGCTTCAGGACAGAGAGGACCTTCCCCAGGCCCCAAAGGATGAGCATCAGTGATGCCAGGGGCTTTCTGCTCCAGCACCACAGCCCCAAGGCGTGAGCTGGGCAAGAGGCCTTCCCTAGTTCCTGAGGGGCTGGCATGGGTGGGGGTCCCGCTTGTGGCTCTGCGACGAGCTGCCAGTCCTGAAACCGCAGGGTGCTGAGGCCTATGAGATGTGTCAAGCTCCTGGTGCTGCCGGGGCTCTGCCTGCTGGCCCCAGTCGGGTGGAATCGAGTCACGGCTGTTTCAGTAGCTGGGCTCCCGGGGGTCGGAGGGCCCCTGCAAGGTTCTCCTCCAGGGCAGAGCAGTACCTTGAGACCAGCCCACTGCCACACTGGACGCAGAGCCTGAGAACTGGGAACTCCTGCCGTCAGGGCTGCTGGCACTTCCTACCTACCTTTTTGGATGTGAAGTGTCCCCCAAAAGCTCACGTGTGAGACGATGCAAGAAGGTTCAGAGGAGAAATGATGGGGTTACGACAGCCTGAACCCAACCAGTGAATTAATTTCCTGATGGGAGCGGACCGAGTGGGATCTGAAGTGCTGGGTCTGGCTGGGGAGGGGGAATTGGGGCGTGGCGTTGGGGTGTATATGTCTGCTTCTCCCTGCTTCTTGAACACCATGATGTGAGCTGCTTCCCTCTGCCACACACTCCACCATGATGGTCGGCCTCATCTCGAGCCCAGAGAAATGGAGCTGGCCTTCTGTGGACTAAGACCTCTGACACTCTGCGCCCTCAAATAAACCTTTTCTAATTGTGCAGGTCAGGTCGTTAGTCACACAGCAGTGACAAAGCTGCCTGAAACACCTGTGGTGTGAAGCGCCCTCCACACAGGGAGCTGGAGCTGGCTGTGGTCTCCACTCCAGGTGGCCTCTCTGACTCTGTCACTTCCTTGTTGATTTCCAGATCTCTCCCTTAATGGCTGTCCTGGAAGGAGTATTTTCTTACCAGGAGCAGTGGCACACACCTATAATCCCCACGGCTTGGGAGGGTGAGGCAGGAGGATTGAGATCAAAACCAGCCTCAGAAAAGCGAGGTGCTAAGCAACTCGGTGAGACCCTCTCTTTAAAATACAAAATAGGACTGGGGATGTGGCTCAGGGGCTGAGTCCCCGAGTTTAGTCTCCGGTGCCCGAGGTGGGCGGGGGGAGTATTTGCTGCCCTGGTTGTGCTCTGGGGCAGAGCTGCCCACCTCTCGGCCCCCTTAGATCCTGTTTTCTTCTAGTGTGTGGTGCTGGGTCTTGAAGGCCAGGGCTCTCCCACACCCTGGCCCCCTGACTTGGGAATTTAAAGGCTGACTCTCACCTGCCGGTGCTGAGTAAAGTTTTGGTTCCTCCACGTTTCTCTGCCAAGAAGTATTTTTCCCTCTCCAAACAAAAAAAATTGTTTTACAGGGAAGCATTTAAAAAAAAAAATCCTGTTTCCTTTTTTAAATCACTAAATATAATCTTACCAAACTCGATCTGTTGGTGGTCATATGGTAGGAACCACGTGAGGTCTCCTGGGTGGCCAGCAGGGTCTGGAGTACACACAACGAGCCGGCGTTGGGCAGTCAGCTGAGGGGTGCTGGGTTTGCTCACGGGGAGGACCATGTGATGACCAGTGTGTGTAGTTACACTGTAACCCAGATCTTGGGGCTCAAGAGATGGATATTCGTTGTGAAGAAGAGAGATCCAAGCTAGTCACACAACCCTTCACCATTTCTTAGCAAAACTGGAAGCTTGGGCCATTCAGCCATTCTTTTTTGTTAATCTGGTATCCAAATACACGGAGACCGGTTCCTGTTCGTTCATTTGCTTGTTCACCTGATTTCTCTCTCCACGTGGGAGGAGAGGCTCAGTGATGTAATGGGGACTCATTAAAGGCAGTTCAGGAGTGGAGCCTGTAGGTGAGTCCTGAAGCATCTCAACACCAGGACAATGTTGGGCTCCTTGTTCGGAAACGGTCCAAGCTGGAAGGCTGGCCTTGGACAGGTTGCCTCGCTTGCTGATGCTAGTCTCCACCTGTAGGTAGGAGGTTCACCTCCATGTCTCTGGGCCTCTGGCTCTTCCCCCAGGCTGAGGGAAGACTTCGCCATCAAGACAGGCCAGGTTCCCGATGGGACAGACATGCACAGATTCCCTCTGCCATGTACCAAGAGGTCCTCTGTGCAGCCTTCCCAAGTCTCAATTCTAATTTCCAATATCACTGTAAGAAAGCGTCAGTTTCCTGACTTACGGAGAGACAGAAGCTGCTTAGGATTGAACACCAGAAGGCAGCTGGTGGGAATTTCTGGGGCTCCAAGTTGATGATTTGAACGTTGGGTCCCCTGCCACAGGGTTTGCTTTCAATATGAATAGTTCAAGGGAGAGCTAGTGTCAAATTGCCTTTTTTAAAACTTTTGATTTGTATACTTAAAAGTATTAATTTCCTCAACGGGAGCTACCACATTTTAGCTATAGGATTTTCTTATAGCTTTTAAAAATTCTGATGGCCCAAGGCAATCTGTTTTGGTAAGTTTACTTTTTTTTTAAGCTAGCATTCAACCAACTTCTCCCCATCCCCAGCACTGGGGACTGAATCCAGGCCCGTGTGCATGCTGGGCAAGAACTCCACCACTCAGCTTCTGCCTCTCTTAACATTGCTTGGGAACTCTCAAACTTTCTGCTTTAAAAGATCTTGGAGGATGTTGGGTTAAGAGAAAGGGAAGAGGGATCCAAATTCAAGGCTTGAAAATCTTTGTATGGAGGTCAGAGATCTTACACCTTAGTTTTTCTTCTTGTACATCTTCCTATCAGAGATGAAGACCTAAAACTAGGGAAAGAAGGAATAGTTAAGGGCCACAACGTGGCAGACCTTCCTTTGGTGGCTCAGTCATTCATAGAAGGCTCAAAGCCCAAACCAGCCTGGATGTTTCTCCATGTGAAACACCTGAAAGTAGCATTCAAAAGACCCTCCAGGTAAGCCAGCCTCTGTAGGCTCCACCTCCTGCTCATTTCTGTTTGATTTCTAGTTTTCCTGTCAGTTATGGGGACAGATGAGACGTGACAGTGACTGCTCACTAGTGTCTGCTGGGTGATAGACAGTGCCAGAATAAGGGCTCACTCACTCAGGCCCTGACCATGGAGTGGAAACTGAAACCTGGCCCCTCTCTGCAGCTTTGTAGACAGGACAAGCTTTAACACTTTAATGGGTCAGTGATCAGGAATGTGGAGTTTCCTATGAAGTTTGGAATTGAGGGTCGTGGGCCATAAAGTGGCGTCTACAGGAAGCAGAAGCCCTTCTCTTACCTCTCAAATGATACCAAATAAGGATGTGGAAGTCACACAGGCTAGGGGACAACACACACTCACAGAGAAACAGAAAACCAGGAACATCTGCCCCCTCAGATCCCACCCTCGAGATAGTTATCACAGGTGGCTTTTCTGTGACGCATTCGCATCCATTTATTAAGAGAGTGTGTTCTTGGCAGGTGAAGTTCCAAATCCAGAAAGCTGGAGTCGGCCATTTAAATGGGAGCAGATGAGCAGAGAAGGTAGCAGGTGCTGCAGGGATAAAGGGTTGCTAGGGCCCCAGAAGCCATTCAGGGTGGAAGAGCCAAAAAAAGATTAAGGATCAAAGATGCTGAACTACAAAGATGGGAGCTGCCTCTGATGGAGGCACTCTCCTGATTAAAACAGTGGTGGGACCCACACCTCCAGCTTGAGTTTCGTGTTACAGCCACACAGCAACACAAACGCACCCCAGAGCCGCAACACCCCCAGTGTCGGTGACAGCAGTGCCCAAGACAAGAGCCGCCCCTCTGGCTGAGCGGGGCCACTAATGCTCTCCTGGAAACCGGCCTGTCGGGAAACTGGGTCACGGACAATGCACAGAACCCAAGGGCAGAGGCTTAACTCTTCCTAAGCCTGGCACCGTGGTCCCCCAGTTGTTTCCCAGGGTTGGTGGTTGGTGTAGGGTGAGGACGGGGAGCTTGCTGCTGGCAGCATCAGTGGGAGCGTTGGCCCCTCCCTGCCATTGCGGGTTGTCTTCTCAAGCATAGAGGAACCTGCAGCATGCAATACCTAGGAGTCTGCTTGGAAGCCTACACTGGCTCATCTTTAGCTGTTGGACGAAGCCCAGGTTCTTTAGCGTGGCATCAAAACTCTTAAGACAATGAACTTAATCGATTCCCATGTGTATTATTGCTACTTACAGCTTTTCATCATAAAAATACCTGGGTCCCCTTCCCTCAGCTCCTGGGAATCTGCATTACACCCACTGTCAATTTGCCTATTCTAGGTACTCCATGTAAGTGGGTTGAGGCAGGGTAGATTAGGGACCCTGTCTGCAGCCCTACTCTACCTTGACTAGTGGAGCCGTGAGGCTAAGGAACTCCCTTTCATCCTGCCTCTGGGAGTTACAAGAAGTGGGAACTTCCAAGCATCGACATCAAGACCCTGTTTTCCAAACAGCATGCCCACCTATCATGAGGAGCATGTGCAGGGACCTGGGTTTGACTTGGAGGTTTAAGACTCCACACATACTGCTTCTCATGCATCTGATGTAGAAGCTGGGAATGGACATCAAGCACAAGTGCACGAGGCATCACAGGCAAGTAACGGGCTCTGCTATCGCCTCTTGGCATAAACCACTCCTAACCATAAAGCCTGCCAAAGGCGAACAACTCAGAAACACATACAAGCCCACACTCCCCCAGAGTCCACGGATGGGTCTTGGTCAGCCTTGCTGCCAGGGTACCGTGTATCTTCCTCCAACAAACTCTTAACTGCTACTCTTTGTCTTGGTGAGTTCTGGTCACCACTCATTTGTCTGCCACCTCCAATCACATGACAGGGGTCATATAATTTGTCCACGTCTGGCTTTTTTTCACTACCAAGTTTTTTTAAGGTTCATTTGGGCTAATGTGCAAGTGTGCTTAGCACGCAGGAGGTTCTGGGCTCCATCCCCAGCACCAAAACCCAAAAAGCTTTGTGTGCAGAATTTCACCCCTTTTCAGGGCTGAGTGACATCCCATTTTATATATGGACTGCACCTTCTCCGACTGTCCATCAATGGACAGTTGGGTTGTATTCGCCGTTGGTCATGCACAGGATGAGGCTATGAACATTGATGTTGACATCTGAATCTCTGGTTTTAATTCATTTGGAAATTTACCTAGGGATGGAATTGGGGGTCTCATGGAAGTTCTAGGTTTAAACTCTGAGGAACCACTATGCCATTATCCAGTGTCGACATTTAACATTTTCACCCCAAACTTGAGGGTTCTAATTTCTCCACATAACTTGACATGTTATTCTCTCTTCCCTTGTAGCCATCCTAACGGGTATGTAAGGTCTCACTGAACTGTTGGTTTGCCTTTCCCTGATGACACTGACATTGACCATCTTTCCATGTGATTATTGGCCACTCATATCCTTTTTTTTTTTTTTTTGAGAAATACTTATTTAAATCTCTTACCAATTCTTGAATTGGGTCATTTTTTTTGAGGTGTATTTATCTACTATATTCTGGATGTCGAGCCCTTTTAAAATGTTATTTGCAAATATGTTCTTTCACTGTATGTCATCTGCATTCTTAAGACTGTCCTTTGCACCTAAGTCATTGAGTCCAATTTATCTTTCATTACCTGTAATTTTGGTGACAAAGCCATAAGATCATTGTCAAATCCAATGTTGTAAAGAATTTCCTTCAGGGTTTTCTTCTAAGAGTTTATAATTTTGTTTAGGTTTTTGTGTTTGATCCTTCTGGATTTTTAAGATGGTATCAAGGAAGGTACAAACTTATTCCTTTGCACGTGTATATCCAGTTTTTTTCGGCAGCATTTTTGGAAAAGTATTGAATTGTTGAAAATGAATTGATCGCATATGTGGGCATTTGGTCTTACATTTGCTCTTCTATTTCATTGGTCTATATGTCTGTCCATATGACAGTGACACCCTGTTCTAAACAGTGTAGCTTCACAGTTGGGAAGTGTAAGTCCTCCAACTTTGTTCTTTTTCAAGGTTGTTCTGGTTATTTGGGTCCCTTTGCAATTCCAAGTGAACTTGTGTTGAATTTTCCATTTCTAGGGAAAAAAAGAGATTGCTTTGAATCTGTAGCTCTTTTGGAGTAGTACTGACAGCGGTGCTAGGTCTTCCTCTCCATGAAGATGGGATACCTGCTTATTTTTTAGGTATTACTAAATTTCTTCCAGCAATGATTCTTGGCATTCAGCATACAAGTCTTACACTTCCTTGATTAGATTTACTCCTAAATATTTAATTAAAACAGCCAAATACTTTTTGGATACTCTTGAAAATGGAATTATTTAATTTCTTTTTAGATTTTCTGTTCACCAGCAATAAATAATGATTTTTGTATTTTGGTCTTGCACAACTGCCAAATTCACTTATTAGCTCTAGTGAGTTATCAGTTTCTTTGGGATTCTCTAGACATAGAACTATGTCATCTGCAAATACAGAGAATCGTGTCTTCCTAATTTGAAAGCCTTTTACTCCTTCCACTTATCTAAGAGTGTGAAATAGTAGTGGTGTAAGTATGCATTCTTGTCTTATCCCTGATCTTAGGGGGAAAACTTTTCAGCCTTTCAACATCAAGTATGATGGTAACTTCAGGTCATAAATACTCTCTATTAGGCTGAAAATTGTCCCCTTTATTCCTTGTTTTCTAATCTGTCTTCATTGTGAAAGAGTTGAATTTTGTCAAATGCCTTTTCTGGTCAACTAGATGACCATGTTCCCTCAACCCCCTTTGTTCTATTAGTGATGTTCTACATTTATTTTCTTATGTTGACTAACACTTCAATTGCTAGGATAAATCACTCTTGTCGTCATCAATATAAATAGTCCTTTTAATATGCACTGGATTCAATTTGCTAATATCTTAATTTTGGCATTTATATACTCATAAGGGATATTGGCTGGTTACTTCCTTATACTGTCCTTCTCTGGTCCTGGCATAAGGGCAATGCTAACTTTATATAATGAATTTGAAAGTGTTCATTTCAATTTTTCGAAAGGAAGGATTTGTATTCCTCAACTAGAATTCACTTCTATAGCCATCTGGTTTGGACTTTTCTTTGTTAGGAGTATAATGTGTCTTTCATGCTGCTCAGGGGGGAACCTAGTCTAGGGGAAGAAAGTCTTGTCATGAGGCATTTCCTTAAGAGGATCGAGCCCTGAAAATCAGAATCTTCCCAGGAACCCTCCCTTCCCCTATATACCTAGTTCAACCTTAGGTCCACTTGTCAGATAGATTCACATCATTCCTGGTTATTTCAAACAAATTAAAGATTCCAGACAGTATCCTTCCACAAGGTGGGCTAGGACCTACCTTCAGGGCAAAAAGTATCATTAGTCACTTCAAGCGACCATGAGGGAGACAATACTGGATTTGAAAGCAGGTTGTCGGGTGTGACTGGAATCCCTCCTTACATATATTCTATGTGGATGGTATGCTATGTGGTTCATGAAGTCAGGCTGGAGTACAAAATGTTTTAAGTAAACAGGCATGTCTTATATCCTTAGATCTACTTAAAAACCATAATTTCATTGTTTATGGATATTGGGGTAAATACAGAAGTCAAAAGGTTAGGCCTTGGAACAAGTCTGGGATAACATCGTTAGCTATTATGATTAATTAGGTATATTATAAGCAGATTAGATAAACACAGGAGTTAAGATTTCTAGTTCTGCAGGTTTTTCTGGACTCTAGCTTCACCCTTACCTTCCCTGGGGCTCCCCCCCCCACCTTCCCTGGGGCTCCCCCCCTTCCCTGGCCCTCCCCCCCCCCACCTTCCCTGGCCCTCCCCCCACACCTTCCCTGGCGTTCCCCCCCTCCCTGGCCTCTTACCTCATCAGAACTCATAAGTGTGTTCAGATGTCCTTAGCTGGGAGAGCCATAGAGACCAGATGCACTCCTTGCTTGGACTTCTCCACAGTTGGGATGTTTGGCCACAGAACTCCAAGAAAGGTATTGAGAGGAAATAATTGACAGGAAACTACTGAAGAATAACATCTGCATTGCCTTTTACCCTCTAGGCAGGGTGGGGGAGGGCATGACTTGGAGGCCTCCCTACTAATCCGGCTCTTTTCATCTTGGGCCATAGAAAATCCCCTTGATCTTGGCTCGCCACCCAGATCTGTGCTCTACACTATTCATTAATTTGATCTCCTCAAATACAGCTGTAATCCATTTTCTTTGAATTTTTCTTCCTTGACTGTATCTGTTAGATTCGTGCCTCAAGGAACTTTGGATGACTTTCTATGCTATATGGAATTGTGGGTGGTTATGCATTTATCAGAATTTAAAACACCCAACTATAAAACTGGGGTCACCTTTAAATAGCTGGAGTTATCAAGAAATGGGAGGAAATGGTATATCAATGGTCAAAAGAAGAGGGACAATCTTTGGACATGATCTCACTTCATCTTTCAATGACTCTCGTTTTATGGGCAAGGCTCAAAACGAGAAATGGCCTGGCTGGAATTTAAACCAAAGTTTTGCTGGTGCTCAAAACCCCAGCTCCTTTTCCTTAGATATCTGCCTAAAATTCGTATTGGCAACAACTAGAACCTGAATCCAATTGATTCAGATCTTTAACTCCTATATGGTTTCCACACCTTAGAAATCAAATTCAGCGATAAGCCAAGTGTAACTTATCAAAGATGTGCTACGGCCAAGTCAACTTGAAGGTAAGGGGGAAATATTTTGAGAAGTGAGTAGGACCCCAGATGAAATGTTAAGCATGGATCTTCTAAATTAGGTTGCAACCCTAGAGCAGACGTTTTCAAACTTCCTTGACTCATGACATCTCTCAGCCAAAGAAACACTAGGGCGTTCTGTTTATTAAGTAGGTAGGCCCTAAGAACTTACTAAGCACTTGTATGTGTCCTAATATAACTATTTTCTTAGGAAAAAACCTGTATCTTAAAGTACTTTTACTTCATATTAAAATTGCCACAATTATTAATGGCAGGTGTACATCTCCCAGGCACTGGGCCCCATCTCAGATCTTGGAATAAGACAACTGTGTTCATTTCTGCTCCACATAGGTTTTTTACTGGATATGTGCTTCTTAATCATAGCAGCCATTAAGAATATAGTCTTACAAAAACATGGCATAAAAAATTGCATAAACTGATGTTGAAAACTAGAAACCATTTTGAGCTATCAGCTTACATAGTATCTGATGCTGTTTCTTCAAGAATTTAAAATATCCCAGGGTACTCCTGAGCTCACTGCAGCAACCTGGGGCACCTTTGGGCCCAGGCAAGCCTCTTCATACACACTCTTACATTTGATTGTAAACTGTAAGGTATTCCACAGGATGTTTTGATTTATACAGTGCTTCTGATGTACCATTCGGTTTCTACAGTTGGATGGTTGTGCCAAACTTGAGGATCTCTTCCCCTTTTCCTTTGTCATTTTTCTTCATGACTTTCCTATCTCCTACTTTACCTCATTTAAAAAGTACAAGACTTCTTGCAGCTCCATTTCTAGCTTGAATTCTTCCTCCATAACATCTAACATACAGTGAAATTTTCAGCCAGGCGTAGAGGCATACAAGTAGTGTTTTGACTGAAGCATACCTGAAAATCTAATTTTTAGACACATGTTCTCAGTTGCAAAGTTTTTACCAAGGAATTCTTTATAGTCTCAAATTGACTATTTTATGCTTAAAGCAGGGAATAAAAGAAAAAGATTAATATTTGTTTAAAACATTTATCAAAGACCACACACATTCCCAGAGCAGGGCAACAGAGTTGAGAGTTGGGCTCCCCAGAACCCAGGGGTTCACGTGGTCAATCCTAGGTATCTGTGCTGGCAACTGGTCGCGTTTAGGCCAGATTGGGATGAGCAGGAAGACGTCCCACTGCACCAGGGCTGGCTTGGGGGTTGGGCTGGGAGCAAGTTCGGCCCCTACAGCTTCGTAATTTTCTGTCCCCTCTGCAAGTTAATTTCTGAGTTTTAGGGTCTTCCCTCCCTGCACCTCCCCCCCCATTAAATGGGAATAATATCTATCCCAAAGCTATTTCTTCAGGACCCATCGGCACCAATAAAATTCATGTTGTAATGTCATCTAGTGCATTTAAAGGCTGGACAGGTAACAGTTATCAATATTAAAATAGAGCTGGCCCGTTGAAGGGGAGCAGCAGAGCAGGTCTGACGGAGAACGGAAGAGGCACTAAGAGAAGACAGAGTGGCCAGGTTCATGTCCTTTGCTGGTGGGGCTGTGCAACTGATTCGGAAAACCATTTGGCAGTGTCTACTAAAGCTGGACATGCTCAAGTGCTAAGGCCCAGTGGTTCCACTCCTAGATCAGAGTTCAACATCCAAACACTTAGTTGTTCCAAAACATCTTTATAGCAGCACAATCCACGGTAGCCAAGAAACTGGAAACAACTCAAATGTGGCCTTTTAGCCAGTAGGCTCTTCAAGGAACATAAAGGATCCGCTACTGCCCACGACCCAGACATATCTCCTTCAACACGTGAAATGTGTGTAGTGTACGATTCCATTTATGCAAATGTCATAAAGAGGCGAAATGTCTCCAGGTAGAAATTGGAGATAAAGGGTAGCAGTCATCTTTTGGGGGTGAAGTTCAAGGTTAGGAGGACACAAGGAGCTGTCTGCAGTACATATTCAAATTTTGAAAATCATTGCAAGTTATGTACATTTTCATGTTTTATGCTAAGTTTAAGAAAAACAACTGGTCAAAGCGTCGATCTCTTAGCAAGGAGAGAGAAGAAAAGACATTAAAAATACGACGGAAAAACATTTTGGTGTTTAGAGAACATAAAAGGAAACATGAGGCATAATGACAATCACCCCTACAACCTGCAGGCCAGATGAGGTGCCCGCCATCCTCTTCTGGATGAGGTCACGCTTTAGTGACAATCCTTCCACCCCAGCAAGAGGCATGTTGGTGGGGACTCTGCTCCTGGCATTTACTTAAGGACCCAGGTAGAAAGACTGGTAAACTAAAAACATGTAGCCAGGGGTGATGATGCACGCCTGTAATCCCCCCATCTTAATTAATTTCCTCACAGATGAGGCAGGAAGATTGCGAGTTCAAAGCCAGCCTCAGCAACTTGCCTGTGGAAGGTTTCGCCCTGCCATGGTCGCAGCAGCAGGAAGAGCACACGGCCCAGTACAGGGCTCTGCAGGTGACTGCCCTAGAGATGGGACTCTCTGCTCACATCCCACTGGCTAAAGAAGCCTCAAAGGCTGCCTAAGTTCAGGGTAGATAGACTGCACTAGGGCAGGTAGGGACAGGCAGCTCCCTGGGGCCACACCCCCACTGCTCAACTCATTCAGGTTCTTGTCTCAGGAGAGGTATTTTCCATCCTCCTCCCCCACACCTCCAGCAGGAGATTTGCAGACCGCTGCCACCACCAACAGTGTGGCTGACCTGGTCTGTGGTCCAGGCCCTGATGCAGGACGGTGGCTTTGCTCCCTCTTTGCACCAAGTGCAGACTGGAGTTGCAGCCTCAGTGAGGGTGGGTCAGTCTCGGGGAGGGTCCCCGACCCTTGAAAGGATCCTTGAGGAGGATCCATTGGGGGGGGGCTAACGAGTGGGGCTGGTGAATGGATGGGTGTGTCCTTTCTTTCAGGCAGAAGAGGAAAGCCCAGGGTGGGTGGGGGAGTGAGAAGGGACCCAGGCTGTATGTAGAATCCTGAGAGAAGGCCTGCTTGGGACACCAGCACCTTCAGTTATGAAGGAAGTCACTAGGTGAAGACTGAGGCATCAGATGGAAATAAAAATGTGACCTGATCGATCCAAAAAGGGATGCTGTTTTGGACCAACCCACTCTTTCAAAGTCTGCTGTTAAGCGGACGGTTCTCACCTCTCAACCCTGCCAAGAGTCCCTGAAGTAGCGGGCACTCTCCAGTCTAAAGGGATTCTAGTTCCAAAAATGGGTTTCTATATAAACTTCTCGGGTATACTGTGAAAAAGCACAAAGAGGAAGATACACTTAAAAATGTTTGTTAGGGATCCCAAATCCTTCCACATGAGGAAAACTAGAGTTGCCCTAGAGTTGGGGTCAGACTTGAAGGTCGCATTTGTTTCCAATCGCTTGCGTGTCTTACCAAAAAACAAACCCAACCTTTTGGCTTTTTTTTTTTTTAATTTGAAAGATGTGCTACACCAGCTGTGATTTGGTTTGGGGTCAAACAGCCAAAGGGCCCAACTTGGTGCGAGATGGGGTGAGCCTCGTCAGAAAGAGGCTGCAGAGGAGGCAGTCCGGCCCGGACCACCGGCTGCCCTTGAGACCCGGCGGGGTGGCTCTCCTGTCCGCTGAGCATCTTAATTTCTTCTTCACAGACGCTCCAGTTAGCTGTGTCCTAAGTGTAGACCTTGGCAAAAAACGCCAGAAGCAGAGCCAGCAGCGCCAGGCCCACGGCCACCCTCAGCGCAGGGTCCTGATGGAGCCCCTGCAGAGCGGCTCTGGGACTCGCTGCAGAGGTGGGGGGCATCGAGCTCGCAGCCCCGAGCCGACTTCTGAATTCCTGTAAGAGAAACAGAAGAAGAAATGGTTTTTTCCCTTTTGCAGGTAGAGCGAGCCCTGTGTGGTACCAGTCGAGTAACGGGTCTCTGCCAGGTGCTACCTGGCTCCTTCACCACGGGCACACTTGAACACCCGCCGTGGTCCCACAGCCCCAAGGCAGTGAAGCTGGCCCCTTTTTCTGACCCGGCATAAGTAGTTCATAACGTTCCAGAGCCGCACATGACTGAGACAGTGTTCATGCAGCATCAAGGCACAGGTGATGGAGGCGCCTCCCAGACGGATCTTTTAGGAATTGACCATATCCTCCCGGCAACAGGAGAATGAAATGTCTTCCATGTTTGTTTTTTCTTCCTGTCATTCAGCAAATACATTGCTTAGGACAGATTTGCAGCCAGTCTACAGCAGCAGGAGGGGTCACAGTCACCAGAGGGAGGCTCCCTGCCCCCAGTCCTCTCCATGGACCCTGGCATACCTACAAACAACTATTTTCTCCCAGACAAGGAAAAGGTTGGGAAACCACTGACATCAGGAACTGGACTCTGCTGCTTTTTAGGTTTCTGGTGTGGGGATAGAGAGGGAGGAGTACCCGGAGACTGAGTGGTTCTGTGTGTCAAAGCATAACTTAGTCCTTTTGTAGGAGACTTTCACTTTCTATATCTCCCTTGGAATCCCCGGCTTCCCTCAGCCAAAACCTCATGGTGAGAGACGGAGGTAGGGAAGGGGCGGCTGAGAAACACTCATAAAGGCACACTGAGGGGGCCACCCAGAGACAGTGGGAGAGCAGGAACTCCACCACCCAGTCACAAGCACTGCACACCTCTGGCTTGGGTGGGGAAGCAGGACTTCACCACACACAGCAGAGAAGCCCTGGATGGTGCTCGAGGAGCAGAGAACTGAGAAGCAACTGGTAAGTGTCCATGGCAGCGGGAAATGATGGCAGAAGGGATCAATAGGTTGAGTGAGTAAGGAGAAGAATAAAATAGGAACTGGGAAAATTAGTGTTTATGACCCAATTTCCAAAGGCTAATATTTACATGTCATAGATGTGGGAAACAAATTCTTATTTCAACTGTAGGAGACTAATTGCAAAACCAATAAAACTGTTGGCTATCAAACCATTGTTTACCTCTCTTCTCCTCAGGCATCTGGGCAAATACCGTGCAGGTCTCCCTGCACTCGGTCCTTAACTAGGAGCCAACTTCCCCACAGCGGGGGAGGCGATGGCAGGAGCTCCGTGGTGCACCCACACTCTTGCCACCTCTAAGAGACAGCACTTGTGAGTCCGACTTTTTGTACCATGAGTTTCCACTGTGAGTTGTGAACAGCCCTCACACATACATGGCAGAGTACTCCTGGAGCTGAAAGATTGAAGGTATGTAAATTCCTCAAGAGCCGCATGGCTGGAGGGGGGGCCTCAAGCAACGCTGGCTGTCACCTGAGCTTGCAAGGGGGGAATCTTGGGTAACTTTGGGCTCCTGCTGAGCCCCACACCTGCCCATTCTCAGATGGCACTATGGGGGGGCTGCCTATTGCCCCCAGTGCATACAGCGAAGGCGGTCCAAATGCACTGTTGCTGAGGTCCTGCTCCCAGGAGGAATTGTCACGGCACTGGCAGAGGGGAACACCACAGTTCTACTGCCACCTGTCTGCCCACTTTGGTCAGAGGACAGGTCTTTCAGGTGCCATCAGGGCAGAGACTCTTGCTGTAGAACTAGCTTCATAGGTGCCCAAGGACATCCCCATTACAATAGGAGACACAGGGAGCACCCCTTCCTGCCTAAACTGCTAGAATGCTAATAAGACCAAATGTGCGACCTGCTGAGAGGGGGGGTCTCTACCTTTGATACCTGCTGTGAGGGTACGGAAGACAATTCTGTGGTGTCCAGCTAGAAACAAAGCCAACACCTCCAGAAGAGAGCTGTCTTCTAAAAAGGAATCAACTATTCTAAGGGGGTATGAACTATGCTTCCAAAGGAATGTAACAGTGGATACCACAAACACTGAAATAAAGAATTTAAAGATTTCATCTATCAGACATTTTAATGGGATAGAAAATAGTTACAGGGTTTAAGGAAAATAAATGAGGATCTGAATTAGAAACATCAGGGAGATGTTGAAAACCTCAACAAAAGACAAGATGAAGTAGAAGAAAAAATATCTGTACTTGAAGGCAAGTAGATAAAGTTTAAGGGCCTAGAAAAGATATGGACAGACATACAGGACACTAAGAAAACCCCAAATAGATTGACTGGAATATGACCAGAAAAATTTTCACCAGTCTAACTGAAAAATACAAGATAATGTTCAAGAGAAAAGTGCCAAGGTCATACATAATAAAGGCATCCCCATCAAAACAACAGCAGATGTGTCAGGATGTCATTCCCTTACTGTCTGGTAAGGTTTCTACTAAGAACGGAAAGAAAATAACCAAGATTAAAACTGGGAATTGAGGACCATCAGACCAGGCTCTCAAAAGACACCTGAGGGAGTCCTACATCTGGAGGTGACGGAAAACATGAGAAGAATAGAACTTTACTAATAGTCAGTAAACCACCAGGTGAAAGAGGGAATGGAAATAAAGAATACTGAAAACTAGAAGGAAATGGGCAACCTGAAAAGAGTAAGTCCTTATCGTAATGACACTGAATGTAAGTGGACTAAATTCTCCCATTGAAAGAGTGTGTGAAAGTTAAGTTTCACCCTCTAAGGCTGGGAAACCATGATCCAAGCAAGTGGAACCCTAAAGTCAGCAGGACCAGCTACAATGACCTCCTTCAAAATAGACTTGAAGATGAAAACTCCAAGAGAAACAAGGTAGCTGTACACTGATGAAGGGATCCACAAGAAGACACAAACCCACATGTACTTAAGGTTGAAGCAGCCAATTTTACCAAAAACTATTAAATCTAAAGAGACAGGCTCTGATAGCATATGGATTTCAACATGCCCCTTTTGTTAATGGGCAGACAACTTGGACAAAACAGACTCAAATGGACTTGATGGACATTTACAGAACATCCCAAGAAAATTCAAAAACACTGAAGTCTTATCCTGTACCCTTTTGGATCACAATGAAATGAAACCAGAATCCAACAAATTGAAGGACTTGTACAATGCATGGAGACTAAACTTATTTTTAAGGCATTAAAGAAATTGGAAGGAAGATTCTTAACATTTCTCAAAGTGAATGAAAATAGAATCCACAAGTTTTAGTATACTGTGTTACTATCTCAATATTTTAAAAAGGACTGGAGATGTAGCTAAGTGATGAAGTGCTTGCCTATCATGTGTAAAGCCTTGGGCTCAATCCCTGGTACTTTTAAATAATCAAGGAAATCATATCCCGTTTTCCTTCTCATCACAATGAAATGAAACCTGAATCTAACAAGTCCCAAATTAAACAACAAAGATCAGAGCAGGACTACAGACTTAAATATCAATGAAACAAAGATTTTTGTCTTTGAAAAGATAAACAAAATGGACAAGCATTTAATTATAATAACCAAGAAAAAGACCCAAATAAAGATGAAAAGGGAGACATTTCAAATGATAACAACAGAAATACAAGAGATCCCTGACAAATGAGAAGCTACACGCCATTTATGTATGTCAAAATGCATTCTTCTGTCATGTATGGCTAATTAGAACAAATACAAAGAAATACAAAAGATCATTAGGAATTACTACAAAAAACTATGACAAATTAGAAAAGTAGAGAAACGAACAAGTTTCTGGACACAACAGGACACCTGAATGAATCAACACTGAGATAGGAGCAGTAATAAAATCTCTCTATAAAGGAAAGTCCAGGACTGATGGTTTTACTGCTGAATTTTACCAAACTCAAAGACCAGCACACATGCTTCTTAAAGTACTTCACAGGATTGGACAGGAGTTCGTTATACAAGGCCTGCATAGGGCACACCAACAAAATGACAGAGCAAAAGTTTCCACCAAAACACCAGCAAGTAAAACTAAACCATGCACCCAGAGGCTCACTCACCAGGATCAACTGGGATTCATTCCAAGGATTTAGGGATAACTAAGTCAATAAATGTAACACTTATCATTACCACAGCTGCAGAAAAAGCATTTGATAAAATTCAACTTCCCTTTGTGATAAAAGCCCTGAACACATTGAGTATATAGAAGGATCATACTTCAACCCAAGAAAGGCCCTACATGACAGAGGCATACCCCCAGCCTACTGCATGGGGGAAAAGCTGGAAGCATTTCCTCAGACCAGGAACAAGACAAGCGTCCACCCCCACTGCTCTTATTCTGTACACTAGGAGGAGTTTCTCCTGCCTGACTTCTCTGGCTAAAGACACCACCAATAGACTACAAGAACTGAAACGAATTCAGTCAAGTGGCGGCTGACATGAAATCAGCAGCTTTTCTCTACTCCGATAACAATCATAAATTGTTTTATGAATTATACTATAAATACAATTGTTTTCATAACAAAGCAAAAACCTGCCCAAGGAAGCCTCTACAATGGAAATAGACTACTAGTAAAAGAAACAGGAAAAGGGCTCCCATTGTCACGGACTGGACAAGGTAATACTGTTTAAATGTCCACACCACCTACCACAACCTTCAGCTCAAATACAATCCCATAAAAACACCTTCTTCCCAGGATGAAGGAAAAAATCGTACAGTTCATACGGAGACACAAAAGGGCCTGAATAGCTAAAGCTGGAGACATCACCATTCCCGACTTTTAGACGGAGTCACAGTGACCCAAACAGCGTGGCATTGGCATATAAAAGGACACAGAGCAACGGAACAGAACATAGATCGCCTAGCAAAGGCCCAGAGCTGAAGAAGGAGGTGAAGCTGGAAAAACCGAACATGCACCTGCAGGAGCCTCGACTTGAGGCCCACCCAGCCTTCTGTAGAGCAGACTGACCCAGGATGAACCCGATGTCCAGATGCTTTGAAACTAGAAGAAAATACAGGGGAAACATGAAGAGACGGGCACAGGCAGTGACCTTCTGGACGAGACCCCAAAGCACAAGAAACAAACATGATGAATGGGATTACTTCAAACAATCTTACGCATAAAAACAAAAAATAGTGAAGAGAACCTATGAAATAGGGGGAAAAAATTGCCAGCTATTCATCTGATAAGGTTAATATCCAGAACATATAAAGAACTCAAAATACTTAATAGTAAAATTAAAAATGGGCAAATGATCTGAATAGACACTTATCAAAAGAATAAATACAAATATAGGGAAAAAATGCTCTATCAGTACCACCAGGGAAATGCAAACCAAAATCATGTCATCCACTACTAGGATGGCTATTGTAAGTAGCAACAGCAAATGCTGGCCAGCATGTGGACAGGCCGGACACTGTTGGTGGAAATGTGAATTAGTACAATCATAATGGAAAATGGGGAGATTGCTCAAGTGAAAAATGGAACTACTATGATTCAGCTATCCTGCTTCTGAGTATATATCCAAAGAAAATGAAACCGGCACACCAACAAGCACTTGCACACCCATGTTCACTGTAGCACTATTCACAACAGCCAAGATGGGAATTGGCCTTGGAGAGCTGCCGCGCACGGATAAGGAAACTCTGGTTACATACAAAATGGAGTATTAACTGGCCGTAAAGAATAAAATCCCTTACTACATACATCATTTGCAGTAAATGGGTAGAAGTGGAAGTGACTGCATTAAGTGAAATAAGCCAGACGTGGCCAAGCACCGCACGTTCTCTCATGGGGAAGCCAAAACGATGCTGATCTGAAGAGAATGAGCACTAGAGATGTGGAGTGGAGAGGAGGGATGGGCGTGTGCTCCACGCCTGTATGGACTGTATCAAAACCCAGCTTTAAGGCAGCGCTGCTCGCTTATCTGAGTTCTTGGTCCTCAGTGTTCAGGACTGAACAACTGATCCGGTGGAGAAAATGAGGCCGTGAGATCCCATGAGAAGTGCAGCCATCACGGACGTGTAGAGCTCCTGGTGGCACATGTGACCTGTGCTGTGTTTGGGGCCCTATTCCACATGCCTCATGAATGGCTGCCCTGAGAGATCGGGAAACTACACTCAGAAAGTGAATGGTCTAAGGGGAGAACTGAGGCCAAGGAGGTCGAGGGCCTCGGGGAGGCACTGGCGGCACAGGCACACAGCCACACTCGCGCTATGTCATTTAGAGATTTCACAAATGCCCTCCCTTAGGACTGAATCCAGGTTTGGTAAGTCCTTCAGGACTCCCTCTAAGGAAAAAAATAGAAATGAAAAATTATGGGGCCTTTTTACAGATACTGTACCTACAGTAAGAGGGCCTGAACCTTCAGCTCCACGAGGTTTGGGAAAGACCCAGCCCTCTTCCCAGAACGCTGGACCTTGGTTCTGGGTCTGCAACTGAAGAAACTGCCACTCGTGATGGGTAGGGCCAGCCCAGGGGTCAGGCTGACCCAGGCGGAGCTGGGCGAGTCTCAGTGTTAAGCATTTGGCAGGATTTAGAACGCATTCTGCTCCACAAACCTGCAGTCAGGTAATGGGCCTCTTGGCCCCTCCTAATACCCTGGGACTTTTGATGACAGTTTTATAAAATTTCTTCTTTGACTTCTTCTAACTCATTTGCCATAAAATTTTGCTCAAAATGTAAATCGCCCACTAAGCTGCCAGAGCAGGTCATCTGTCCTCACGCTCACCTTAGTCACTCTTCTCTGGGCATTAGCTTTTTTCTTCTGCTCAGTCACTCAACGTTTTAGAACCTAACTGACCTGCCAAGGTATCTGAGGCAAAGCCTCTCTCCTGTGCCAGGTGGGCACATCCTAGAATCATGCAGATGCAAGAAGCCCCTGACCTGCCACCCCTGCAAGATCAAGGCAGGTGTGACAACCAGCAGGGAGGCACAGGCCCCCTACTGTGCCACTTCCATTATTCCCACTTCTTCCTGAACCAAGATACTGACTAAAGGAGTCTGACACTGATTTAGTACAAGACTGAAAGTTTCTCAGATGACGGTGCGTTCCCCAGCCAGCTTTGTTACTAAAGGAAAATTAATCTAGGAAACTGGGGAATGCTGGGCCTTTCTCATGAAGGTATTCAAACATGTAAATGCACAGCCATGGCAGATTTTAGTCAGAAGCAGGGGTTTTGAACAGAAAACAATGTAGCACTGATAGAATAAAAAGTGCTTATAAGTGAAATTATAGAATAAAAGTTAACACAATGCACAGGGTAATGAATGCTATTAACTGACTTCAGAGGAAAACGTACTGTGACCAATGGTCCCTAAAAGGAAGGAGGAAGCTAAACCTTCTGGACATAATCAACATTACCAATTCCCTCAAATTCAAGAAGTTTTATTGCTTATCAAGGTGTCTAAGTTCTTAAAAAGCAAAATCTCAAACACTATCTACATTTTTTCAAAACAAACTTGAAACCAAGGCCTTTGTTCAAAGAGATCGATGTATTTATCCGGTTTTAACAGATGAAGGGAGCAGTTGCTCTTCAGTGGGTCCCTTATTGTAGTCTGATTTTAAAGCAGAGCTTATCAAGTACTATCACAGCAGAAGCAAGCTGTACATCAAAATATAAAGATCTGTTAAGTTCAGAAACTAAGGCTCAGAATCCTACCAGAGATGAGGGCATTTGGAACGATACCAATAGTCTTGTTCCCTCCATCTGTAGCAGTTACACATGTACCACTGGAGAAAGAAGTGGTGCCTTTACCTGGAGCACATTTAATGCCATGAGGGGGACACAGGACCAACTCTGAGGGCCATTAAGTGCTTGAACTCCTGGGCTTCAATGCCAGGTTGTTCTGAAGGTTCTTATACAAATTATTTTTTCTCTTCTATTTCCTCACTTAGAAATGAAAGCATTTGTGCCTCACAGGGTTGTTAGTGGCATAGTGTCCTGAGCCCTTAAAACTCTGCTCATGTCTTGTCAAGAATCACTCTGTCTAGGCCAGGGCCATGTTGTTTGGGTCACTACGTCGTATGTCTTGGAGTCAGGAATTGAGATTCTCCCAGCTTTGTTCAACGTTGCTTTGGTTGTTCAGGGATTTTGTGCTGCTTTGTGAATTTTAGGATTTTTCCAGTTCTGTAAAGAGCGTTGTTGGATCACTGAATCTGTAGCTTGCTTGAGGTAGTATAGACACTTTAACAATGTTAATTTGTCTAATCCCTGAACATGGATATCTTTCCACTTTTTGGTGTCTTCTCTAGTGTATGTATATGTGTATGTGTATATATACACATATATATACATATATACATATATACATATATATATATATATATATATACACACACACACACACACACACACATATATATACAAAGCAGACTATTGCTCAGCCATAAAGAATAAAATACTGTCATCCAGGTGTGGTGGCACATGCCTGTAAGCCCATATACTCTGGAGCTAAGGGAAAATAATGCAAAGTTTTCAAAGCTAGCCTGGGTAACTTAATGAGATATTCTCTCAATATAAAATAAAAAGGACTGGGGATGTAGCTCGGTGGTAGAGGACTTGTCTAGCATGGGTCAGGCCTTGGGTTCAATCCATAGTATCACAAAAGGAAATACTACCATTTGCAGCAGAGTGGATAGAAGGGGGAAGGGTCATCAGGTAAAATAAGGCGGACAAGGACTGCTGCTTCTCTCGTATTTGATCTAAAGTACCACAGAGAGTACAAGGATTGGAAAGTGTGGTGGGGAAAAGGAGAGAGAAAGGGTGACGGGAGATGACTGGAGGGTGCTGAACAAGTATGGAAAGATCACATTAAACGTCATGGTAATAACAGATGAGTGCAGAGAAGAAAAGCACACCCCAAAACCTCCATTAACATATTCCATGGCAGCTTGGGGTCTAAGAGAATGCCGATGGTTTCAGGTATTCTCTTGGCAACACTATAAAGTGACTGTTGTGTTTCCTTCTCGGACAGCTCTGTTCCTCATGCAGCATGCTGAAGAGCTTGGGTTTTGAATTCTGGCAGACTAGAAAGGGAGTCCAAGTTCAGACGGCTCCATGGTCTCACAGGAGGACTGAGCTCTCTGAGCCTAGTTCCCTTCCTGAGAAGGAGCACTACCAACCTCTCCCCAAGATACTGCTGGAACCCGGAGGTTTGTCCTGAAGGGCTGCAGTTATTGTCATGGACAGGAGTGTGCCTGGAAGGTGAGCTCAGAGCCTCCTAGGGCACCCGGCTGGTGAGGTCCTGTCTTGAATACTGTCCTTGAGGAGGAAGCTACACACAGTCTACCTCTTGCTCCCTGGGTTTCTGAGCAGGAATGTGGAAGGAGCCTTCTGGGAAAGTTCTTAATAACTCGGACATGAGCTGTTCAGGAAAACCTGTCTCAACCGCCTGCCCATCCTGTGCTCGGGCCTTAGAGGTGTGTGTTCACAGCGGTGAGGTCTGCCTTCCTCTCCACTGATGTCCAGGACGGTGCTAGCTGAAGGGGTTCTGGCATTACTACCTGTTCCTCCGTACTATATAATCTCATTTTATACAGGTACAAATACTCTCCATGTGAAATGCCACTCGTCTGCTGGCTGTCTTATTAGATTGTCGGTGATGTACGACTGTCACTTCAACCTAACACTATGTGGTGTAAACACAGCAGCATTGGGGCAAAGTTTGCGGTGGAGAAGTGACAAGGTATACTAGCATCTGCTGCTTCTGAAAATTACCATGAGTCTTGGGCTCTGAACAACACAAACTTGTTACAATTCTGCGGTCAGAAGTTCTAAAATCAAGGTTGGCGGGGATGTGTGCATCCACTGGCAGTTGGCCCTTCCCTCTTTCAAAGCCGTAGCAGAGGCTTTTTATTAGTACGCTTGACCTGTACATCAGAGCCATCTGGATGGTCCAGAACCATCTTCCCATCTCGAGATCCTGAATCAATTCTCCTCCATTAGTAACGTGTTGGCCACTTCCAAAGCCCAAGACATGGACAACTTGGGAAGAAGGTCACTACTGTGACCATCTCTAGAGCCACCAGTGGTCCTACAGGTTCAACCCACCAGGATGCATAATCAATCCTATCTGTACCAGAGGACGCCCTCCAACAGAGGTGGGGCACTGCGGTGGGTGGGCAACAGGCTCCTGGAGAGGAGGGCGGGGAGCATGCAGGCTCTGCATTCTCTCTCTACTGAGCTAACAGACCTGCTGACCCAGCTGCTTACAGAGAAAACGGGCCTCCAAGGCCACCCAGATTTGTCCTGCTCCCAGAACTTCCAGCCCCAAGACAGGCCTGTGGAGAGGGCAATCAATGCTGCTGAAAGGTTGTTAGCCTTTCTACTTATTCTTCTGCAGGAGATATTTGTACTCTTTTCTTGGGGACTAGATGGGTTTGCACCCCCAGGGGAAGGAAGTCATGCCATTCAGAGAATGCTGCAGTCCCTCCAACTTCTCTTAGAAATATCTATAAACTAACACGCCTCTGGTTCTGCAGCCTCTCCATAAGAATGCAGCAGGAAAGGTAGAGGACTGGTTCCTTGTGGTATTTTTTTTTTTAAACCACCCTAAGTAGAAGGAATGTGCCCTATATGCGTTCTCTCCTTTAATCTCCAAAGTATCCCAGGAGTCGGGGAGTTAGCCCTGTTAAGTCACTTGCCCGACTCACAGGAGCTGGGCTTCAGTCATCCTGGGCACAGCCCCCCACCAGAGATAAATTTGCAATCCAACACCAGGCACTGTGTGGTCACTAAAATGACCCTCAGGATTGAGACCTCGTGGAGGCCATGGCGATTTGTTTCCCCACAAAAGGTCACTCCAGGAAAGCCAGCCTCAGGTGATGCAGATGCGCCTCAGCTGCATCGACACTGTCTAAATGGGACCTGTGCATGGCTGAGTTTTCTCTGAACACACCCATGGGCGCGCGCACACGCACACATACTTGTGCTCCTGTTAGAACACACCGAGAATGAGCTTAAATGAGGAACAGCGGCTCTGGGTCTGCTCAAACAGGAGCCCTGCAAGGGAGCTGCCACCTACTTGCAGGGCAGCTTCTACATGAGTTCTTCTGTCCCCGACACCTGCAGGTGTTGCCAGGGCCCTGCAAGTGCACAGCATGTGCCAGCTCCCATCCTCGGATTGTGAGACACCCTATGCTTCATGTCACCACCACCTACCAGGACCCACAGGGGATTCAAGGTGCCAAGCTTTCTTTCTTTCTCCATTATTCTTCTAGGCACCCAAGCATCTTACTAGAGGTTGGAACACACAACTTATCTCTCAAGTCAAAGGTGTTGGTATTTTATAGTTCTCGAGCTCTGTTTAATAAATGTTACTCGCATAGCCCATCAGCATTATAGGCACCCTGGAATATAAGAGGATCAACAAAATTGAGTTTGTGATTAATTAGGCCTTTTCACTTACAATTTGTCAGTCTCACAAGAGCACGTTGTCAGCCTTTCTGTCACAGTTGAACATACACACAAGAAAATCACCCTGTTAATGTCTTGGATGGGTTTCTTTTATTTGATAGGAAAGTAAATAAGGGCTTTGCTTATATGGCTGAACATAAGCTATCTACAGTATGATCAAATGAATTTCAGATTATATTCTGAATAACTCTGCCTCGACGTCCACCAAAGGACCAGATCTGATATGGCCTCTGCCCAATCATTACTTTCCGTAAGATCCCATCTGCCTTGCGATATGAAAACACTCTATCTCTGGGCTTATTTTAAAGGGTTCAAAACCTCCTGTGTTTTCCTCAGGGCTTGCTCGGACACTGAAGAGTTCGAAGAGCAGCTGCTGAGGTTTGATTGCTCTCGTCAGGATGAACAAGGCTTTGTACCAGTACCCACCACACCAGGGCTCTGCAGAGCACCTCCTTCGCCAAGCATGTGACCAAGGTGAGGACGCGATCTTAAGACACATTCTGTACTGCCATAAACTAGCAAAGGACAGTAACGTGTTCTACCTCATGTGAACTGCAGTATTGGTCCCTGGCAACAAGGAACCAACAGAGGTGGCTGCTCAATGCTTCTTGAAGACTGGAGTTTTCCCTCCCGTATTGGCACTGAACCCAGGGGTGCTTTACTGCTGAGCCGCCAGGCTGTCCTGGAACCCCCAAGCCTCCTGCATTGCTGGGATTACAGGTGTGCCACCACACCCTGATAATGTTTTTAATTGGACACAATCTTATTTTTATGTGGTGCTAAGGACCGAACCCGGTGCCTCACGCGTGCAAGGCGAGCACTCTGCCACAGCCCCTGATAATGTTAATACTTTGTTAGCACCAAATGTTTATGCAAGTGAACTTATACCAGGCCAAAAATTGGAATAGTCTATCTACCTAAACAAGGGAGGGGGCACAGGGAAAGTATCAGATCAAGCATTAATAACAGTATAAAAACCTTTGCCAACAGTGGTGCATTACCATTTGTTTGTACATAACTTCTCTAGATCCACAAAAGCTACGAGGTGTAAGCTTTGCCCATAAGGTGTGTGTATTGGCAGCTTGGCGTCTCACCTGAGGATACGTTTACTTCTTCCTTGCCAAACAGAAGGCATAGAGGTTTCCCTTAAAATTGTCTCTAAGTTGCTGATTTATTGGGTCAAAGTTTGGAATTACTCTAGAAAATGTCATGTGAATCTCTTACTAACTAAACCTTAGCCGCAAGAGTGCGGGCAAGTGTGTGTATACAGACTCATTCGAAGGCTCAGCTGGGCAGGACAACATGGCAGCCCCCAGATCAAGTAAGCAGAAACCTAAGTTTAGCCCATAGTCGAAGGCAGGGTTTGAATACTGGTCCTTGATATGGAGGAGCCACATGGTGCTGGGGATGAGCACGGGCCCAAAGGAAAGCTGCCCCAGAGGTGCTGCCGGGAGAAGTGGGCAGGTAAAGCTATGTGTGATGCAGTCTTTAATGATCTCTTAACCACACCGGAAGCCCTTCTCATCCACGGAATGCACAGAAGAAGTGGATAATGAGGGTGTTGATAAGCCTAACAATCGGGTGCACTGAATTTAATCAATTCAACTCAAAATAATCAGTCCTAAGAGTTTCCTTCCACCTAGGTAACCAGGAGAGAGCACAGTGGCAGATGTTTGGTTGGTTTTAAATGAAAAAGCTGCGTGTAATACGAGCTGTTATTGTAATGCACCCCCTTCGAAGTCCCAAGTATCATTTTCAATGATACTAGAAATATAGTTTTAGCATCAATGAGCTCCAGGAACTGCATAAAGCGAATAAAGGAGACAGCAGGTGCTTTTTTTTGTCTCAGAGAGTCTTGTAATTGACGAGCTAACAGGTAAAAATGTTCCCGCAGATCATCATGATAGGTAAATGCTAATAAACCAGTTAAGAAAAATTACATACTATAATTCACTGAACTCAACCACTGGAAGAAAGCTCACATCTCTAAAGTTCCTTTATGCATTTTTCCAAAAATTGATTCCAAGCTATGCCCACTAGCCCTCATTTCCATTTTGAATACAGATCCTTTTAATAATCTTTCATTTCAAGTGACTTATGTTTATTAAAGTGGTAGGCAGCCTTGAAGATGGCCCCCTATATTCAAACCCTCAGGTAATACCCTGCCTTCGACTTTGGGCTAAACTTAGGTTTCTGCTTACTTGATCTGGGGCCTGCCATGCCCTATGCAGAAGCCCCTATCAATGAGTCTAGAATCAGGTCCTGCCCAACTGAGCCTTGGAATGAAACTGTATACCCAGCCGCTCCTTACCTACAGCCTCACCAGACCTCTCACCCTCAGATACTGTGTGTGGTTTTAAGCTGCTGAATGGAGATAATTCGTTACATGGCAAAAGATACCAAGAACAGGGCTAGAAACCAATTCACACATGAGGAAACTTAATTTATAACAGAGGCATTGCAGACCAGTAGGAGAAGTAGACTTTGGATAAAATGTTCTGCAACAATTGGTGTACATGCCTAAAGCAATGAGATTTAACTCCAGGTATTTAAGCCACAAAATGTATTCTAAAAGGTCCTAACGGGAGGTTATGACAAGCCTCAAACCGAAACAATTGCTTTGTAAATAGCTGACTTTAGAGTACACACAGGAAGACAACCTGGAAAAAAGAACTCAAGCAAATTTCAACCTCCTCCTTACAGAGGGGGACCCACGCTGCCCCACCTAGGTAAGTACGGAAAAACCAGCAGCCCCTGTCATAGCGTAAGACTGGTCTTCACAGGCTTCCCATCCATTTGAGGAGCTGGCTGGTCTAAGAACACTGCTCTGCTCCAAAGGAGGTCAACTGGCACCCCTCAACCCAGAAGCCAAGCTAGTGCAGGGCCAGCAGCTGGCCTGCTGGTGTGCACCTCACAGGCCCCGGGTTGCCATAGCCACAAGCCCAATCCCAACTGCACAAATGAGAACGTATTCCTTGAAGTTCAGAGCCTTAAGACTGCAGCTACTACTGTAAAGAGCCCCATGGTCACCTGCAGCTGTACCACAGGCTCTGGGGACACTATCAGGACCCTGGCTACCACTGCACAAAACATGACACCACCTGCACTCGTCCAGCAGACACTCAACATCTCCTCTCCAGCCCCTGACCTTCAGACTGAAACTGCTGGTGCAAAAAGCCCAGCATTACTCAGATGGTGCCTCGGAACCTGGAGAAGACCCCGTCTGGGTTCTGCAACTCCAGCAAAGTGGTAACCACCGTTGTTAAACCCACTGCCTCCACGGAACCTAGGGAAGGTCCATCCCATTCTCGGGCTCTAGAACTGTGGCTGCTGCAGGCCTCTCCCACATTCATTCTGGGTGACTTGGGGAAGACTCCCTTTCCCATCCTCTGGCTCTGGGACATGGCTGCTGCAGCCACAATCCTTCGTGTCACCTGTGCGGGACAGTCTTCATGTCCTGCATCACTGACACTGTGGAAGCTAAGGTCAGAGGCTCCAGGCCCATCCGTGCCTGACATTACAAAGCGATACAAGTACGTTCATGATTCGCTGCAGGCCACATGACAGAGGCACTCGGGGACACGGCGGGCATCAGCCGGGGAACTCGCCAAGGCTACACATCGAAGTCCATCTATGACCAAAGGACCTACCCACCTAGTACCTAAGTTTCCATCTAAACTCCATAAAAGTGGAAGAGACAACTGTTATACCAGACATCAATGTAAAGGTAGAAGAAATTTGAAACATAACATCCAAAGGAACACAGTAAGCTTCCAGAATATTCATACCAGTTTGAAGAATATCTATGAAATTCCTGACAAAATAATGAATTATCCTAAGCAGGATGCAAGAATATGAATGAGAAATTCACCAAAGAAATAGAAATCATAAAAGAACCACTCCGAAAGGCTCGAGCTAAAACTTCCAATTGACAGCAGGTACAATAGACTAGAATGTCCACACTGGCCTCTGCAGGGCCCAGACACCGGAGCCTAGCCTCTGGTGCAGGACCCCCCTTCTGACCAGTGCACTCCCGCGAGAGCCGAGATACAGCCCAGAGAGCTCACAACAGCCCACGCGGGATCCAATATTTCAGTAGGCAGGTTGACCCCTCCTGGCGGGGCCAGACACTGCCTAACCTTTGGCACAGAACCACCCCTTCCTACCAGTAGATAACAGTGGGAGGTCAAGCCCAGCGGCCTACATCCACCCACTCCCAATTTACCCAGGTCCCAGGATGCAGTAGCATCCACTGAGGGACACCAGCAGAGTCTGGAAGCCCAACATCAAGGTGAGGTACAGACAATCTGCCTGGGTACTACAAGAATAGAGGGAAGAAACTGTAATATCTCAGAGAACATGAAAAAACAAGGGAGGAAAGTGCCCCAAACCAACCAGGACACTGTAATAACAGAAGCCATGGACAGCGGAGTTGATGAAATGTCAGAGGAGGAGTTCAGAAGGTTCATAGTTAAAATGATCTGTGAATTAAAGAATGACCTAAATGAGCAAGTACAGGCAAAAATTGATCACTCCAACAATGAGATGAGAGACAAATACAGGTAGCAAAAGCTTACTTCAAGAGAGAGAGAGATGGGGGGAAGGAAGATGGCGGCGAGGGGAGTGCATTACCCCTGTGTGCTGCTTCACTGTGTGGGAGTATGACAAGTCAGGACGGCTAAAGGATATCTTGTTAGGAATTTCCAGCAATAGTGGGGTGCGCCAGAACCTGGAGGAAGGATTTCCATCGCACGAGGATCGGCTACGGGGACTCAAACGCGAGAGGTTTGTCGCACGGAGGGTAAAACTGCTTATTCAGCAAATCGCAACGCGCGCTGGGATAGAGACGCAGGGTTACAGTGCTGCAGTTTCTGCCAGCCGCGCAAGCACCGCACTCAGGGCTGAATTCTGGGTTCGAGACGGGGGAAGGAAGCGGTCCATCGCGGTTCTCCACACCGGTCAGACCACAGAGGAGGCCAGCAGCCACCATGTTGGTAAACCGACGTCACCATACCTGTTTTCGACTGACCGCAGCTCATTCAGCCATAGAACAGGTAATTTCAGGCTGCAATTCGCCTGCGGCTTGCAGACAGATTGCTAGGGTTCAGCGCCTGGGTGCTTCTTAAAATCTGATCTTATCGGAGTGAACACCGAGCGCGGGGCGGCCGAGTTCCGGCTCCCGGAACCGTCCCGGCTCAGGGCTGCGGAGCCTGCGGAGCCTGCTTCTTGGACCCTGCTACTATCAGAGCAAACACCAAGCACTAAGCAGCCGAATTCCGGCTCCCGGAACTGAGCCCACGGGGGCTGCTTCTTGGAGCTTACACTTATAGGAGCTTACACCGAGCACGGAGCGGCCGAGTTCCGGCTCCCGGAACCGCCCTGGCTCAGGGCTGCGGAGCCTGCTTCTTGGACCCTGCTACTATCAGAGCAAACACCAAGCACTGAGCAGCCGAATTCCGGCTCCCGGAACTGAGCCCACGGGGACTGCTTCTTGGAGCTTACACTGAGCACGGAGAGGCCGAGTTCCGGCTCCCGGAACTTCCCTGGACCGGGGCTAGGAGCCCGCGGAAACTGCGTCTCGGTCCGGGTCCTGCTGAGGGCCGGTCAGGACTCACCCGTTGCTTGGGTTGCCCGGCAAGGGGAACGAAATGCTGCCATTCGCATAGGATACCAACATGGCAGAGATCTGATGTCAGCAGAAAGTGGCGGAGGAGAGAACTTCATCAATACCAGCGGTGACATAAGCAGTTGGTCTCCTGGTAGGGGGGGTGAGGCACAGTCACCCGAGTCTCCTCAATTTGTCGTCGAGCCAGAGGGGAGGAGCCGGGCCGCCGCCAGCGCCCGGAGCAGGCCCAGCGGCTCGCCAGCGTGGCGACCGCGTGACCCCAATTGGAGAGGGGGCGGAGCGGAGCCGCCACTCGCACCCGCCAGGTGGGCAGACCCGCGACCCAGTGGTACATGGGCGTGGTAGGGGGGGCAGGGCAGAGCCGCCCTTCGCGCTTGCAAGGTAAACAGACCTGTGACAGCCTGGCGGGTCAGGCCCAGTGGCCTGCCAGTGTGGTACACACGTCACCCCAACTGGAGTAGGGGCAGAGCAGATCCTTCTCCCACGCCCGGATCAGGCCCTGCCGGTGTGGTGGTCACGTGACCCCAATTGGAGTGGGGGCGGAGCGGAACCGCCACCCGTGCCCGCAGGGTGAGCAGACCAGTGATCAACCTGCAGACCAGGCCCAGGGGTCCGCAGCGTGGTAGGAGGGGCAGGGCAGATCCGCCGCCCGCGCCTCCAAGGTAGGCAGACCTACAGCAGACCGGTGGATCAGGCCCAGGAGCCTGCCAGCGTGGTACAAACACCACCCTAATTGGAGTAGTGCCAGGAACAGGCCCAGCGTCCTGCAGGCGGGGTAGTCACGACACCCCAATTGGAGTAGGGGCAGAGCAGAGCCTCCACCCGTGCCCGAAAGGTGGGCAGATCTGCGACCGACCAGCGGGACAGGCCCAGTGGCCTGCCGGTACGACAGACACGTCACCCCATTTGGAGTAGGGGCAGAGCAGAGCCGCCGCCCGCGCCTGCAGGGTAGGCAAACCTGCAACCGACCGGCGGATCAGGCCCGGTGGCCTGCCGGCGTGGTACACTCGTCACCCCAATTGGAGTAGGGGCAGAACAGAGCCGCCGCCAGCTCCCAGAACAGGCCCAGTGACCTGCCGGCGTGGTAGCCACGACACCCCAATTGGAATAAGGAGAGAGCAGAGCCGCCGCCCGCACCTGCAGGAAAGATACGCAAGCAGTATGAAAAGACAAGGAAAGAAAGGACCATAAGCAATGCAGGTCAACGCAACTTTAGAAGAGGTAACAGCTGCAGCAGATGGAATGTCAGATAAAGAATTCAGGGTATACACGCTTCAGATGATCTGGAGTATCAAGGAAGACATTAAACAGCAAAATCAGACAATGAAAGATCACTTCGACAACGAATTACGCAAACAAATCCAGGAAGCAAAGGATCAACTATACAGGGAGATAGAGGTTATAAAAAGCAAGCAATCAGAAATCCTAGAAATGCAGGAAGCAATAAACCAACTTAAAAACTCAATGGAGAATACTACCAGCAGAGTAGAACACTTAGAAGATAGAACATCAGACAATGAAGACAAAGTATTTCAACTGGAAAAGAAGATAGACAGCTCAGCAAGACTGTTAAGAAACCATGAGCAGAACATCCAAGAAATATGGGATAACATTAAGAGACCAAACTTAAGAGTCATTGGGATACAGGAAGGTACAGAGCTCCAAACCAAAGGAATGAGCAGTCTATTCAATGAAATAATACAAGAAAACTTCCCAGACTTGAAGAATGAGACAGAATCCCAAATCCTAGAAGCCTACAGGACGCCGAATGTGCAAAATCATAAGAGATCCACACCTAGACACATTATAATGAAGATGCCCAACATACAGAATAAGGAGAGAATTTTAAAAGCTACAAGAGAAAGGAAGCAGATTACGTTTAGGGGTAAGCCAATCAGGATAACAGCTGATCTTTCAACACAGACTCTGAAAGCTAGAAGATCCTGGAATAACATATTTCAAACACTGAAAGAAAATGGGTTCCAACCAAGAATTGTGTATCCAGCGAAATTAAGCTTCAGGATGGAAGATGAAATTAAAACCTTCCACGATAAACAAAAGTTTAAAGAATTCGCAGCTAGAAAACCATCTCTTCAAAACATCCTCGCCAAAGCATTACAGGAAGAGGAAATGGAAAATAACAATGAAAACCAACAGTGGGAGGTAGGACAGTAAAGGGGGAATAATCAAAGAGGAAAACAAACCATGTTTAGTAACAGAAATAAACAAATATGGCTGGAAGAACAACCCATATCTCAATAATAACCCTAAATGTTAATGGCTTAAACTCACCAATTAAGAGACACAGGCTAGTAGAATGGATCACAAAACAAGACCCAACAATATGCTGCCTACAGGAGACGCATTTGATAGGAAAAGACATACATAGGCTGAAGGTGAAAGGTTGGGAAAAATCATATCACTCATATGGACTTCGGAAACAAGCAGGCGTGTCCATACTCATATCAAATAAAATAGATTTCAAGCCAAAGTTAATCAAAAGAGATAAAGAGGGACACTACATACTGCTTAAGGGAACCATACACCAACAAGACATAACAATCATAAATATTTATGCCCCAAACAATGGTGCAGCTATGTTCGTCAAACAAACTCTTCTCAAGTTCAAGAGTCTAATAGACCACCACACCATAATCATGGGAGACTTCAACACACCTCTCTCGCCAGTGGACAGATCTTCCAAACAAAAGTTGAATAAGGAAACTATAGAACTCAATAACACAATTAATAACCTAGACTTAATTGACATATATAGAGTATACCACCCAACATCAAGCAGTTACACTTTTTTCTCAGCAGCACATGGATCCTTCTCAAAAATAGATCATATATTATGTCACAGGGCAACTCTTAGACAATATAAAGGAGTAGAGATAATACCATGCATCTTATCTGATCATAATGGAATGAAACTGAAAATCAAAAGAAGGAAGGAAAAAGCATACATCACTTGGAGAATGAACAATAGGTTACTGAATGATCAATGGGTTATAGAAGACATCAAGAAGGAAATTAAAAAATTCTTAGAGATAAATGAAAACACAGACACAACATATCGGAATCTATGGGACACATTGAAAGCAGTTCTAAGAGGAAAATTCATTGCTTGGAGTTCATTCCTTAAAAAACGAAAAAACCAACAAATAAATGATCTCATACTTCATCTCAAAATCCTAGAAAAAGAAGAGCAAAACAACAGCAAAAGAAGTAGAAGGCAAGAAATAATTAAAATCAGAGCTGAAATTAATGAAATCGAAACAAAAGAAACAATTGAAAAAATTGACAAAACTAAAAGTTGGTTCTTTGAAAAAATAAACAAAATCGACAGACCCTTAGCGATGCTAGCGAAGAGAAGAAGAGAGAGAACTCAAATTACTAGCATACGGGATGAAAAAGGCAATATCACAACAGACACTTCAGAAATACAGAAGATAATCAAAAACTATTTTGAATCCTTATACTCCAATAGTGAAGGCATAGATAAATTTCTTAAGTCATATGATCTGCCCAGATTGAGTCAGGAGGATATAGACAACCTAAACAGACCAATATCAATTGAGGAAATAGAAGAAACCATGAAAAGACTACCAACTAAGAAAAGCCCAGGTCCGGATGGGTATACAGCAGAATTTTACAAAACCTTTAAAGAAGAACTAATACCAATACTTTTCAAGCTACTTCAGGAAACAGAAAAGGAGGGAGAACTTCCAAATTCATTCTATGAGGCCAACATCACCCTGATACCTAAACCAGACAAAGACACTTCAAAGAAAGAAAACTACAGACCAATATCTCTAATGAACCTAGATGCAAAAATCCTCAATAAAATTCTGGCGAATCGGATACAAAAACATATCAAAAAAATTGTACACCATGATCAAGTAGGATTCATCCCTGGGATGCAAGGCTGGTTCAATATACGGAAATCAATAAATGTTATTCACCACATCAATAGACTTAAAAATAAGAACCATATGATCATCTCGATAGATGCGGAAAAAGCATTCGACAAAGTACAGCATCCCTTTATGTTCAAAACTCTAGAAAAACTAGGGATAACAGGAACATACCTCAATATTGTAAAAGCAATCTATGCTAAGCCTCAGGCTAGCATCATTCTGAATGGAGAAAAACTGAAGGCATTCCCTCTAAAATCTGGAACAAGACAGGGATGCCCTCTCTCTCCACTTCTCTTCAACATAGTTCTCGAAACACTGGCCAGAGCAATTAGACAGACGAAAGAAATTAAAGGCATAAAAATAGGAAAAGAAGAACTTAAATTATCACTATTTGCAGATGATATAATTCTATACCTAGCAGACCCAAAAGGCTCTACAAAGAAACTATTAGAGCTAATAAATGAATTCAGCAAAGTGGCAGGATTTAAAATCAACACGCATAAATCAAAGGCATTCCTGTATATCAGCGACAAATCCTCTGAAATGGGAATGAGGACAACCACTCCATTCAAAATATCTTCAAAAAAAATAAAATACTTGGGAATCAACCTAACAAAAGAGGTGAAAGACTTATACAATGAAAACTACAGAACCCTAAAGAGAGAAATAGAAGAAGATCTTAGAAGATGGAAAAATATACCCTGTTCATGGATAGGCAGAACTAACATCATCAAAATGGCGATATTACCAAGAGTTCTCTATAGGTTTAATGCAATGCCAATCAAAATCCCAACGGCATTTCTTGTAGAAATAGAGAAAGCAATCATGAAATTCATATGGAAAAATAAAAGACCCAGAATAGCAAAAACAATGCTAAGCAAGAAGTGTGAATCAGGCGGTATAGCGATACCAGACTTCAAACTATACTACAGAGCAATAGTAACAAAAACAGCATGGTACTGGTACCAAAACAGGCGGGTGGACCAATGGTACAGAATAGAGGACACAGAAACCAATCCACAAAACTACAACTATCTTATATTTGATAAAGGGGCTAAAAGCATGCAATGGAGGAAGGATAGCATCTTCAACAAATGGTGCTGGGAAAACTGGAAATCCATATGCAACAAAATGAAACTGAATCCCCTCCTCTCGCCATGCACAAAAGTTAACTCAAAGTGGATCAAGGAGCTAGATATCAAATCAGAGACTCTGCGTCTGATAGAAGAAAAAGTTGGCTCCGATCTACATATTGTAGGGTCGGGCTCCAAATTCCTTAATAGGACACCCATAGCACAAAAGTTGATAACAAAAATCAACAAATGGGACTTACTTAAACTGAAAAGTTTTTTTTCAGCTAAAGAAACAATAAGAGAGGTAAATAGGGAGCCTACACCCTGGGAACAAATCTTTACTCCTCACACTTCAGATAGAGCCCTAATATCCAGAGTATACAAAGAACTCAAAAAATTAGACAATAAGAGAACAAACAACCCAATCAACAAATGGGCCAAGGACCTGAACAGACACTTCTCAGAGGAGGACATACAGTCAATCAACAAGTACATGAAAAAATGCTCACCATCTCTAGCAGTCAGAGAAATGCAAATCAAAACCACCCTAAGATACCATCTCACTCCAGTAAGATTGGCAGCCATTAGGAAGTCAAACAACAACAAGTGCTGGCGAGGATGTGGGGAAAAGGGTACACTTGTACATTGCTGGTGGGACTGCAGATTGGTGCAGCCAATTTGGAAAGCAGTATGGAGATTTCTTGGAAAGCTGGGAATGGAGCCACCATTTGACCCAGCTGTTCCCCTTCTTGGTCTATTCCCTAAAGACCTAAAAAGAGCATGCTACAGCGACACTGCTACATCGATGTTCATAGCAGCACAGTTCACAATAGCAAGACTGTGGAACCAACCTAGATGCCCTTCAATAGATGAATGGATAAAAAAAATGTGGCATTTATACACAATGGAGTATTACTCTGCATTAAAAAACGACAAAATCATAGAATTTACAGGGAAATGGATGGCATTAGAGCAGATTATGCTAAGTGAAGCTAGCCAATCCCTAAAAAACAAATGCCAAATGTCTTCTTTGATATAAGGAGAGTAACTAAGAACAGAGTAGGGTCGAAGAGCAGGAGAAGAAGATTAACATTTAACAGGGATGAGAGGTGGGAGGGAAAGGGAGAGAGAAGGGAAATTGCACGGTAATGGAAGGAGACCCTCAGGGTTATACAGTGGAGGGGGTAGAGAGGAGGGGAGGGGAGGGGAGGGGAGGGGAGAGGTGGGGAGGGTGGAGGATGGGAAAGGCAGCGGAGCACAACAGACACTAGTATGGCAATTTGTAAATCAATGGATGTGTAACTGATGTGATTCTGCAATCTGTGTATGGGGTGAAGGTGGGAGTTCATAACCCACTTGAATCAAAGTGTGGAATATGATATGTCAAGAAATTTGTAATGTTTTGAACAACCCACAATAAAAAATTAAAAAAAAAAAAAGAGATTCTGGGGAAAAAAAAGTCAGAAATCCTTAAAATGAAGGATACAATAAATCAAATAAAAATCTCAAAGAAAGCGTTACCAACAGACTTAGATCACTTGGAAGAAAGAACATCAGATAACGAAGACAAAGTACAATCTGGAAAATAAAGTTGATCACACAGTGAAGATAGGTAGAAACCACAAACAGAACAGCCAAGAATTATGGGGCAGCATCAGAAGACCCAATCTAAGAGTTATTGGGATAGAGGGAGGCACAGAGTTTCAAACCAAAGGAATGCACAGTCTCTTCAGTGAGATAATATCAGAAAATTTCCCAAACATGAAGAACAAATTGGAAAATCAAATACACGAGGCTTACAGGACCCCAAATGTACAAATTACAACAGATCTACACCAAGGCACATGATAATGAAAATGCCCAGCATACAGAATAAGGATAGAACCATAAAAGCCACAAGAAAGAGAAATCAAATCACATATAGGGGGAGACCAATTCTTACCTCAGCAGATTTTTCCACCCAGACCCTCAAAGCCAGGAGATCTTGAAACAACATACCAAGCTCTGAGAGAAAATGGTGCCAACCAAGAATCTTATATCCAGCAACACTAAGCTTTAGATTTGATGATGAAATGAAAACGTTCCACAATAAACAAAAGTTAAAAGAATTTACAACTAGAAAGCCTGCACTGCAGAACATCCTTGGCAAAATATTCCAAGAAGAGGAAATGAAAAAACAGTGATGAAAATTAGCAGAAGGAGGGATTGCACTAAAGGAAAATCAGAGGAGAAAGCAAGTCACGTTAAATACCAAAATAAACAAAAATGGCTGGGAATAAAAATCATGTCTCAATAATGAAACCTGAATGTTAGTGGGCTAAACTCATCAATCCCAAGACAGACTGTAGATTGGATTTAAAAAAAAAAGACCCAATAATATGCTGCCTTCAAGAGACTTGACTCATAGAACAAGACATCCACAGACTGAAGGGGAAGGGCTGGGAAAAGTCATACCACCTACATGGACTGCAGAAGAAAGCAGGGGTTTCCATCCTCATATCAAAGTAGACTTCAAACCAAAGTCAATCAGAAAGGATAAAGAAGGACATTACATACTGCTCAAGAGAACCATACACCAACAAGACTTAACAGTTATAAATATACATGCCTCAAACAATGGAGCAGCCATGTTCATCAACCAAACCCTTCTCAAGTTCAAGAGTCAAATAGACCACAACACAATAATCTTGGGAGGCTTTAACACACCTTTTTCATCACTAGATAGATCTTCCAAACAAAAGCTGAACGATAGAACTCAATCAATAACTTAGACTTAACCGACATATACAGAATATTTCACCCTTCAACGAGAGAATATACTTTCTCAGCAGCACATGATCCTTCTCTAAAATAGACCATATAAGTATGCCACAAAGCAACTCTTAGCAAATATAAAAAAAAGTAGAGATACTACCTTGCATTCTGTCAGATCATAATGGAATGAAATTAGAAATCAAGAAAAAGATCAACTCCTGGAGACTAAATAATATGCTACTGACTGAACAATGGGTTACAGAAGACATCAAGGAGGAGATGTCTTTTTAAGTTTTTAGAGGTGAATGAGAACACAGGTACAACATATTGAAATCTCTGGGGCACTATGAAAGCAGTTCTAAGAGGAAAGTTCATTGCATGGAGTTCATTTATTTGTTGACTTTTTCTTCTTTTAAGAAATGATTTAACACCACATCTCAAAGTCCTAGAAAAAGAAGAACAAATCAACACCAAAGCAAAGAAAACAGGAAATAATTAAAATCAGAGCTGAAATCAATGAAATTGAAACAAACAACAACAAAAAAACAATTGTAAAAAAATGACAGAAAAAAAAGTTGGTTCTTTTGAAGAAGTAAATAAAATTGACAGACCCTTAGCCATGCTGACGAAGAGAAGAGAAAACCCAAATCACTAACATACGTGATGAAAAGGGAATATCACAACAGACACATCAGAAGTACAGAAAATAATTAGAAATTATTTTGAAAACCTGTACTCCAATAGAATAGAAAATACTGAAGGCATCGAAATTTTTCTAGAGTCATATAATTTGCCCAAATTGAATCAGGATGATTTTCACAATTTAAGCAGATCAATTTCAAGTGATGAAATAGCGGACACAACGATGGTGGAATGTGATGGACATCATTATCCAAAGGGCACGTATGAGGACATTCTCAACAGCCTCAAAAAACAAACAAAAAAAACCTTGGGAATCAACTTAATGAAAGGGGAGAAAGAGCTATATAATGAAAATTACAGAACCCTAAAGAAAGGAATCAAAGAAGACCTTAGAAGATGGAAAGATCTACCCTGCTCTTGGATAGGCAGAATTAACATTATCAAAATGACCATACTTCCAAAAGCACTATAGAGATTTAATTCAATTCTGATCAAAATTCCTATTTCTCATAGAAATAGAAAAGTTAATCATGAAATTCCTCTGGAAAAGCAAGAGACCCAGAATAGCTAAAGCAATCCTTAGAAGGTGACCTCACTCTACCAGACCTTAAACTATACTACAGAAAAATAGTAACAAAAACAGCATGGTATTGGCACCAAAACAGACTGGTACATTAATAGTACAGAATAGAGGACACAGAGACTAACCCACAAAACTACAGTTATATTAGGCAAAGGTGCGAAGAACATGCATTGGAAAAAATGGTGCTGGGAAAATTAGAAATCCTTATTAATTAAACCCTTATCTCTCACCATGCACAAAACTCAACTCAAAATGGATCAAGGACTTAGGAATACAACCAGCGACCCTGAATCTAATAGAAGAAAAAGTAGGCCCCAACTTCCTTATAAGATTCTTGTGGCACAAGAATTAAAATCAAGAATCAATAAATGGGATGGACTCAAACTAAAGAACTTCTTCTCAGCAAAAGAAACAATCTGAGGTGAATAGAGAGCCTACATCTTGGGAGCAAATTTTACCCCTTTCACATCAGAGAGAGCACTAATCACTAGAGTATATAAAGAATTCAAAAAGCTAAACATCAAAAAACCAGATAACCCAATCAATAAATGGGCCAAGGATCGGAAGAGACACTTCTCAGAAGATGATTTACAATCAATCAACAAATACATGAAAAAATGTTCATCACTAGCAATTAGAGAAATGCAAATCAAAACCACTCCAGTCAGAATGGCAGCTACTATGTATACAAACAACAATAAGTGTTGGCGAGGATGTGGGGAAAAAGGTACACTCACACACTGCTAGTGGGACTGCAAATTGGTGCAGCCAATTTGGAAAACAGTATGGAGATTCCTTAGAAAATTGGGAATGGAACCACCATTTGACTCAGCTGTTCCTCTCCTTGGTCTATATCCAAAGGACTTAAAAACAGCATGCTACAGGGACACAGCCACATCAATGTTTATAGCAGCGCAATTCACAATAGCTAAACTGCAGAACCAACCTAGGTGCCCTTCAGTAGATGAATGGATTAAAAAATGTGGCATATATACACAATGGAATATTACTCAGCAATAAAAAAGAATAAAATCATGGCATTTGCAGGTACATGGATAGTGTTGGAGAAGATATTGCTAAGTTAAGTTAGCCAATCCCCCAAAAACAAATGGCAAATGTTTTCTCTGATATAAGGTGACTGACTCATAGTGGGGTAGGGAGAGGGAGCATGGAATAGATGAATTCTAGGTAGGGAAGAGGGGTGGGAGGGGAAGGAAAGGGGCAGGGGGTTGGCAACGATGGTGGAATGTGATGGTCATCATTATCCAAAGTATATGTATGAAGACATGAATTTGTGTGAATATACTTTGTATACAGAGATATGAAAAATTGTGTTCTAGATGTGTAATAAGAATTATAATGCATTCTGCTGCCATGTATTTAAAAAATAAAAGCAATTAAAAAAAGAAATACTACTCAGCAATAAAATCATGGCATTTGCAGGTAAATGGATGGAGTTAGAGAAGACAATGCTAAGTGAAGTTAGCCAATCCCCAAAAAACAAATGCTGAATGTTTTCTCTGAGATAAGGAGGCTGACTCATAGTGGGACAGGGAGCGGGAGCAATAGACAAACTCAAGATAGGCAGAGGGGTTGGAGGGGAAGGGAGGGGGCAAATAATGATGGTGGAATGTGATGATCATTACTATGGAACGTACATGTATGAAGACATGAATTGGTGTGAGTATACTATGTATATAACCAGAGATATGCAGAATTGTGCTCTATATATGTAATACGAACTGTAATGCATTCTGCTGTCATGTGTAAATTAAAAAATTACATAAAAATATACTAGAATGAATGCATGAAAAACATTCTGAACTGGAGAACAGGTCTTTTGAACTAACCTAGACAGAAAAAGTTAGGAAGGCACATGGAACACCCTTAGGTGAACAATCAATCATTCCTAGTTCGGGAATTCCAGGAGAGGTATGGGGGGAGGCACTGGAAACCCATTTCACAACATAGCCGAAAACCTTCCACGTCTTCAAAAAGACGTTTACATCCAAATACAAGAAGTCAAAATATCACATCTAGCTTCAACTAAAAAGACTTCCAACAAAGGCGTATTAGAGTAAAAAATATCAAAAGAGAATTATTGGAACAAGAGATAAGTGTCAAGTCACATAAGGGAATAAACGTAAGTCTTACAGAAGATTTCTCAGCAGAAACCTTATAGGTTAGAAGAGAGAAAACAGGATTATATATTCACAATCTTGAAAACAAAAACTGTCAACGAAGAAGAATAAACTCAGCAAAACTATCCTCTAGAAATGAAGAAGAAATAACTCATCTTCTGCTTTTCTGGGAATGACTAATTCCTGACCACCAGAACAGTCCTCCAAGGGAGGCTCAAGGGAGTCACAACCAACACAAGGATGATTCCACCATCATGAAACACAAATGTACAAAACTCACCAGAAGAACAGGTACATAAAAGGGAAAGTAGAAAATAAAATCTCAGCATGACAGAAAACTACCAAGTCACGAATAAGAAGAGAGTATATAAAATAAGCGTTTCATATATCTTGTCAGATCACGTGGAATAAAAATACAATAACAACAGGAATAATGGAAAATATACAAATGCATGAAAATTGAATGCCTATCCTAAATCACCCAAAAATTATGGGGGAAATTAAAGAAAAATGAATGCACACATCAAAACTTATCTATGGAATATGGCAAAAGCAGTCCTTGGAGGGAAGTTTACGGCAATCCATGCAAGTATCAAAAAAACAAAGGCTTCAAATAAATGACCTAGTGATGTGTCTTCAAGGATTTAGAAAACCAGGAATAAACCAAACCTACAGTTAGAAGAAATAATGAGAGCACAAATAAATAAAAAGCTAAAACTATACCAAAAAAAAAAAAATCAATGAAATAGTTGGTTTTTTGGAAAGCAAAAAACCCCCAAACATTTAGCTACATTAACCAAGAAAAAAATAAGACCCAAATAAATAAATTCAAGGAGGAAAAGAGAGACATTAAAATTGATCCCACAGAATTACAAAGGATCATAAGAAACTACTATGAACATTTATGACAAAAAACTGGGAACCTTAGAGGAAATGCATGAACTCCTGAATACACCCAAGCCTCTAAAACTTAGCAAGAGAAACAAGGAATCTCAACAGACCAATCATGAGTAGTAAGATTGAAACAGTCATTAAAAATCTTACAGCTAAATAAGCCCAGGACCTGATGGTTTTACTACCTAATTCTACAAAGAGCAAATTTCAGTTCTTCTTAAACTACGACCAAACAAATAAAACAGGGCTGGGATGTGGCTCAAGCGGTAACGTACTCGCCTGGCACGTGTGGGGCGCTGGTTTCGATCCTCAGCACCACATAAAAATAAAGATGTTGTGTCCACTGGAAACTGAAAAATTAAAAAATTCTCTCTCTCTCCCCTCTCTCAAAAAAAAAAAAACTTAAAAAAATTGAAATAAAAGGAACTCTTTTGTGAGACCAGAATTACTCTGATATCAAAACCAAACGATGATACAATGAAAATTATAGACCCACTAGCTGCTGAACATCCTGGCAAACAGCACGTCGAGAAGACTGTACACCACGATGCAGCGGATTCATCCCAGAGAGGGAAAGAATCTTCAACAAACTCAGATCAATGAACACGGCTCAACACATTCTCAGATCATATGGTCACCTAAGTAGATGCTGGAAAAGCATTTGACAAGATTCAAACTCCCTTCATGATAAAAACTTTTTACAAAGTGGACAGGGAAGGACACACTTGAAAACACTAAAGGTGTCCATGAAAACCCATGGGCAGTATCAGGTTGAATGGGGGAAAAGCTGAGAGCATTTATTTCCTGGAGGTGGAAAACCAGATGAAGATGTCCACTTCTCGTACTGACTGGGCACGAGAAGTCTTAGCAGAGAAATCCATAAAGGGCGAAGAAGTTCAATTATCCATGCTTCCAGGTAATGTGATTTTATACACAGAAAAATATGAATATTACTCACCAAAAGCAGCCAGAACTGATAAACAAATTTGGTAAAGTTGAAGGACATAAAATCAACATACAAAAAACAGCATTTTTATATACTAATAATGAACTTCCTGGAAGAGAAGTAAAAAAAAAAAATCCCATTCACAATAGTTAAAAAATAACAAGAGGGGCTGAGGCTGAGGCTCAGTGGTAGAGCACTTGCCTAGCATGTGTGAGGCACTGGGCTCCATCCTCAGCACCACATATAAATAAATAAAATAAAGGTCCATACATGTAAAAATACTTTTAAAAACTACAAAAAGAAAAAAAGTATAGAAATACATTTTTCCAAGAAGTAAGATCTGTACAATGAAAACCATAAAGCATTGATGAAAGAAACAGAGGTCACAGAAATGGGAAGATATCCTGTGTTTCTGCATCAGAAAAATTAATACTGTTAAACAATCGTGCTACCCTATGTGATTTATAGGGTCAATGGATTCCATCAAATATCAACAAGTTTCTTCACTGAAATGGATAAACACTCCACACTGAACTGCGAAAGACCCAGAGTAGCCAAAGCGACCGTCATGAAACACACACCCCAGGGAGCTCGGAAGCCAGCTAATTTTCAACAAAGCTGCCAAGAACATCCAGAGGAGAGAGGACAGTCTCTTCAGTAACCCGTGCCGGCAAGACTGGACACACACACGCCGGAGGATGAAACCAGGTCCCTCCTCCCCTGACCACGTATGCAGATCAACTCAGAAGCGATCAGCGCCTGGAGGTCAAACCTGAAGACACCTGTGCAGGTCTGACTCGCCTTCCTCTGGTCACCTAGAGCAAGTGCTCAGGCTGGCCTCCTGCAGGGTGAGTCCCAGTGAGGATGTCGGGATCCACCAACTGCCGCAGAGCCTGTGGGCACGTCACCGGGCCCCACCAGAAGGGCTGCTGAGCTACCCTACCTTTGAGGCAGACGCATGAGCGGCCAGGCAGGGGCGGTGGACCTTGCCGAGGTTGTGTGGTTGTCAGCCTGGGGCCTTTAGGGTGGGAAGAGAGAACCCATGTGCAGGATGACCAGATTCTGGTCCTGTGTCCTTTTAGTAAGGGGACACATGTAGGTGCACAAGAAATCCCCTCATTTCCTGGGCATCTGCTCCACGGCAGCACTTGTGGTCATGAGGGTGCAGCAGGGGAGGAAGCAAGTCCTTGAACAGGTGGAGACTGGGACACAGTGGCCTGGTGTGTGCCATGGAGGATGGCAGACTAAGAACTGCACATGCCAGGCTGGGACGGCCGGGGTGTGGTTTTCTAGAGGTTTCTGAGGGTGACCTCAGTGATAAGGAGATGGTCCAGCAGACATCTCAGGACTGACAGTTCATAGGGACGGCTAGTAGTGGGTGCAGCAGGGAAGGGCCCCCGAGAGAGTGCACTTGGCCAGCAAGCTGCCCAAGGAGAGAAGGACCTTGCAGGCCACTGCAGGGTCTCTGGCTTTCACTCCAAGCTTGCTGGGAAGCCCTGATGGTTTTTTGTCTAATCTTTTTGTGTGTGTGTGTGCGCCTATCATTATCTAGAATAATTTTAACTATTTTAACTTTTATTGTGGTAAAATATATACAACAAAATTTATCACTTTTAACCGTTTTTGAGGCACAAATTAAGTGACATTCATTACACTTACTATGTTAATCACATTAGTTTACTAAATTGTGTAGGCTCCACTATTTCCAAAGTCTGTAACCATTAGGAAATAACCGATCAAGCAGAAATACAAATGGTCAACAAACACACGAAAAAATGTCCAACATCATTAGCAATTAGGGAAATGCAAATCAAAACCATGCTGAGATGTCTTCTCACACCAGACAGAATGGCAATCATCAAGGGTACAAATAATAATAAACGCTGGAGAGGATGTGGAGAAAAAGGAACACTCTTACACTGTTGGTGGGACTGTACATTAGTACAACCACTATGGAAATCCCTCAATAGACTAGGCATGGAACCACCATATGACCAGCTATCCCACTCCTCAGTATTTATCCTGAAGAATTAAAGTCTCCTTACTACAGTGATACATGCACACCCATGTTTATAGCAGCACAGTTCACAATAGCCAAACTATGGAACCAGCCTAGGAGTCCATCAATGGATGAATAGGTAAGAAAATGTGCTGTATCTACACAGATGAGTTTTATTTAGCCATGAAGAAAAATAAAATTATGGCATTTGCAGAAAAATGGATAGAACTAGAGGTCAGGTGTTAAGTGAAATAAGTCAAACTCAGAAGGCCAAAGGTGGTATATTTTTTTAATTTCATATGCAGAAGCTAGAGGGGGGGAAAGGAAAACACAGGTGGGGGTACATCTCATGACAATCTAATGGAGATCAGCTGAGGAAAGGGACCAAGGAGTGGGAGGTGGGGAGGGAGGGGGAAGTGCTGGGGGGGGGGGGTTGATACTGGCCAAACTGTCGTCACGGTGTGTGCATGTACAACTGTGTAACAAGAAACCCATCACTATGTACGGCTGTAATGCACCAATAAGACATGGGGGGGGATAACTGGGCAGCCCCATGCCCACCCTGCTAACTTAATGGGCTCCCTGTCTCGTGAATCTGCCTATTCTAGTCAGTGTGCACAGTGGAATCGGGTAGTGTCTGTCCTGCTCTGGTCTGGCTTATCCACTTCACGTAACGTTTTCGAGCTTTATTCACACGGCAGACTTGACTTCTCTTCCTGGCTGAGTGGAACTCCACGGTATCACACACTACATTGTTTGCCTGTCCATCTGCAGGACAGGTGGTTGGCTACTGTGAGTCCAGACACCTGAGGGTGATTCTCCTGGGTATGTATACGGGAGGAGAAGTGCCAGGTCACACAGAGCTCTAGGGGGCTCTGAGCAGAGGAGAGACTCCACCAGGCTATACACATGGTACAAAAGGGACACTAGACAGGCAGAGGGAAATATTCTCAGATAACCCAGCACACAGCAGGGAGATCACCTCTGTCAGGAATATTTAAGAAGAAGATTCCTGGTGACCGACACCAACCCTACCGTAGATGCTTTGTGGTAGTTCAAAGGAGTTGAACCTCAGATGAAGTGTGCAGAAGAAATGGACACTCCGTGTTAGTGGAAAAGGGAACTTAAAACACCATAAAAAAAAAAAAAGCATTTTACGCAACCACCTTAGCAACTGCTATTATTGCTTATAAATATGCCTAGAAAGACCAGTGACCACAACTTCTTATGGTACAAATATGACTCGATTACTCAGGCTCCAAATCGACCTTCATCAGTCATGCTGCCAATCCCACACCACCTAGTCACTGGCCACTGTCTCACATCATTGTCAAAACAGCCTATCAGCAGTGGCGCACACCTCAATTCCACCTTGGGAGGCTGAGGCAGGAGGATGGCAAGGTTGAGGCCAGCTTCAGTAAGTTAACAAGACCCTTAAGCAATTCATCAAGAGACTGTCTCAAAAAAAAAAAAAAGGGCGAGGGATGTAGCCCAGTAGTAAAGCACCCCTGGGTTCAATTCCCAGAATCAAAACCAAAAAACTATCAAATAAGTTTTATTATTCCCAATTTATAGATGAGACATACCTAGTGAGGCTGACCAGGAGATGTTGATGCACTCAACAGGGGTGAAGCCAGAATCCCAAGAGCCACAGTCTGCTTCAAAGCTCACGTGCAAAAGGACTACTGTTATTTCTGAGATATGGAGAACTGAATCCAGGGTCTGGTGCCCTTTTCACTTTGTGACAGGATCTTGCTAAATCGCCCAGGTTGGCCCTACGACCCTTCTGTGTGCAGCCCGTGCCCAGCTCTCTCTCTCTCAAAGAGAAGGTTCACACGATGGAAGCCCTGGGCTCCAGGGGCCTGTGGAGGGGAAACGCTGATCTTGATAAAGTTGGTAACAGTCTTTGCTCTTTGGGGTCTCAGATCTCCCTCTCAGGCTGGAGAACTCGAGAGGCACGGCATCCTAATTTTAGAGGTTGACTTCCTACCAGATAACTGTCCCTGATAAGTGGCTTGACATACGGTTTGACTATGTTTTTCAGTGATTCACTGAAGAAAGGAGAAAATTTGTGTTTCCAACACTTCAAGTTTAAAACATTCAGACTATGTTAGAAAATACACTATTTCTTTAAGCATGCTCAGTTTTATTTATTTAAGGCACAATGCAAAGTCAGGATTCAGAGTGTGATAGGAGAAGCAGGCTGTGACTCATCATCAGAAAGGAGAAAGGAAACTAAAATTCATGGTTAGAAGCAGGCCCTGCTCTAAAGTACTCATCCTTACGTTCCCATGAAAAGAATTTAACTTAACAAGATTGCAAAAACTCCTTTTTAAACTGATAGCAATCTGCTTATCAAGAGGTAAAGTGACTTCAAAGAGAAAGTTGAGTGGCTTGACAGATTTGTTTAATGCTTAGAGAATATATTAGTGTCCCAAGGTGAAGCAACAGAAAATTCCAACATATTATGTACTGCCCACTTCCCTGCTTCTAGAGACTCTATCCATTCCACCCTGTATACCACTGAAAGCCAAATTCATTCAAAAAATATGTGCTGAGCATTGACTCTCAGGTGGTCAGTGTTCGGGGGCCTGCAGCAGGTGGTGAACTGCCCTACAGGTTGCCGTGCTCCCGTGAGCTTTCCCTCACATGGACATCTTACGATATGATTCTCGTGCTCAAAAACTTGCCTGCATGCATGGTAGAAACTTCTAGTATTCACCTATATCTTCTCCTTTTAGTTTATACAGAATCTATCTCCTAGACTCTTGAAGTCAGTGGGGCCATGTGGACTGTTCTGGCCAATGGATGTGCACAGACATACCACGTGCCAGTCCCGTGCCCAGGCCGTGGGAGGCCTGGGTCGCCAGTATTTCTCCTGCTATGAAGAAACACAGTCCACCTGGGTCTCTCCCTGAGTGTGGAACAGACAGTCCTCGACTCCAAAGTGCCCCTAGTAGTGCCAGATTTTCTGGTGTAAGCAGAAAATCTCTCTCTGTTGGGTGGACAGGATGGGGATTTCAGGGTTAATTTGTTCCTGCAGCACAGCCTAGTTGATCTTGGTTAATACATGAGCTTTGCCTAGTGTGTTAGGTATGAATCTTATCTCTTCAAAACCCCGTGGTCCATCTTCATACTGAACATTATTTCTGTCTTCCAACTGCCCCAAATTGCTTACAGATATATTCCTGTGCATTCTCTCACTTGACTTATTTTCCTTTCACAGTGAGAAAAACTTCACCGTCACTTTTCTGATAAAGTCCTCCGTACTTCAAGGTCCAGTTCTAATCCCACCACATCCAGGAGACTCCCTGTACTGGAGACTGAATATCCTCTCCACCGTGACAGTTCCCCGTGTTGTAAACTTCTCCATGCAGATTTAGATCCAAAAAACACTGCCCAGCCTCCTTCGCCCCCATGTTCCACAATCCCCTGTCATACCTGAGCGGACAGGTGTGGGGCCTCCCCTCGGCAGCCCCTGTGTGCTTCTGGGTTCTGCTTCCCAGCTCCTCCAGGGATCCTGAACTAGCTGGTCTCCCTTTACAAACCACTTCCTATTTAAACTAGTGCAAATAACCCGACCCATGCGTTCCCTGGCACTCGCCAAGGACCTTCCAACCCCATGTGACCCGATGCCACCCAATTTAGGACTTGACACATTATTGATTTTGTTTCGTATGTACTTTGTCTGATTTAGTCCATCTGAGCTAATGTAACAGAAATGCCACAAGATGGCTAGCTTCTGAACAGCAGGAATTTGCTTCTCACAGTTCCAGAGCCTGGGAAGCTCAAGATGCGGCCGACTGGTCTGGTGAGAGTGACTTCCTGGTTCCTAGCCCACCGCTTGCTGTGTCCTCAACGGGTGGAAGGCACGAGGCAGATTCTGGGGCCTTTGTTATAAAGGCATGGATCCCCACCACGGCGGCTCCACCGGCACACGCTAGCCACCTCCAAACCCCCACCTGCTCACATCACACTCCTGAGGAGGTTTCCCAGGGAATTTGGGAGACACCAACATTCAGAGCACAGTACCTATTTTCTCTTCCCAACTCTCCTCATGTCCTTCAGGGCGGGATCACTTCTTGGACCTTCGTATTGTAAGCAGGGCTTAATGGTGCTGGATTTACTTGACCATCCAGTACATTTGGGGAGTGAAAAAAGAACTGTCGTAATGACACCAGACCAACAGGGACAAACTGACACAGGGCCATTCTCGGCACTGATGACTGAGTAAAAGGCAAGGAGACACATCTGAAGAAGCGTCCCTCAAAATGACGGCACTGAAGGCAGTTCTGGACACCTGGGGTCGTGGCACCAGGACACAACATTCTCCAGGCATCTCCTCCTCCTGCTGCCAGGGGGGGAGGGGGCTGAGGTGACCTTCCAGGGTCAGCTAGCTGCTGAAATGCCACTCGGTGCTTTCATGACGAACAAACCTCTGGCTAAGGGATTCACTCTGGATTTGGTGAAAAGGTCCATGGGAGCAGCTATGGCCTGGGTCGATCGGTGCTCTTTGTTAGGACCCCTTCCCCCTCCCTCTCCAAACCCTCCCACAAGAGTCACACCCAACAGCAGCGCTGCCAGCAGAGCAGCCAGATCCAAATCTCCCCAAAGTCCACACAGCTGTTGTGACTTGGGTCTGGACTGTCCCTCAAAGGCTCAGATGCTGGCAGCTTGGTCCCCAGTGCTGCAGTGCATCAGAGGTGGCCTTGGAGAAGTGGCTGGCTCACCAGGGCTCTGAGCTCATGTGTTCATAGCTGAAAGGGCTCTGGGAGGTGGGCCCAGCTGGAGGAAGCCGGTCACCGGGACATGTCTCTCAAGGGTGACTTTGTCCCTGGCCCCTTCCCCTTTCTCTGGCTGCTACGAGGTAAGCAGGCTCCTCCACCACAAGCTCCTGCAGCCATTATAGTCTGTTTCACCTCAGGCCCCAAGAAATGCAGCAGCCAACCCTGGACCGAGCCTATGAAACCATGAGCCACCTTTCCTTCTTTAAGGAGTCACTCCCAGGTATTCTGTCGCGGTGAGAGGAAGCTGACCCAACACTGTCATCACTTCCATCTCCAGTACCGAGCCCACTGCCTAGATCATATCATGCCCAAGAAGGCAGAAGCCAAGCAGCCAGGTGCTACCTGCGTCTTGTAAATACGAGCCTTTCAGGCTCAGGGGCCTGGTTCTTGGCTCTCGCCCTCAGTCTTCCTTGCTCTGGGATCTGCCAATGCCTCTGTGTCCAGCTCACCGCTCCTTCCGTCCCTACCCAACACAGGCCAAAGATGGCAGGCCCATCTGTGTGGGTACGCACAGCAGCGTAGAGTGCACTGTTCACTGTGTTCTGCTCCCTTAACTCAGGCTGGTCAGCAAACGGAGGCATTGCAAGTAAAAGCCTCAGTACCAAGCACATAATAGAGGCTCACTAAAGGGAGCTACGGTTATTATCAAGGCACAATGAGCTCCTTGATGCGCACAATTCCCCTCGCTGTGCCCCAGATGTGGCCCTCAGGAGCAGGCAGAATATCTTCAGGGATTGCATCATTAGTGTTGCAAGTGAAATGAGAGCTCGTTGTCTAGCATCAGCTCACTCTGATGATACTGAGGCTGGTACTCAAATTGATAGTGGAAGGTATGGTAAATGTACTAAACAGAGTTTAACTGACATAATCATACTGGTTTGGTGACAATATCCAAAAGACACAGCTCACATACAATAGGAGCTACAGGTCTCAACTGTGGGACTCAAATATGTCCTAACTGGTCTGCAACAGAAACTGAGCTAGTACAATACAAAAATGCATGCAACAGCCACACTAAGTGTCTGTGACATCAACTTAGTATATGGGTAGTAAAGGACTTATTCACATAATTTTAAAAATAAACTAAAAATAACAAGGAACTGGAGAAACTTTTTGGGATTAGAGCCAACCTCTTGGCGTGGAAGGAAAATAGGAAGGAACACACCCTCATTTGCTTCTAACACGGTTAGCTGATCTGTTTGAAATTAGATCCACTTTCACCTGTGTTCACTTAATTATTAAGCCATTCTTAACCTCCTCAACGCAGTCTTCATATGCTTCAAATCTGGCCCTGAACTAACAGACCTTTCACGTCGATGGTTTTGGATGTAGGCTAGGTGGGAAGTGTCTTACTGGTGTTTTTCTAAGCTTTGAGAACACAGTACAGTCTGTACATAAAACCCAGTGCACCGAGTGTCCTGCTGGCCCTTTGTCTGTGATGAGGAAACAGGCCACTCTTCAAACCTTGTTTCCTTTCCAAGCGTGGCCGGCTGCTCTGGTGCTGAGCCATCTAACCACCCAAAGTGAATCCGTTATTAGGATCAAAGTCCTTGAGGAAGAGAAACAGGGGCAGCCAGGCACTGGGGGCAGCCTTGCCTTCACTTTGGAGACATACAGAGGAGCCAGGTCTCATTTTGGAATATCCTCCTTAAGAAGGAACCAAAAAATAAGAGGAAGAAACACCCGTCAGCAAGAACAGTCAGTGCTACAGGATCGCAAGCGAATCGGTCCATTTGCTCTTCTCAGTATGGGCAGGAACCGCCAAGTGGATCGGTTTTAGCTGCCATTTTGTAAAGAACCAATGGTGGTGAATACATTTGAAATGATACAACATTGTGCTCTTTCGACCTTCATTAATTAAATAGTGCCTTCACATGCATTACAAATAACGTCAGTAATGATAGCGGCAATAGCAGCAAACATTTACTGACTGCTAAGCTGTGTCTGTCTGATAAAGCAGGTGCTACAACCTGTTTGCAAAGGGGAGAACTGAAGTGGACTCTGTCCAAGATCATGTATTTTCATAAGTGGTGGAACAAGGACTCAAGTAGTAATGAGAATCCCTGTTTTTAATTGCTATACTACACTGTATTAGTGAAAACCAAAGGAAGCAGAGGAAATTTAAAAAAAAAAATTAAAGTACTAAACATCAAAAGCCAAAAAACTGCAGCTTTTTAAAGCTATTGAGTTCTTTCATCACATATTTAATATACCTACTATGCATCAGGCACTTTGTCGACATTATCTAATTTAATCCTCTGTGAATCAGCTGTTATCTCCATTTCATAAATGAAGACACTGTGATTCAAAGAAATTGTACAAGATCATAGGAATTTTCTGTTGTTGTTTTGAGATTGAACTCAGATTTACCACTGAGCTACTTCCCCAGTTTTTTAAAAAATTTTTTGAGAGAGGGTCTCAATGAGTTGCTGAGGCTGTCCTTGAACTTGGCTCCTCCCCGCTCAGTCTCCTGAGTAGCTGGGTGTGCACCACCATGCCTGCTTATCACTGTCATTTGCACTCCAACCTAGCAGACTCCAAATCCTTGAGCTTGTTCACAAAACCACCCCATCTCTTTCCTTAAAGTGATTTATTAGCTGGGCACAGTGGCACATGCCTGTAATCCCAGCAGCTCAGGAGGCTGAGGCAGGAGAATGACGAATTCAAAGCCAACCTCAGCAATAGCGAGCAACACAGCCAAACTCTGTCTCTAAATAAAATACAAAATAGGGCTGGGGGGCTGGGGCTATAGCTCAGTGGTAGAGCACTTGCCTCGCATGTGTGAGGTACTGGGTTCAATCCTTAGCGCCACATAAAAATAAATAAAGATACTGTATCCATCTACAACTTTAACAACAACAACAAACATAGGGCTGGGGATGTGGCTTACTGGCTGAGCACCCCTGAGTTCAATCCCCAGTTCCACCCCCGGCCCAAAAAAGTGACTTGATACCTCTAAGGAATGAACTGAAAAGCAGAAAACCTTTGCAACAAAGCGATTTATACATTTAAAATTAGAACATATTTTTTTCCCAGTATTTCACCAGGCACAAAACAGCTCCCTTCTTAAGTATTAACTTGAGAAATGCCAAGATTCAAGCGATCTGCTGTAAGGTGGGTGGAACAAGGAGAAAGAAAGGTAGCAGCACGTCTAGTTAGCTCTGAACAGGACAGGCAGGCAGAGGCTCCCGGGCTGTGTCTTCTAGGGCAGGCACCCTCTCCAAGGCCATGCTAAGGACGCACAGGGAAGGTGCTCACCATCACCTGGGCCTGGGCTGCACCCAGGGAGGGCCAAGATGAGTGCCTGGAGCCTGTGCACCGTGCGCCTCACAGCAGAGAGCGCAGGAGGCAGCTCCTCACCATCCCCAGGGAGTCAGGAAGGACCCGGCAACCCAGCTTTGGAGATTAGAGCAGGAACTGCAGAGGGACGGGCGCTCCCAGGGTCCGGCCAGCATCTTCACGAGAGCCAAAGGCGGAAGCGACGGGTGTCTCCTAAGTGAGCGTAAAAGTGAACCGCCGCGTGCACATGGACGACCGCTCAGCCCGAGAAGGGCCAGTCCGCCACAGGCCAGGGCATGGACACAGCGCCAGGGCCTCGTGCTGAGTGACGGGGGCAAAAATGAAGCAGAGCCGCTGTGCGATTCCAGGTACGGGAGGGACTAACGCAGACCCGGAGACCACCCGGGGCGGAGGTGGGTGGGGGCCAGCGCTTGTTACCCCAACAAAGCTTCAGGTGTGCAAGCTGCTCACGGGTCTGGGTGGCGGGCACCGTAGGTGACGGTACCGACGCTGCGGAACCGTGCGCTTCAAAACGGTTGCAGCAAGGCAATTTGGCACAGTGAAGGGACCCAGGCAGAAACGTGGGCCTGACCGTGGGTCTGACCGTTGGGGAGACCTGGATCTGACTCCTGCTCGCCCTTCCCACTCTCTGATTTTGTGATTCTGGTTAAGTCATTATCCGCGACGATTATTGCTCAGGTTCCTTCTGACCCTAATAAATATCCCAGAGGCCTAGGCTTTGGGTTCTAGCAGCAGGCAGGGAGCATTTCCCCAGCGACAACTAAGGATGATTATTCTGAGATCTGATCATGGATGTTTTTAAAAGGAATCTTCATTTTTTTAGAGGTACTTATCTAAATGTGTCTAGATAAAATAAAATGATAAATGGAATTTCCTTAGGGAAGACCAGGGTAGCAGTGCAGTGGTAGATGTGGATACAATGACACTAGATTGGCTGAGGTGACAGTGGTAAAGGTGACAGGGGTGGTTGGCACCACTGCATTCTTCTGGTCTCTATGCAGGGAAGTTTCTGCACTGCTGAGCGGTGGGGGGTTGGACAGAGGTGACACCACATCGCCTCCCACAAGTTTTCCTCGGATGGAAGGACTGACAGCACAGTAATTTTCCATGGAAATCTCAACCGTCTAGAAGGATCACCACAATAATCAGGTGGCAGCAGTGCCCAGAAAAACCATCAGGCACTACTCTCAACATCCCCACACCGTGTTTCTCTCATTTCCTGTCCCTCTAGGCCCCTTCACTTAACACACATGCCCTTCTGCCATCCCCACATCATCTTGTCACCCTGTGAGGAACTACTGACACACAGGCGGGGACATCTCCCTCCAAGGACGTGTCCTGCTGTGGTGTCTGAGGTGGCCTGGGAAAGCCGGGAGGTCAGCATCAGACACGAACACTGCTCCTGGGGGTGCAGAGCCCTCCTGCTGACGTGAGACTCATTTCCCAGAAAAGTGTGTAACAGTGTCACCAGAGAGCTTGCTCAAAAGCAGATCGGCAAGCTGTGCCCCCAGAGTTCCCGACTCAGGAGGCCCAGGCTGGGTCTGAGCATCTGGAGTTTCCACAGGTTCCTAGATAATGCTGCTGCGTGAGTCTGGGAACACACTTGGAGAATTACTGTCCCGCAGAATCTATGACAACTCCTATGAGCCAGTGTGGTGGCACAGCCCATAATCCCAGTTACTTGGAAGGCCGAGGTAGGAGGATGGCAAGTTCAAGTCCCATGACTTAGCAAGAGCCTGTCTCCAAATAAAATGAACACAGCCAGGGATGCAGCTCGGTGGCAGGGCACAGAAGAAATTCTGCTGGGACTGGTTCCCTGGCACTGAGCACAGCATCCTAACAGAGAAACCCCTCTACTCCTGCCAAAGACAGCTCGCACTGCATGATCGTGGCTCAAATAATTAACAGAAATAGAAAATGCTAATACTGAGGGAGTCTTCAGTCTGCTCATTTTTTAAGGACCAATAAACTGGAAAGAAGGGAGAGACCTTTACATGCTGTGTACAGGGACAGCAGTGGGTGTCTCACACACACTGCTAAACATACACTCTTACATCAACACCAAGACCGACGCGACTGTTCCCAAGTAACAGGAGAAACGGAAGCCCTGAGGAGCTCTGGGCAGGGGTAAATTGGCGAGTCCAGGTACAAGCTGAGGTCCTAGACCCCAAGGCCACATTGCATCTGCTCTGAGTTAGGCTGATGTCCCCGCTCAAGAGTTCCTGCACCTTTACCCACTGTCAAAGAGCTCAAAATGCGTAGACACGATTATGACATCTATCAACCCCGTTAAACCCTATGAAAAGAGAAGGTTGTCTCTTCCTCGTTCATTTGTTTCGGTTCTCTTATCAGCAGAAACACATGTAATACTAGGAGCAATTCGCTAAGAGCCCCTTTTGATCCAGAAAGTTTGGCATATCTTTAAAAACTGACAGTAATAATGCAGAGTGAGAACAATGTCCATTTATCTATAGGAAGTCACATGGTGATAAAGACTTGCCTGGCATTTCCCTGAATGCACATCCCACAATGTTCCTGATTCTATGGCTCCATACAAGAGATAAGAGTCTATTTCTAGAAGTCCAGGTGGGACATCAGCCACCGGACCTTCCTCCCCGTATTACCTAGGACCCTGGGGCCATATGCTGAGAAAGGCTGGTGGTAGGGTGGGGCGGAAAATCTGGCCCCCAGAATATAAGTGAGGTCGGCCTTAGCTGTAGTTGGGGAGGGGTGAGAAGGGTGCTAGTCTTCCCTGTTTGTGATCACCACAATCTTTTAGAATGCCACCCTTCCACAGGCACATAGAAGGGATTAAACCTGGCAACGTCTTTGAGATGATAATTTGCCATTTGTTGTGAAGTCCTACTCATGGAGACAACTTGAAATCAACCTAGAAAAGTGCTCTATGTAGGAAAATGAGAAATAAAAAACTAGCCCACTTCCTTGAAAAATTTCAAAAGGATAGGCTAATATACAAAAAGCCAAGTTTCTAGCAATACAATTTAAATGCTAGATTACTGTTCCTCGCAGGACATCCATCCTAGCCTGTAAATAAGATTTTTTTTTTTTTTTAAATGAAACAACAGCAAGGTGAAAGGTTATATTCATCAGGTTTTTGCAGGATGACACCCGTCAGGATCTCGATGACAGATAGTCCATGCTATTCCACTGGGGTCACAGGGCCATGCATACGGTTCCTTCTCCTATACCTGTCATGCCCAAACTCCACTCCTGCTAGACATGAGACCTCTGCAGCACATCAGCGAGAGCACAGATGATCCTACCCTCTGTGTCACTCACTATTGCCCAAGCAAAGCTACTTTTTCTTCATTTTAATTAATATATTCTTTCAATTCATTTGAAGGGAAAGCTTTACAGAGATTAAAGCAATTTTGGAATCACCTGGCCAGGTAAATGTTTTTCTGTGTGTTAAGGCATTGCTCTGGACTTTTTTTTGGAGCACTTAACAATTGTGTTGGAGAAGGGACATCAAATGATGCTTAGAAATGCGATACACATTTTCATTTCACACTCCATCAGCTTTTACAACTGCAGCTCAATGAGATGTGAGAGAGGACGTGGCAAACAGCCACATTTACCAAGGTATAAAATAAGGGTCAGGTTTCTTTTTCATAGAAAGAAAAGAACACGTTGAGTTTCACTCTCCAGGACGTTAGTGGTTCCCTGGCTCCACCCAAGCAAAAGGCACCATGTGGCTCAGCCTGGTCAGGGCTGCGCTAGCGCAGGCTCCTGCTGCACCATAAATGGCTCCTAGACAGGAGAACATTCAAGAGAACATTCTTTTCCTCATCCCCTTCAACTCAGGATCTACAGATATAGAAACAATTGGAACGGATCATCCCTGGTGGTTACATCTTTTACCTGCAGATACGGTGCCTGTCACCCTGTGCTTGTGGGAGCAGAGACAGTTCATTCCCTTTGCAGGCAGGGAAACAAAGCCGTGGGCATCTGCAGAAACACCCCTTTCTAATGCAGGTTCCAATCTGTCTGAAGGGACAAAGCCTCGTGCTATATAAAAAGGGACTCCATGATGACAACGGGAGCCTGGTCTGGAGTCCCATGCTACAGGCCACCGTTCCCTTGCCAGGGGGAAGAAAGCACCTTTACTTACCTGTGCTAAGCCCGAGACCTCTCCTTTTGCTAGCGGTTTGCTGATGGATGGCGTGAACACTTTGGCATCCGATACTGGCTGTCCTTTCATAAAATGCTTTCCTGATTCATAAATATCCACTTCAACCATCTTTCCCATGAATGGAGGGTTCTTTGGCACTAAAACCTTTAAAAAATAGTTGTAAGAAAGATTAATTTTTAAAATAAACTTTTAGAACAGTTTTAGATCTATAGAAAGAGCACAGAGTTCTTGTATGCCCCACACCTAGTTTCCCATATTATTATTAATTTCTTACATTAATATGGCACATTTGTCATAATGAACGAATCAAAATTGACAGAGTGCTACTAACTAAAGTCCTTAATTGATCGGTTTTTTTTTTGTTTGTTTGTTTTTTAGTTGGCCCCTCATGTCCTCTTTCTACCCTGGGGTCCCATCCAAGGTGGGCCCTCACTTGCAGATGCCCCGGATGTGATTCTGTAGGGTGGGAGGCCTTTCTGGGAGGAGCCCCCGGGCAGCAGGCAGTGCTCTCTAGGCCAGAAGCCTGTCATCCTCAGGCGTGTGTGTGGCAGGCAGGCCGGGGCACCCCCAGCAGTCAGCCGGCCACTCCTGGACAGGCCTTTGAGTCACTGCTCTGCTGTCCCAGGTGATGAAGAAAACAGACAATTATGGTCAAAGCTTCTACTTTCAGTTCCTTCCAAATGAGCTGTCAGAGTAACAGTTGGAGTTGACACTTCAAATGAAGGCTGTGTGTGTGTGTGTGTGTGTACACGTGTGTGTGTTCCAGGAGAGGAAGGTTGGTTAACAGCAACTTCCTCAGTGACACCTCGGGCTGCTGTTCAGTGCTGAATGATGTCCCTGCTAATGGCCGCCACTGCCTTCTTTTGCTCTATGAGGAAACGCAGTCCTGGGAGCTGAGCTCCGTGTAGAGCCGCGGTGCCGAAGGGAACTTTGGCTGGTTTGTAGGAAACTGTCAGATGGTCTCTTTCCACAGGAGATTACTGGTAAAAGTACTTGTTTACCTCGAGCAAACGTTCCCCCTCCTTGGGGACTAAGAGGTAGTTTGTGTGCATAACGTCGCCTCACACTTCTATTTTAGTACTGGAGCAACCTGCCAGTCTTTTCAAGTTAGTATCCAAAATAACTAGGCCGATTGTAATCCAGCAATACTTTGATATTTAGATACAGTCTTCATCTCTGAAACTCATCTTATTTAGAAAAATAATTTCTATGACATTTCGGGCTTAGCTGTAGAGGAAAAAAAAAAAAAAAAATCAGACCAGAGCCAGAAGTTCCACGGCCAGTTTCTCTGGGAAGCAAAACTGGATCTTGTCTTTCTGAGTTTGGTTTTCATAACCCTTGAGTATAATGCTTCATCAAAGACTCCGAAAAAGGTCACCTGGGTGGTGAATTACTTATGACAAGCAAACGAACTGAAAGAACTTCCGTTTTAAGATGTGAAAGTCCTTTTAAATCAGTTTTTATAAAATAAGAAAATCTCTAGAGCCAACTGTCCCTGTGAGATTTGGTACTACTCCAGGGGAAAATAAGTCCCCTTGATCTGCTGCCTTCATCTGAACCAAGGGCTCAGGGTTTTTTCTCCTCCGGTTTTAATCATTGGAAAAAGCCCGACTGCCTGAAATGGGAGGAGATGGCTAATGAGGCATGCCACTGCCTTTAAGATGAAGGGGGGTCCCCTGCTGAGGCACAGACCCAGATGGCAGGGAAGGTCGTGGAGAAGCAGCCCCAACACAACCAAGTCCCTCCCCAGGCTGAGCAGAAGGCAGGCACGAACGTGAAGGCGCTCTCTGGGAGACATTTCCTAATGAGGCTCAAGGTGGACTCACTGCTGTCCACTGGGGGCTGGCCTTGGGGAAGATGTCCCCAGGGTTACCACAGACCCACGGCCAGTCTGAGATCACCGCATGTGAGACACCAAGCCGAGGCCCCCTCAGCTACTGCGTCCGGCCTGCTATCTCAGGCAATGGCCACCCCTGCCCAGCCCTTATCTGACTGCCCATGCTGACCTCAAGAGCCTCCAGGCTCCAATTCCAGCCAGGACCCACAGGAGAAAACACTTCTCATCTGACGAGGAAGAGCAAAAAAGCAGGAAACCCCTGGTGACTCTGACAAAAGTAACTAGGATCCAGAATGATCCATGAGTGTCTCTGACCCTCACAAAAGGCGCCCCGCCAGGGAGGGGCATCCCACCTCCTTGATGGCCTCTGCCTGTTGGGCCCTGAGGGAGGCCTGTCTCCTTCAGGTGCTTATGGATTGCTTTCCCACCCGGGGAGGTGGACCCGTGAGGGCTGACATGGAAGTCAGGCTCCTGGTGGGGTGGGCAGGGCAAGGAGGCTGGAGGATCCTCACGTGGGTCTTCGCAGTCGTTCACACGGAGTCGTTCTAACTTGAGTCAGGAATGGGCCCTTCTCCTCTGCTCCCAGCATTTGTATCAAGGCAGAAGTTAAGACAACAAATGCTAGAACTAAACAAAACTGCAAGCCAGCCCACTGACCAAACAAAGACACTGTCCATGACCGACAGTGAGAGGAAGCCCTGCCCTTTCACGCCGATGGCGCCCACGCAGACATCCTTCCTGTCTCTGAGCAGGTCTCTCCTCCCCAGCTTTGCCAGGCTGTGGGGATTTGGAAAATGCTAACCGCCTGGTTCCAAACTCCCCAAAGCCGAGGGCTGTCCTGCCAAAGATTAAGGAGGACTGCAGCACACTAACGACACTTACTCCTTTGTATCAATCTTACTGGAGAACAAGCCACCAAGGTAGACCCCACAGGAACTTGGCTGGATTGATGCTGCAGAACAGCCTCACTGTGGCAAGATTCGACACTTTCCCCTTCTGAATCCCCTTCACTTAAACTTCCAAAACCCTTTCTGATTTTGCAGAAAACTCAAGAATCTATTGAAGTGCCTCTTACCTGCTCATAGAAGCGATTGTGTGCAACATAGAACTTGGAATCAAAAGATTCTTCTGTTACTAACACTTGCTGTCGTTCACCAATCTGTGGAAAGAAGGGGAGAGAAAAAATGGAAAGATGAAGACAAAAACTTGAAAATCCAAGAATAAATCCAGCCCAAGTGGTCCTGGTCACAGTCATGTCCAGCTGCATTAGACAGCAGACGGGCAGATATTCAGCCTCACACTGTTCCCATCACTGACTCAAATTTCTTGAAAAACATGCACTGAGTGGTGATTTAACATTAGCATAGTATGAACTCTTATTTTCTTACATAGCTACAAAAGAGAACTTGATTGTATTTCCTCCTTTGGCATAAGATAATTAAAGCTTCTAAGACACACAAAGTCTTGTAAATATCACTTTGCTCCTTGAAATAAAGTCACAAAACAAGCCAGAACAAGCTGCTTCTAATCCAAAGTCATGAAAATATTTTGGCAATAGGAAAGGGCAGTAATGAACATTAATTTGAGTTATAAGGGACGGGACACTAAAGGAAGTGCCTCCCAAACTAGTCTCCGGGTCTTTGTGTCCAACTCAACGGCCCACGTGATGCCCAGGTATTTACTTATTATACACGTTTTTCTCTGCCACAGGCAACTGTCTCTGTTGCAGCCCAGACCTTGTGTTTATTTTTGTTTTTGAGAGAGAGCAAATTTATGGGACTACATTTACAACCTAAGCATACATTTTGAATAAACCAAGAAGTCAAATCAGCCAAAACAATGGTAATGTAACTATCCAAGAAAAAGAAAAAAGAATAAAAGTCTACCATTCCCAAGTGTGTTCCATTGTGAGACACAGCATTTAAAGTGACAATGGCTTCCCCCCACCCCAAGGTGGTCAAATGTCTGCTCTAGCAAACCATCTGTATTGAACCATGGTGCCTGGATTTATTTCTGCTGTTGCTACTTGATAAACAGACCCTCCCAAACTGATACACACCAGTCAGATGGTTTTTAAAGAGAAATTCCTACCCCCATCTGCAGGGACTTGTCACCACACACAGGCAGTTATCATTTAGGAAACACAAACACAGCTGCACTACGTGGGAACAATGAGGAGAGTCCAGCTCCCCTTGCCACCGCACAGTGCCAGTATCCCAACATGCCACAGAGCACCTCCCAGCTTGCACTCCCTTCAGAATGGAGTCCTCGTAGCAAAGGCCACACCGTTTCTGAGAGGATACTTATCAAGACTTTAAACCAAACTGTAGCATTTATCTCCTTCAGAAAATCAGGTAGCCCAAGAGGAAAGTTCCAGAGCTTTCATGGCTCTGCATGTCAAAAAGACGGGTGACTATGGGGTTTTGCTGTAGTGTATTATTCTTCTAGAAGGAAACCTGGGATGTTTGCACATTTCCCAGGGTGAGTTGCTTGCGACTCAGGATGAGTGTCTGTTGATGATTCTTAAGGAAATGTGCAATTAAGCCTCGTCTAGCATGAAGGTTTCAGGAAATTAACAACAATGTGAGAATAGAGAGCCCTGAACACACACACTGCTTCTCTGCTCTTGCTAGAGAGCATATGGACAGCTGCGGCCACATTTTTGGGCTGTTCCATTTCATCTGGAGATAAGAACGATAGGAGCACACACACAGACAGAGGCCTGGGCTCTCCATGGGCAGGGAACTATTTGTAGGTGACTATCTGATACTGTTTGCCAGAGGGCTCAGGGACCTGTGTGCAGTGACTGATAGTGAGTGAGGACTCTTTTCCAGCCACTGCCCTCAGCTACGGACCTGGCCTCCCTGCTGAGACCCTTCCAGTTTCCCAGGGTATGGAGGAGGGGGCTGGGGCAGAAAGCCCAAGGGGCACAGGAGGCTAGGGCTTTGACCAAAAGCTCCTGCAACCCATCCCGGTTGCCCTAAAATACACTAAAAAACAAAACCAAACAATAAAGAACTCTCCTGCATATTTTTTTTATGAGTGAAGTTGTGTTGGAGTGAATATCAAACACAACCTTTAAGACAATCAAGTATTTCAACAAATCTTAAGAGCAACAAGAATTACGAAGGGGGTGGTTCAGATAAAACTTGGAAGAGGCAGCTTGGCCTTGGTGATGGGGAAGGAGCCTATGGGACGGCAAACGTGCACAAGCCTCAATCCCTCTTCCAAATGAAGCACTTCCCTGCACTTCCAACTGCTGTCTCCCCGGCCCACAGGATAACAGTGTGGTTCAAGAGCCTCAGACAACGAGATTACCGTCATGAGCCCCACTCGCCAGTGTCCTAGGAGTCTTCTATTACCACGAGGAAGTCCCCAACCCCAGAGGAAAAAAGCAGGGCCTCTGGAGCCAATGGCCAAGCTAGCTCTCCAGAGGCCACTAGGACCTCACCACCCAGCCTCCTATTATGCTGATGACAGGGATAATCCCTGGAAGGGGCAAAGCTCCTTTTATAGAGAAAGATGAGAGGACACGGGCCTCATCAGCATTGTGCCACATGTGCACTCACGTGACATCTGCTGAGCAGCATCCCTGGCCACCTCACCACCACGGGGGGACTGTGGTGCCCAGGCAGAACCACCCACAGGGATGAAGGGTACATCACCTTGAAAATGGCCAAACAAGATCCTGCAAATACGCAAGAGGCTGAAAATCATGGTTTTCATAAAATTCATGGTTGGCAACGCCATGTGACTATTCAGCAGGGACAACAGAGCTGGCACCAGAACTGCAGGGCCACAGAATGCTCCAGAGGGCAGCTTAGGTGGCGTTCAGGTCAGGAAGACACACGCTCAGGAGCAGGAGCGGTGGCTCTAGCAGAGCCTAGGAGAGGACACTGAAGAGGGCCTCAAAAGCACCGAGTGCCACATGTCTGGACTGGACGGGAGGGAGGGGGAGACCAGGGGTCTGCCTGTGCATGGGCCTTCGCTTCCCTCACCTACAAGCTGAAGAGGAGGGAGACGGCCACACAAGGACTGCCCAGGCTGGAGTCTTGTCAGGCCCCAGGTTTCAGGGACTCGGATGGAGGAAGGAGCTCTCTTCTCACAGCGCACAGAGGCTCAGCCCTCTGCAAGGTACAGCTGCTTCTTATTGCTCTTAAACTAGCAACTTGAGTTTTAACACCCACCGAAGAACGCTTACGAAGTCTCTCAAAAGGCTGTGAAATGACCGGAAGTTTCCCTAAAGAAGTTCAAAATGTCAACCAAGACTCTTCTACAATCCTAGGAAAGATGCCTCTCTTACTTCTTGTTTGCTTTCTTAAGTGAGCAATATTTATAGTTGCTCAAACAAAATGCTTATTTAATTTTTTGTAACGTGTCAGCGCTGGAGAGCTTTCCCTGGGGACTTGACCCCACTGGAGTATTCCTGCGGGGAACGGTTCCTTTCACAAAGCCCAGCTCCCGCACAATTGTCAGAGGACTTCCTAGGAAAAATCACTTTCTCCACTGACAGCTGATGAGTAATTACAAGGTCCACCTAGCTTGTTAAAATGGGAACAAGACTGGAGGCACTTTCAAAAGTCCACAGAGCTAATTAAAGAAAGGGACGAGCTCCACAGGTGAGAGGTACAGGTGCCCAGATCTTCACTTAGTACAGCTTTACCTTACTTTAAAAAGCCATTGTACTAAAAAACTGAATTATAGTCTTGTAAAACCACCTCTGCATTTCACAGGTGGTGAAATGGTTTCACTGGAGAAAGACTGTGCGTGACTAGGGAGCTCCTGGGGATGCTGCAGGAAGAGTGAGTGTGGTCCTGGGGCTAGGCCTGGGTGAGAAGATTCCAGAAAAGCACTGTGCTTCTCTCTAAACCACGGAGGCACAATAGAAAGGCAGTCTCCCCTGGACAGCCCAAGACCAAGAACTTGGAGGGGGCTTGGCAATCTGTTTCAGAAGGAAGCAAGGTCCTCAAGACAGGTGATGTGCTCAGCCCAGAGAGGAGGAAAGGAAGTCTCCGAACCATTCTGCCACCCTGCCTCCTGCCTAACTGCTGGCTACAGAAGACTTACAACACCACTGATCTAATTCTGCAGCATGTGACTTTTCCTTAAGTAGAGAAACAGCTGTGACAAACAAAAAGCAAAGTTTTTAAAATGCAATCTCTGGGTGGATTTTTCACCATGTTACATAATTGGCTAGCTGTGTCATTTGTGTCACATCTCTGCTTAAAATTTCCCAAGTGCCTGAAGTTGCAAGAAACATCAGTTCTAACCATATGGCCAAAGAATATGCATAAAACACACACTTGCATTAAAAAAGCAGTGGTTTCCAATGGAATTCGGTTGCTGAATGAATGCTCATTCACGTACACTCTATGTCCCCATTTGTCCTGAAACAAACAAAATCCAAAAGGCTATATAAGGATTTAAAGAGAGGCACTGGAAAGAATGGTTTGAAGAAAGGCAGATGCTGCCCAAAATTAAACAGACATTAGAGTATTTGGGCTAATACCATCAACTCAGTAGGAAATGTTACTTGCATTAAGTACTCTATACTAGAAAAAGCAAAAGTTTTCTTTTAAAATTATATATGGCTTTAACCATCAACTTTGCACAAAGTTTACTTTTTTCTTTCTTCTCACCTTTGTTTTATATTTGGAAAACCTGAGATATGGTTTTAGAACATAATGTCAATTCAATTTCTATTTTCAAATACTGAGAAAAATTTCAATATTTCACTCTGACAATAGTAACAAAAAAATTACAAAGGTCAGATTATATGTATTTGAGGATCATGAAAGATAAACATTTCTTTCTAGAAAATAGTTATAAGGTAGTAAAGAAATTATTTTGCTTGCCTTGAAAAGTTTCTAACAATGACTTTTCCTATCCATTATTTTCCTAAGGCAAAAAAAGGAGATTAAAACCATACATCAAAAGTTCTTATGGTCATTTATATCATGTCCTAATAAATTTGAATTTTATCTGTTTATTCTACAAAGTATTCTGATATGCTACTTCTGAAGCTAATTTTTTTTTAATTGTAGATAATAAAATACAACTTTTCTGTGTAACTCTGGGAAATGTCAAATGTCTTCCTTTAGCTGCAGTCAAATTAGTTTTATTTTTTTTCCCTAAGCTGCCTGGAACATGTTAAACTCAAGGCTGTGACCTTAAACTCTGAAATAATATTTCTAGTGTCTGTACAAGAGCCTGCCTCACTCACACCTTTAGACTAATTACTCAGTGTGCCGGGGCCAGTGAACGGCTGTGGTTACACTGGGATAAAGTCTGGTCTTGTTCTTTCCCAACAAATGAAAACGATAACCTTTCCATTTTGACTCATCACTTACAACAGGCAGAGCATTCGATGCTGGTCTCCAGGGTACCCTGTCATTTTCCTGGCTGTTTCTGTGGCCCTGCAGATGCTGGAATTAAAGAACCAGGCCTAGGGTGGGGATATAGCTCAGTTGGTAGAGTGCTTGCCTTGCATGCACAAGGCCTGGGTTCAATCTCCAGCGTGACAAACAAAACAAAAAACAAAACCCCATCAGGCCTCTTTGTGTTAAAAACACTCAACAGTTATAAGAGCAATGCCATTTAAGTATTTACTTATTTATTTAGGGTACCAGGGGATTGAACTTGGGGGCACTCGACCACTGAACCCCAGCCCCAACCCTATTTTATATTTTATTTAGAGACAGGGTCTCACTGAGTTGCTTAGTGCCTCGTTTTTGCTGAGGCTGGCTTTGAACTCGCCATCCTCCAGTCTCAGTCTCCCAAGCTGCTGGGATTATAGGCATGAACCACCGTGTCCGGCTTAAATATTTAATACAGGCTCAATGGTTAGGTGCCATGAGTGTCTTAGTGGCCCTATTATTTCTTCCCCATATTTCAGAAATAACCCACACATGAAAATAAACAAACTGCAGAACAATTTGACTGTTCAAGAGTCTTTCCTTCCAAACCAGTGGTGCAAGCCACAAAGGCCAGACTCAAAGCAGTTCAACTGCATCACACTGATCTGTGAAGCTGTGGCCTCTGTAAACCCTGTGCTTTCTCTTCAATTGCTGGCTGGTTTTCTTCTAGCCATGTGCCCACTCTAGTGAGAGAAAGATGACTCCTGGGAATCTCCTCTTAGTTGGAGACAAAAATCTCCTTCTTCATAACAGAGCACTTTTCACCTGCTGATGGAGAGTTCATAACAATGCCACATACTTAAGTGACAAGCGATGACTGATCAGCCTCAAAGACCTACACTGAGTGCTGACTGTACCTCCAGCTTGAAACACTGCCAAGTTTTAACCAATGCTGGCACATTGGATATTCTAGAACATTCTAAGGCATTACCTACCATGCTTTTGTGGAAGTTTTAAAATGGTGGTAAGAACATAACATGAGACCTATCCTCTCCTTACCAAGACTCAGCACAAGCATGCTGCATCTATTCTTCCCTACACTGGGCAGCGCCACACTGTCAGGAGTACGGGAAGGTGCTCACACTTGGAGCTAGGTCCTATGGCCAGACAGTGACAGCAAAATCATTCTGTGAGTTCCTACTGATGAGACCACGTGGGCCCTCGTGAGATGTGTGTGTGGAGCCCTTTCTGACTTAAAGCTCCTCCTAAAATGTGGACACACTCTGTTCACACTTCACCCTCCTGATCTTTCCCCGTTGGTTCCAGCAGTCGCCGTGGGCAAGCCTGGACCAGTCTGCTTTGGTGGGCTTCTCATAAAGGCACAAGAGTGTGCTGTATGGCTCAAGTACAATTTTGTCAATTATACCTCAAAAAAAAAAAAAATAGTTTGCAGTGATCCCCCCTTATCTGTTGGTTCACGTTCAGCAGTTTCTGTTATTTTTTGGTCAACTATGACCTAAATATGTTAAATGGAAAATTCCAGAAATGAACCATTTCTGTTGTTTGAAATAAACAGTTTTCTGTGCTTATTTGCAGTAACAATGAGTTCTGTATATACATAATGAGCTAGAATGCATGTAATGTTATCTATTACTTACATATTATACATTACCTATATAAAGAGGTAATATAATAGGTATATATTATATAATATATATAGGCATATATAGGCACATATAGGTATATATGTGTGTGTATATATAGTGCGTATATATAACTATACATTAAATGTAGTATATATAATAGGTAATATATGATAGATATATGTTACATATATAAAGACGCCTTACCAAACAGTAAGAAAACAATGGATGCTCCCCATAGAGAAGTAATTTAAAACAGAACATGCTGAAAAAGCAACTTAAAACATAAAAATCCAGATCATTTATATACATACATGAAAAAGTTCTACCTCACTCTCAGCAAAGAAATAAACACTGAAAAAAGAAATACCCTTTGCCCCAAATGAGCAACAGTCTGTAAGAAGGAGGGCCGTGCTCCCAGGAAGAAGGGACACACTCACACACACAAACACACGGCACAAGAGGACACACTGCTGTCAGAGCTCCTGCGCAGGTGCCTCTTGGGGTGCTTTTGGAAGTCCCTTCACTGGTGACACAGTATGTGAGCCAAAAACAAAAGTGGGGGTGGGGTGGGAGAAAAAAGAAAGGAAAACAAAGAAAGAAAATGAAAAAGAAAATAGGCCAAAGCCGAGTTTGAGAGCAGGCTCCGTGTCAGAGGCCAGGTCACCTGCAGTCACACTTGCAGTCTTTGCTCAGGCCTCATCCCAGGGCACTGGGAGGGGGCTGCAGAGAACCCAACACCTCCTGGCCACCACCACACTGTCCACAGCACAGGATCCAGAAGCATTCAAACAAAGATCCAGGCATCGAAGAGAGAGAGAGAGAGAGAGAGAGAGAGAGAGAGAGAGAGAGAGAGAGAGAGAGAGAGAGAGAGGATACTTCCAGCCCCCCTGGTGGCCTGGGGCAGCTCCTTCCATGTACTAAATTATAAGAGGCTGCGTAAACTAGAATGAATGTTTTAAATCATTAATTCAGAGTTGGCGTGGATGAGGGAAGAATTAGCAGATTATTAGTTCAAATTCTGATGAGAAAGCTAGGGCTCCTTAGAGAATGTGACTTGGTCAAGGTCATGCAGATCATAGTGCCTAATCCATAGTATCAAAAATGGATCTCGTCCTGACAGGTGTACTAAGCAAGGGGCAAATTGCTCATTTACTCTGAAACTGCTGGGTCCGACACCGTGTCCACTGGCTACACACAGCTATTAAGCACTTGAAATGTAGCAAATCCAGATTGAGATGTGCTAAGCAGCAGAGTAAAGTGCACACCTGTTTCCAACACTCAACAAGAATGTCAGACATCCGTTAATGATTACTTTGTTTTCCTGTTAATGTTTACTTTGTTTACATGTTGAAAAGAATACTCTTGCCACATTGATCTCAATTAAATATATTATTAAAACTTATTAAAATGCCACCTTTTAAACTTTTTTTTTTTAACTGTGGCTACCAGATCATTTAAAATAACAACTGTCATTCATACTGTATTTCTATTATCCAGGGTTGTCTTAAACCATTATGTTGTTGTTTTTAAGGACTTAACAGAAATCCCTTATTTTGCTATTTAGAAAGGATTTTTTCAGTCACTTTTCAAAAACAAAAATTTTTAAATTCACCAGAAACAAACTATCATTGTGGCAATCATGTAAATGCAAAGCTTTCTTTGATTTTAGGAAAGAACAGATACTTGTCAATAAATCGTAAAGGCGGGATTTTGGACTGCTAATTTCCTCTGGCTTCCATTTTCCTGGCTGAGTACAGTCGCCCTAAAATCTTAAGGCAAGATCTACTTGCTGGTCATTTTGAGGAAATCCAGGCGGCCAAGGAGAGGCTATCTGAATCTTCCAATCTGTCACTTGCCATTTTGTATGGCTGCAAAAGCAACCATATAAAGGACAATGGCATGGCGTTTGGACTTCAAAGGCAGAAATTGATCATTTTCAAATAAGTCAAAAATAAAAATCCAAAATACACACTGCCTTTGGTAAGATAAATCTTTTATTAACCCACCCGATTACCAAAGAGCTCAGCATAGATGTGAGCCCTAAGTAACATGTGCAGCACAGCCCGCCATCTTTCAACCATTTTCCACTCAGGACTGAAGTGGAGGGAGCAGAAAGGGTTAGGCAGAAGTCACAGAGGGCCAGCTCTAATGGTGTCTAATCAGCATAACAAAGGACACGGCCACCATCTTTCAGCAGAGGGCAATACATCTCATTAAAGAAGACTGAATGACTATTGTGCTCTGGGCTCCCTCCCAGCCCCCCTTTCTTGGCTGGGTTCCGGGGACCCTGAGAGCTGACTGCAGAGCTTCAGCTGTATTGGCCAGGCGTTCAGGCTGCAGGCAAAGAGCCCGCTTGTGTTAGGTGCACCTGCATCTCCATCCTTTATTCCCATTCCTCTCCCGCTGCGAAAATGTAGCTTCCTCAAGCACACACAAGTCCTGTTATGCTCTTTATAGGAATATAATATGGAGAAAGGTCAATGGCCACCTAAAAAACCCCAGAGTAGTCCCCCTTGAAATATCTTTATTTGAAAGAACATTGATTGATCTATGTTTCACTTCTATTTTGATTTTCTCTTTAACGTTACTTCCCCATCTTAGACTCAATGAAACTAAACTGAAATTCTACCAATTTTAGTGCAACCAGTAATTAGCTGGGTGCACACGGGTGTGCATATGTACACGTGTATACACACACACACACACATGCAGGCACCCACCGTGTGATATAAATGAGGTAGTTTGGTTCTCCCTATTTCCTCTTACGACAAGTAAGAAAATACATGAAATGACCACAAGGAAGTAGAGGCAGCAGATAAGCAATGGGTAGCTTTTGTGTATGTTAAATCAAGCATTAAAGATGACACCTAAACCAAGAATTTCTTTTTTTTTCAGGGAGATTATGAAGAAAGACGAAGCTTTAAGGAATTCAAGGTACTTTTTCATATCAATCTACTTTGGGAGGAATACAGAGTGGGGAGGGGAGAAAAAGGATCAGTTTTTTTAATTTAAAAAAAATATACCTTTATTTATTTGTTTTATGTGGCGCTGAGGATCAGCCCAGTGCCTTGCACACACCAGGCAAGTGCCCTTCCACTGAGTTACACTGCAGTTATTTAATCTAAAAAAATTTGAATTCTGGTCTGTAGTTTTTGATCAGTGACACTCTTCAAAAGGGAATTTGGTAGGAGAGATGCTTTGATATATTTTAATGGCCTCTCCAGCCAAACACAATGCTGCATCGTCTACCTTTGCCAGAGCACTGCCATGGCTGTGAGCTTCTCTAGAAGGAGCTGTTTATCACAGACTTAGACAGGAACCCTGCAATCCTCCACAGACTAAATAGCAGAAAGCCAGCCAAGTCACAGGAGTGGTGGGCAATCTCCTGAAGCTGTTCGGTGTGCCTGGTTTTCCAAGCCCAGGAAAGATGTCTGCAGCACAGGAGCTGAGACCTTGAGAACTTTCAAAGCCAAGGCCTGGGGACCTGGGGTGAGCGGTTTCATGCTGTGATACTCTGCATGTGACAGCATACAGCTAAAATAAACCTTGGGATATCACTGAAATCCCAGAATGCCCTTCTCTACATGGTGAAATTCTCAGCAAAGAGTCAGTTTCTGCCTTCCAACCCCCAGGTGGAATTTTTGCTTCTCTCTCCCACTGAATTTTTCCTGTTAGACAGGAAAAATACATACAAACATGTACATATATTTACTTCTTGCCTTGAAGTCTTGTCAAAGTGTAGCATGCAAATGTAACACATTATAAATTCTATATTGCATTTTTTTTTTTTGGTACCAGGGGTACTTAACCACTGAGCCACATCCCCAGCCCTTTTTATTTTGTATTTTGAGACAGTGTCTCGCTAAGTTGCTTAGGGCCTTATTAAGTTGCATTTGAACTTGAGATCCTCCTGCCTCAAGCCACTGGGATTACACTATGTTACTTTTAGAGTTCAGACACACAATTTTGTAGTTTGGTCCCCAATCAGTGACCAGATCTCTCAAATGAACCATGGTCCTAGGGGGTAAGTTAGTAAGATTGTCTTCTATTTTGAGGCAAAACCCAGCCGATGGATAAGAACCTGAAGGTGACTAAACGGGGAATCAGGGAACCTCTGGTCCCTTTTACCTTTGCCACTACACTAGCTTTTTCAACTGCAAGTAAATTATTTCACTTTTGGTCCTCAGTTTTTTTACCTGAAAAAAATGGGGGAAAGGTAGGTGGGCTATCAATAGCTTGTCAAGTTGTTTCTGGGTCAACTATTCTGTTTCTAAACTAGGAGAATCAGCAAAGGGTCCCAGTGCATGCTGGAAAAAGGGAAGTCTTCCTAGCTTTGCTGCAGTAGCCCTTCCTGTGGACACAGAAAGGGCCACTCAGCCTGAGAGTGTGAAGTCAGCCTCCCCACCAAGGCTTCTTCCTTTCCCTTCTGGTGCCCACAGAGTTTGAGGTCAACAATTTTGGCCAAAGGATAAACAGTGCAGAGCAAGTCCAACAGCAGGTGATGGAAAGAAAGGGAGCCGGTTCCTGGAAAAGAGGCGGAGAGCTTTCCTGCTGCCTGCAGGTGGGGTGGGGGTGGGCTCTTGTAAGGAGCACCTGCCATAGACATGCCGGGACATGTTGGGACTCACTGAGCTGCTGGCCATAAGGAACAGCAGCCATAGGCATACTTAGTCATGTCTGGTTGCAATTGATAAGGAGCTGTAAGGAGCACTAGCCGTAGGCACATTATCAATGACTGGTTACGATCGATAGGGAGCACAGCTCTGTGGACATGTGCAAAGAACATGCCCTGTTGCAATTACATCACCTCACTGGACATAACCCATGGACACTGACTTTCACTGTTTGTAACCAATCACCAACATACACCACCAACTTGCAACTATATTTAAACCACTTGTCCTGCCACATCAACGAGGCTGCTCTGAGGACATCAGTGAGACCGGCTGCCTTGCTGTCCATCCCCAGGTGGACTCCACCATTCCCTGATGTCCAGCAGTTGGCTGGAGAGAAACTCTGGACAATGACAACATCTGCTCTTCAGCTAAGAGAAGTTGCGTGGCATCGGAGGTATTTTAGGGCTCATGGTCGCCCTAGGATTGTGTACTGTGCGTGTAGTGTTTAATTAGTGCGCATTAAATGCTAGTTGGGGTGCTCCAGCACACCCAATAATTTTGCATTAATTGTTTCTGTTTGATGATTGGTTTGAATATATGCTTGCATTTAAAGGCAATCCGCCTCCAAGAACTTATTAACAATGCCGCACTCGAGATAGGTCTGTATTCAACTAAGGCCCAACTTTCAATACATCTTCCATTTACGATAAGAAGATAGCTCTGTGAGCCAGACTAGATGGTGCACGCCTGTAAATCCCAGTGACTCAGGAGGCAGAGTCAGGAGTATCACAAGTTCAAGGTCAGGTTTAGCAACTTGGAGAGACACTGTCTCAAAAAAAAAAAAAAAAAATTTTTTTAAAGAAAAGGCCTGGGGAAGAAGCTCAGTGGTATACTAAACTGAGGATTTAGTCACCAGTTCCCCCCAAAAGAGGTATCTCTTTTTGAAATACATTCATGATTTTGATGGTACTCCTGGATATCTTTATTTAAGTAGTCAAGAGACAATTTTAAGTCAAAAATTGTCTTGCGGCTGTTTCTATTTGCTGCTTCAGAGCGGGAGTAAATTTTAGAGAGCAAAGTAGTATGAATATATAGGAATTATTCAGAGTCCAGATTATTGTTCAACATGCTAACAAAGCAGAAGGCTGTGGGAGGAACAGACTTCTGGCCCTGAGGAGCACAGCTGGGCATTCCTTCCTCCCTCCTGAGGGACCAGTCCCCCAAACCAGACAGAACCCTCTTGCTCCCATCTCAAAGTCATAACTCAAAAAGATCGTGGATAAGACAAAAAACATTTAATGCAGAAAAAGAGGAAAATTTTCCAATACTGATAAATCTGCAATTCAGTTTTCCAGTAGCTAATGGAAAGATGAATTGTGCAGCTTCTTGTCATTTCTAAAACATGATCCTGTGCCCGCCTGAAAGAGTTAAGGCTGTATAAATATTTATCATTCTTCTTTCAAAAAGATAAGAAAAATTTCCTCTGCATACATGAATTTCAGATTGCTAAGCAAACATGGAGATATGGTCAGGGGGCCCATCCTCTTAATGAGGATATGGTAATGATAATGATTTTTTTTTAGCCTGCTGATATGTGATCAAAACCTAGAGTTTTGATTTTATACCAAGGCATGTGCAGAGCCAGAAGCAGTTAATGCTTTTAGAAGCATATGGATGGGATGGCAGGAATACCATCAAGGGCTTAAAGTGGGACCAGGGTGAAAGATTCATTAAAAGTGATAAATAGGATACGCCTTTCCTAATGCTCTGCAATTGCATATTCAATATAGCAGACCAGTGACTATGCATTTTAACTGTCTTTATTTTTAAGAGAGCTGCCAGATTTTAATTACAGATTAAACAGTTATTTGCAAATGAGTACCTCTTCATTATCATATGAGAATCATAACAATCAACAATTCTCTGTTACTAAACAGGATGTAGGACAGCATGAAGTTTAAGAACAGGATGGGGGGCTAGGGGTCACTACAGTAAGGAAAATATCCTATTTAATTTGAGAAAACTGATCACCTTGACATTTTCAAAAATATTTATTTTTTAGTTGTAGTTGGACACAATACCTTTATTTTGTTTATGTATTTTTACGTGGCACTGAGGATCGAACCCAGGGCCTCACACGTGCTAGGCGAGAAAGGCAGTCTCTGTCGTCTTGCGTTTCCCCATGACACTGTCCTTCCCTTGGATACTGAGTGCTGGTCTGTAATCTCTCCCTCTCCTCTGCCCTCTGCTTATGCCACTGGCTGGAATTCTACTCTAAGTCCCGTTTCCTTAGCAGTTGACTAAGAATCACCACAGGGTGAAGAGAGGTTCGATGGAAGTGAGACTCAGACTTGAGAGCAGCTGCTCAGTTCCACAACTATGACATGGGAAGGGCTGACGTTATCAACTAAAAGGCTGGAGGAGGCCCTTCAAAGTCTCATTTCAGAGTTGGTCTATTCAACGTTCTGGGTAGGTTGTAGGCTATGGGGAAATTTTTTTCAAAAGTAATCCTATTTATAGCACGTGTTTCCCTCATCAATTTTTGGAAAATCATCGAGTGTACCAGTTAATGAGGATTCTTCGGTTTTCATATAGAACCAATGTTTCAGGAGATGGAATGGTTCTCTCTGAGATCAGTAGTGAAGAGGAAAAAACAGACTTGTTGAAAACCTGAAATAACGTCCAGCCAGGCCGAAGGCTGTATCTCACTCTTCAAATCAAGCATCTCGTTTTATAAATCAAGAGGTCGGACTGTGTTCAAAACGCCTACTTTCCTCATGTGTTCAGTTTTAGCAGTTAATGAAAGGAGAGTAGAAAAGACATCTCATGAATTGAAACTTCTAAACAGAATTAAGCAGTGAAATCAAACCTAGGAGCAATTCATAACCATTTCAACCCAGAACTCTCTCTTCCTGTTTTTGATAACAGATACAAGCTCTGCAAAATAAAGTGTTGTATGCAGGGTTGGGGGGGGGGTGTTGGTCAATTTATCAAAACAATCATTACCACGATACATAAAAACTGAATGTCATAAAAATGGAAATAGGGTGATACATCAAAGTGGAGGGGAAACCTCTAAGCAGAAGGGAAGAGACCTGGCCTTAAACACAATGTAGAATTTTAGAGATTTGCATTCTGCTCAAGTCTGCTTATATGAACTGAGAATACCCCCAAGTCTAAAATCGTATTTCAGTCTGATTCTAATTTAAGGAGAAGGAGCCTTGCTCATGCAGATAACTCAAGTGAACGCCAAAGCTGGGGAGTTCTCCAATCACCCTTCTCTGAGGTTTGCTTCTCAGAAACCGGCTTTCATCCGTGATGTCCTCTGCACACTGCAGGGGCAGGAAGACCCTCTGCGGGCGCTGCTCCAGAGCACACCCATCACCCTTTATAGGCAGGCAGCTTCTGCACAAATGAATTCAAAGTCATATTTCTGTCTGCTTTATTTAGACTACAATTTGGAAAAGAGACCAAGCTGATTCAGACTCGGCACTGAGGAGACGAGCCACTGAGTTAGCAGCCCTGACTGTGGTAACAGCACATCTCTTAAATGTCATCCTGGTCACCTCTCTGGATCTCGCTGCTTGGCCTCATTGCAGTACCACCACGGTAATCATCATAAACGTTCAAACAATCCAGGTTTTAAACCGATTAATGCAGAGAAAATTGTTCTTTACTTACATGCTCTATTTGGATCCATGCAAACCAAAGCCAAAGCAAACCTTTAATGGGTCCCCTCACCATATAGTTTTAAATGACATACTTAACTCCCGTTCATCTAAAGATATATGCTAGGAAAGGATTTCCATTTTGTTTTCTCATTTAACACATAACAATAGTAAGCACTTTATTGGTATTTGCAATATGAATGTTTGGAACCCCCTCATGCAATGTGAGTCTCTGGATGAGGGCTTGGAGACCCTGAAGGACTAAGTTATGGGTTGCACAGCTAGTAGGTGACAGGTACACTGAGCCTTCAGGTGGGACAGTCTGGCTCCAAGTCTAAGCTCTAAGCCGTCAAGTTATGCTGCTGCTTTAATTTTAAGGGCAAACTGTAGTTACAGAGTCACACCCAAATCCTGACCTAATCCTGGGGCTGATTCCTACAGGTGGTTGGCCATGGAGCTACAGCCATTCCTATCTTAATAGAAGACCTTTGCTAAACCAATATGAAATAGTCACAGCTGCAGTAGATAGAAGTCAATGACACCTTTAAAAAGTCACAAAGGGATCAAAGAGACTATGGAGGAGCTGCCCAGAACATGTCAAAAGAGAATACCAAACGCACTGCCACATCTAACTCACGGCGGATGGGCTGGGTAAGAGCAGTTCAGCTCCTCCATGTCACAGAGTGTCACTGATGCTCAACTGGATCAACAGCCTCCTAATGGGATTCTTGACTCTATTTTATGTCTCTCTGATCCATTTTCCATAATCCATCCAGAAAGAGATTTTTGAAAACTCAAGTCTGGTCATGTCGAGGCTCCACTTGAAACTCTGCAGGGGCCTCCCTCTCAGGAGAGAGCCCAGCACCTCACGTTGCTGCACGAAGCCCTGTTCATCCTCAGCTGAGCGCCGGGGAGGCCGCATGATGAAGATGCCACGATTCATTTAACCACTTCCCTACTAATAGACACCTGGCCGGGTTCCAAGTTCTGGCTATTACCAACGGTAACACGCGTCTCTTTGGATACATGGGTGAGCCTTTCTCTAGAAGTGGAATTACTAGGTTGAAGGAAGAATATTTATGCTTATGATTTTCACATGCACAGTTAAATTGCCTCCTAAAATGGCTTTATCAATGTGTACTTTCTCACATCGCTTATGAGAGCTTTTCTCCCTACAGCCAACAACACTGTACATTAGCAATTAAGAAAAAAAAAAACTCTTGCCAACATAAAAGATGAACAAATATTTTGTTGTAATTTTCATTTTCCTAATTGCCAGTGAGAGGAAACACCTTTCATAAATTTATTGTATATCTTTGCTCATTTTTCTGTTGTACCTCAATTACTGGATTATAATTATTACAAATATTTTCCCTGGCTTACTGCTTATCTTTTAACTTTGTTAGCATATCATTCATTATGTAGATGATTTTAGTATTTTTGTGCAAAAATTTATCAAAAACCCTGTTGGGCTTTTGATTAAGATTACACCGAATATGAATAAACCACAATAAAACTCACCATTCTGTATAAATAATATATCAATTAAAAAAAGATTCTATTGGCTCTGTAGCATAGGGTGGGGAGAGCTGATATGAGAATACTACACTGTCCTACCCAAGAGCATATTAGGTTTTATTGTTTAAATATATCTTCTGTAATCTTCAGGAAAGTATCAGTCTTCATCACAAAGGTCTTGGACATTTCTCTCTCCTGTTAGATTTGTTTCCTGGCATATTTGCTCACTTTCTTCTGGGGATGAGATCTTTTTCCGTTGCATGTTTTTGTTTAAATTGTCCCTTTCTGGCAGTCTTACTTTTCCAGGGATTTTGTAGCTGGCACACATTCAATTGTCTTACTGGTTTTTCAGTTAACTCTGTAGGGTTTGCTGTAATTGTCTGTGTGCTTCTCTGGATGTCAGACTATGGAGGAGAATGAAAGCCATTTCCACACCTCAGTGCCCTGCTCCACTCCCCAGGACAGCTCTCTACCCAGTATGCAGTGGGTGACTGATAAGTGCTTGGGCACTAGATAGAACCGAGTGCAGATTCAGCTTTCTCTTCTCAGAAGTGGGTTCCAATGCATGTCCATTTTTCTTGGCAACAGTTGTGCTTCTTGAAGGGTTGAACCTAGAATTCTAATGCCTAATGATAAACCTATGAGAATAACACAGAGGAAATGTCAAAAGCACTCTCCTAAACCATCACCGATGTCATGTTCAAACAGAGCAAGGGGGCCAGGTCAGGTGGTACGGCCTATAATCCTAGCTACCGAGGAGGCTGAGGCAGGAGGATGGCAAGTTGGAAGATAGCCTGGGCAAATTAGTGACACCGCCCTCAAAACAAAAAATCAAAAAGACTGGAAGGAGCGTGGCTTGGTGGTAGAGCTCTTGTCCGGCACGCACAAGGGACCCTGGTTCATCCTCCAGTGCTGCCCAAAACAAAACCAACAGGAGAAAACACAGAGGAAACCCACCCCATCAGCACCGTCTTCTCGCCAGTGCCGCGACGCTTCCCCCAGACCTTGGGAAGGAGGAGACCTGGCGGCCTCTGCGAATACTGTGTGCGAGATAAGCTGACCACTAACGCCCCCTCACCCGGGCATGGCGGGGTGTGTCTTCCACGGAGCCCAGCACAGACGTGGTCATCCACTTGGGGCATGTGCCTGGCATTTTAAGGGACAATGCTGAAGACAGGCGTCCACTCACTCCATGGGCTGTGTCCTGCACGTCACCCTGTCTTCATCGTAGCTTTGTTTCTCACCCTGTTGGGTATGAATTTGTCCAGACTCATCAGATTTGGACGGCTTTTCTGTCTCTCTTTCTTTATTCTGTCAGAAAACTGACAAAGCCACCATGGGCCACGTGAGTCAGGTCACACAAGTTCCTGGTGGGGCCCAGCATTTGGAACTTCTGCTCACTTCTGCCACCTCGGGTGAACTTCGTGATATCCGCCCTGAGGATTCCCTCCCTAATTCTTCTTGTGCCTGCACTCCTTTCATGTGGGCAAGAGTCCCCCTTTGTGGGTTCCTGCTGTCTTGATGTAAGTAATTCCCTCCTTGCTTCTTGTGTGGCCTGGAACTTGGTCTTGCAGGCCAGGAGTTGCGTCCACCATAAAGCAGGCTTGTCTCAGGTGGAAAAGAACACACTTCACATTCATGTTTGGGTGAGGGAGGGTGCTTATCAACAGGCAGAGAGGAGGGCCATGAGATAGGGAGAGACCGAGATGGAGAGGAATCAAAAGAAAGACATGAAGAGACTTGGAAGCTCTGTTGGTTCATGGGTAAAGACATTACCTAAAAGAAAACTGCTTCAGAGCCTGCTATTTACAGGGCTGTGGGCACCACAGTGCATCAGAAGTTGTTTCATAGCTCTTTGAAACTACCCTGATTTTTAAATATTCCCTTCAGCCCTTAGAAACAGATGGTACACTTTTTATTTTCAGATTATCCCTTCCGACTTTTCCCAACGGAGGTGTATTACTTTCTGGTTTGTAAGACAATAGCTCTGAGTCCAAAGAAATAAGCAATCACACATAAATTTTTTTTTGCTCGTGTGTAATGAGGTCGGTTAAGTATTAAGAATTCTTCCCAGTAGTGAATTGAAATGAATCTGTCTGCAACCTCCAGTGCTGTCTGTATAGCATCCACTCAAATGAGCTGTCTTTCCAGCCTGGCTGAGATTTAGGACCCTGAGGATGACCTCCTCTTGATTTCATCCTGGGGCCCTTGGTGAGCAATGCTGTGGAAGCAACTGCCACGTGTTGTCACCTGTGTGGGGCGTGGTGCTCCTGAGCCAGAAGAGGCTGGTGCAAGGTGCTGGACCAAGGCTGCTCGATCGCGTTGATCTCGACCTGACGATGCTCATCGACGTGATTACACTTCTGTGCACAAGCCACCAGCCGGTTCTCTGGAATTGGCTGCAACCTTTAGTGACACGCAAGATGTCCAAATGCAGCCTGGAATTACCACCTCACCATTCCTCAGGCTTGGTGAAAAATGAGAATGCAATGTCGGCCAGCTGCAAAGCATTTATAACCCAGCAGACCGTCCTGGGTGGGCGCAGCGGGAGTTTCTTTATCAGCACACGACAGTTTCAGGGGCTTTTGTAGAATAAAATGCCTGCGAAGCTCAACCATGTATTCTGACGTCAGCTCGTAGGTCCCTGAGCCTCCGTATGGCTCATGAAACCACTTAGAAAATAGATTTTATTCAATGAAATGAATTGATGATAGTCCTGACTTATTTCATTGGTATGAAGAGTGTGTTAGACAGGACACTGTCACCTGGCCATCCTCTAATAATACACCTAGATTTTTGGTCACTTAATCAATTTACAGGCTTTACAAGTTGTCTCTGAATGGGCAGTCACATGTCAAGGGAAAGTCAAGGATAGAACACGGAAACCCTTGCACTTGCCATAAATTTGATGTGAGAAGAGTGTGTGCTCTTGGTCACAGCGAGGCCTAAAATCATTAAATAACTGGTTACACAGGGTCAGCGATATTGGGTAGCTGTTGTTTGCTACATCCTCACGTCTGTTCTACCTTGGTTGCCATTTTCATTCTAAGCTAATTAAATGTTTGCTGGTGCTTATAGAACAGTCTTCCCAAGTTCAATCATGGTTACTTTTAGTGGCACATTCATCAGAAGTGGTTAAGTCAATCGACTGTCAGCTTCGACAGTGCACTGGGCAGAGTATTTTGGAAAATCAAAATCTAGCAGAATCATTACTCAAACTCCTCCTTTCCTGGCTCAAAAACTCCACTGAAACCTAAATCCAGAAAACCTGAGAAAGGACAAAAGCTGATCACAGTCCACATTCCACGCTGGGCCCAGCGAGCCGCGGCGCCTGTCGAGCTTTTCTGGTCTCACAGGGTTTCACCCACATCATCTCCTCTGCTCTCCAGGACAGCCCTCGGGAGCACCACCATCTCAGGACACAGACAGGAAATGGAGCTCCTGGGGCTCCCGACAGGCGAAGGGGAGCCAGTTGGGAGATGGTGGAAGCAGGCGTCCCTGGGCTTTCCGTTTCCAGTGTCTCCAAGGGCGATTCCCTTCCTCTCCACACCTGTCCTGGAGTAGGCGGGCAGTGATGTGGGCGTGAACAGGAGCAGCGCTGGGGCAGATGACGTGCTGTGGTGTACCTAGCAGCTGCTCCTCCACCAAAGCCCACGCTCAAACACTTCGTGGGAGGTCCACCTTTCCCTGTCAACACTCTCCTTGGTTTTTCCACCTAACAGTTTTCAATAGTTCAGTGTCAGATGACAAGATCTGCTTTGGCTGATGGCCAGTGGACCAATGGACCTGGCCCATAAAGGAGGAGCTCAAAGAGTCGGCCTTCCACACACCCGGGTGCACACGGCCACCCGGCTAGGTCTACGCAGATTCTTGCCTAGCATGTTAGATGTGATCCACTTGGTGCTAGCCTCCATCTCTCCCTTTCCCTTTAATTAAGCCTTAAAACAGACAACAGGATTTCCTTCCCACAGTTCAAATCTCACAACCTGAAACTGGTTAATGGTCTTCCCTGACCTGCAGTCAAGTTCAAAACCCGCCTCCCACCACCCCGGCTTGTGCAGCTCGGCCTCGTAGCACTCTACCTGCAATATCCCGCTTCATGGCGATGCCGGACGCGGTGGGCTCTCTCTGCAGCCAGGCCTGCAGCTGCCCTGCTCTCCTCCTTGGTTCGATCACTAGGTCAGCCGGGACCACAGTGGAAGCTGATCCTGCACCAGGCGTTTTCTAAGTGGTTCACATGTGGAACGTGTGACACACCTGAGTGACGCCAACGACCCTGTGAGGTCAGTCTGATAGTCCCATGTTACGACGTGGAAAATACCAGCACAGAAAGGTCATTTTCCAAAGGCCACAGGGGAACCACAGGGGAAGTAAATGGCAGGGCCTGGCTATGAGTCCAGGCAGTGTGCTGCCAGAGTGGCCTCTCGTCAGGGAGGTGGCCTTCCAGCTCAGGCCTCTCCTCCTCCTGAAGCCTCCCAAGTGGCCTGTCCTCAGGTGGGTGAGGACGCTCTTCTTGGGACACTCAGTGCGGACATGGTTTGAACACGGTCCTCCTTGACCAAGCAGTGAGCATCTCCCACACTCTCAGCACATGACTGGTGCTATGGAAAGGCCTTGCTGAATCCAAAGGTGTCACGAGAAGTGACAGTACTATACTAACACCATCCTTTACTAACACAGCTTTTTCTCAATGAGACTGTTCAACATTTCCTGCTGCATCAGGCAGAATAAATAAGATGGATAATTACAAAGAGTTTTTAAGACCCCAAGATGTAACGTGAAGCTATTTGTGTATCTGTTGTACCTATGAAGAACTGCTCTGAGTAAACAACAATCATTTAATCTTTTCATTAGCTTCCGACTAATTTTGGCTCTTCTTGGGTCAGCCCCAGAACTCACAGGATGATGTTCTTTTTATTGTTAAGACAAAAAATTCAACACCATGCGTTAGGAGAGCCGAGCAGTCACAAAGCCGACCTCAGGAGTGGAGCAAGTGCCCAGAAACCCTTGGGACCACAGTCACTGCAGCAGGCCGGGTGGCCCCTCCTCTCAGGACACTGGGGAGGGAACCTGGGAGTGGCAAGACGGGCACGGGATGCTCAGTCCCTCTGCGCTGGGCCTCGGCCAGGAAGGCAGGCTGCCCCCCATGGACACTGGGGGAAGGGGACGGGCTGTGCATCACACTGATGGGCCACAGGGAGGCTTGGACTCATTCATTCCAGTCGTGAACGATCTTCCTGATGTGTGCTGTGGCCACAGGGACGAGGGGGGCATTCCCGTGGTGGGGCTTCACAGCTTAGTGACAATGTCACTTAGAGCCAATGTCACGAGCACGTGCTGGCAGTGCAGAGGCAGACATGGGGACAGTGGCCTCTCTGGTGGCCCAGGCGTGGCGCTGGTCCAGGGATTCACGCTGGGATTTTTCTAGAATCTTCAGAGCAAGCGAGTGGCAGGACGCTACAAATATGCTGTGGAGTCTGCCTGCGCCAGCTGAAAATCTCCACCAACGGAACTGCCAACCCGAGTCCTAGGGCCAGAGCTGGTCACAGGCCAAGCCCTAGAATGATCTCAGCTCTGGGCCTCGTTTACAGAGGCACCGTTTTCTGTTCAGTGTCTCTTAGACTGTAAAGCGCTGCCTCTGTCGAGAGTGTGTGCATTTTCAGGACCCAAGAGAGACTGAGATTTATGGGTCATTACAATCCACGGGGGACAGGTAGGAGTTGTAGCCTGCTATGGTTTGAACATGGTCCCCTCAAAGCCTGTGCGGGAAACTTGAGCACAACAGTGTTGGGAAGTGGACAGAGCTCAGGTCAGGAGGCCACCACTCTCATGGGTGGCCCGAGGTGATCACACCAGCCCCTGCGGGGGAATCTCTTGCTTTCTCTTGCACAGACACTCTCTCCTGCCCTCTGCCTTCTGCCTTGAGATGACATAGCAAGAAAGCAGTCATGGGGTTTGGGTCCCTTGACCTGGACTTCCTGTCCTCCAGAACTATGACAAATAAATCTTCTTTATAAAGTAACCTGTCTCGGGTATTCTGTCATAGTAGCATGAAACAGAGTAAGACATATCCTGATCTGTTGTCCTGACAACCACCCTATTAGGAAATGCCTCTGGATGTTCTGTAGACTCCTGGGAAAAAGCTGTAAATTAAGGAATCTTGCAAAGTCAAAATTTGAAAGAAGTTAGCGGAGTTTGCAATTTCAGTACCAAAGAAATTTAGAAAAGAGATCCATAAGAATCAAATAAGCCATACTCATCAAAACCAAATTTAGAAATTTAGAAACAAAGACTCAAACTATAAGGACACTCTGTTTAACCAAGACAGCTGCTCAGAGTTACTGATCATGGCAAGATTCACGCAGCAGAGCCCTGGGACGCACCCAGTGTTCTCCTTGAGTCAATGGACAAACCGAAAACCCTCTTTATCAGGCTGAAGTTGGCTTACAAGTGGCATTTTTGGAGTTTGAAACCAGTCTCTTTCCCAAGCGCATCTCAACCTCACCCCTCTGCTTCCTGCAGCAGACGCTTCTTCAGGAGCATAGCAGCAGAACCCAGTCCTTACACATAGCCCAGTTACTCAGGGCTGCATTCAGGGCTGAACCAGCGACAGCGAGTGGCACTTTGCATTTCCCACTCCAACGTGCCTGTCCCTGTATCACAGCTTAACTTCTTTCTAAACGCAGCTTTTAGTAGAAAATGACAACAATCATGAGTCCTTTGAGACTTAAAATCTGAAACACAAACGATCAAGCCTTAATAATAGCCTAATAAACTCCTCTCTGGGTTATATTATGTCTGCTTAATCACGCCCAGCCGTCAGGGAGCAGACGGGAGGCAGGGCTGGTGTCGGCTTTACAGAGGGTGAGTTTTGAGGCTCTCATCTAAATTTAATTTCTATGTGTACATTTAACATATACAGTCAAAAGCGGAAATCTGAAAGATCACTCCTGTGAACATATTAAAGGATAAATCCTGCTGAAAGGTAAAGAGTAATTAAGTCTCCAGAGCAGCATCTCACTGTGGCAGACACCTTCTTCCTTGCACTGATGGGGAGATGCAGTGTCGGCCCGAGGGCCATTCCACTCTGCTTTCTCCAGGACACATGTGGTTTACAATGTGGCACTAGTCAGCTGCTTAGACTGGTCTTCCTACGTCTGTTGCTGTGTAGAGACCCACCAAGGAACATCTCCACTGTGACACTGTCCATTGTGCCTGACATCTGGAAGTAGGAGGAAACGCCGTCCTATCAGGCACACGAGGAGGACGGGCTGTGTGAGGTGAGCTTTTCACCATGCCTTGGACCTGGGCGAGCAGGTGGCTACTCTGAGCCACTGCAGGCTGGTCTGGTGTCCCAGGAGGGTGGGCATCCTCCTCCACTCGCCTCCACACACCGTGGCCAGGAGACATCCTGGACCACAGGTGACTCATATTTTTCCTTAATTTGCATTTTCTAATTTTCCACGGTCTGTTTTCACTCTCGCGAACATCACACTTCCACACAGGCAAGGAACGCCTGGTCTGCTGACCTAATGAGAGGGGACGGTAAAGCCAGGAAGAGGAACAAGCGCTTGCAAGCAACCCTGGAATGGAGAGGGTGCGCTACCAGATCACGATCGCTCCTCAACTGCCAAGAACAACACGCCCCTGAACGCCATTTCTTTCCAACCAAACACGCACAGCAGACGCAGACCCGACTGCAAAGTCGCGGCTCAGAGCAGAAGGGTGCCACTGTGGAGTGCGAGGCGAAGTCCTGGTCCCTCTGGGCACGCGGTGCTCCGCCAGTTTCCACAGCCAGGGCCAGGGAGGCGCTGCCTTTCTCAGAGGCGGTTTGTCTCAGTGAGGCCAGTTCCGGGGACTGGCAGATGTCGTGAGGAGGCAGAGGGCCACCGAGCCGCTGATTCAGGTTAGGCCGACTCAGGACCAGCACAAGCAGCGTGACTTCTCTGTTAGGGTCTTGACTTCGCTATTTCTTCACGTTACTTAGGTAAAGACTATCGACAAACTCCAGCGAGGTTTGGTGATTATAAGACGCACTGTGCTTGCTTCATCCAGACCAACGAGAAGAGACCATCTTAAGGGCAAATGGTGACCTTCAAGAGCTGTTTGCTTCCTGAAAGGCACAGAGCTGGAGACTTCGCTTACATTTTCCTTGTTTAAAACCCTGAAAAGTGATCGTTCCTAGCCTTGTTTCAACACTGCGACCTAGAGCAGTGGAGCCAATGTGCCCAAGGTCACGTCGCTTCTGAACCACCGAGCCGGTCAAACCGCATGCTTGCTGGGGTCTGCCAAGCTCAAGAGCAGCTCTTTCCGCTGCCACCTAGCACCTCCCTAAACAGCAGAGCAAAAACAGAGAACAGGGTCCAGAAAAAGAACCAAAGGAGCCCATGCTGAAAATCCCAGCCAGGGGGACAGTCCACTGTGCTCCTTGGCCAAACACGCCAGGTGGCCAGGGTTCTGTTTCCCAGAGCTCCTACGCTGTGACCCTTGGGGTCCTGTCGATGCAAAGAGGACAGCACACCCCACTCTTGCTCCGGCTGTAAAGAGGGCCTGCCACACACCCTCGCTGTGCACCCTCTTCCTCACAGGCAAGCTTTTCCCTGCACAACCCGTCCAAGTTCCCGCTCCTGACAGACGGGCTGAACCATCATTCCACAAAAGAACTTTCCTCTCCCTCCCTCCCTTCTTTACAAAAGAAATACTCTGTTCAGAAATTTTCAAAACTATAGAAAGGCATAAGAAGGAAATAAAACCACCTGGGATGACGCCACCTGGACTTAACCACTATTAACACTATGCTGTATACTCACACCAGTCTTATTTGTCTAAGCAAACATGCAGTTGTATACACCTGCTGGCTGGCATATATGTGCGTTATCTTAAATACTTGTAAAAGTCTTGACCTGTCATCAATAATCATTCCCTCCCATCATTAAATATTCAGCTATAATGTAATTTTAGTGACTGCCTGGCATTATGTTCACGAATGTGGCTTATTTATATAACCCACCACCTATTACTGGGTATTTAGGTTGTTCGTTCTTTTCAGTACTGGGATTAAAGCCAGTGGCACTTTACCACTGTTACATCCCCAACCCTTTTTGTTTAAAAAAAAAAAACAAAATTATTTTGAGACAGAGTCTTGCTCAGTTGTGGAGGCTAGCCTCAGACTTATAATCCTCCGGCCTCAGCCTCTTACAGAGCTGGGATGACAGGTATGCTACCACACCTGACTTCAGGTGGTTCTTTAGGTAGCATTTTGTAACAGTTCCATGATAAACATCTCAGAGATTTATTTACTCAGCTCCATGGCCAGTTTTTTCTAACTCGTTCCTAAGCACATTTGGAAGACGCTGGTTCACCCTGTAGGCTGCCCCTCTTACAGGGTTTATGCGTTTCATTCCTAGAAGGACTTACAACTAATGCAGGAGACATGGGTCTCTTAAACACAACGAATAATCACGAAACTGCAAAGTGACTTATAAGTGATTTAACTGATTCATTCAACAAATGCTCATCTCTACACATCTGGGGTCCTGGGGACAGAGCATGGAGTCGTGGGCCTGTTGTCATGGAGCTTCAGCTGTCTCCAGACAAAAGACAAAGCCTTGGCAGCAGCCTGAGAGGCCACAGCAGGCGGCCATAAGAGGTGACCTGGTGACCAGTTTTCCCCACCCCTCCTCAAGCCAAGCCCCAGCCTTCGCGCCACACAAGGGTCACCTGGCCTCCTGCCTTGTCCTCCTCCTTCTAGCTGGACCTGGGTAAAACAGTCTTGTATCTCAAAAGCTCCTTCCAACTGTGAAAAGAATCGCTACTAAAACAGCCACTTCTCAAAATCACCCACACCCACATACACCCTGGTGACAAATGGGGTCATTTTGGAGGAAAATTAGAAAAACAAAACAAAACAAAACAAAACAAAAAAACACTTAGAGAAAATGTTTTCTAACATTTAAAAATATAAATTTAAATGTTTTCTAGATTATGAGGATTTGAATTATAATATTTTCATAACTAAGTTTTTACATGTTATAATACATAAACAATTTTAGTGACTATAAATGGCTACCAAAATTGGTCAGCAGTCAATGGCCGATAGGTTTTAAATGAAAACAATCAAAACACATGGCAATTATCTTCTTAAAATGTCATCCTTATATTCTAATATTTTACAATTTAGCATTTAGCCACCACTGAAGCCTAACCAGAAAGTAATTTACTTTTCCATTACATGTAGATAAGAACCAAATGATTAAAACTTTTAACATCATGTCTAGTGGGACCCAGCTACACCCCTGCTTTAGGAACAGCAATACAGTTTCTCTCAAAGAGTAAATACAGGGCTAGGGCTGGGGCTGGGGCTCTGTGGTAGAGTACTTGCCTAGCATGCCTGAGGCACTGGGTTTGATTCTCAGCACCACATAAAAATAAATTTAAAAAATTATTTTAAAAAAGAGTAAATACACAAAAACTAGAAAGTATGTTGAGACAAATTTTGGTCTTCACAAATACATGATGGAGACTCCCAAAAATGGGCATACATGATCCCTAACTTGATTCGTTTGTTTAGGGTATATATAAAACACTATATAATTAAGGGAGAAATGAAGTTGTTAGAAATAAGGGGTACTGGGGTACTCTTTCCATAGAATGGGTTTTTCTGTATTATATCTTCATAATTAAATTAAAAGCAAGCCCAAGTCTTCTATGGTGTGTTTCTCCAGGATGCAGGTGATGTGCATGGTGTTTATCCACTCTTAGATGCGAAACACTTCCCCCATCTCTTTACACCTCACTGAAAACACGTACTTTGGCTATTTCCAGTTTACAGATGAGGAAACCGAAACCGAGGAGAGGAAGTATCTCTCCCAGAGGTGCACAGCAAGTTAACGGTGAGCTGGGAACTGAGCAGACACCAGCGTGTCTGGAACTCACATGCCTACAGATCTGGTCCACCCCTGATGGCCCTACGGGAAAAGTGCAGTGCCCTTCTGGAAAGGTCTCGGAACATCTAGGAACCCCGAACTGTCACGCCCCCCCCCGCCCCCGCCCCCTCCCCGGCCTCCAACGTCTAGTCCTCTGATTTACTTCTGTGATTCAGATCAGGGAAAGAAACGCAACCAACTAAAGCGGAGTACCCTCTCTTCCTCTTCTCATCACGCCCTCTCTCACCGTGCCGGAATGTTCCTCTGCACTGTAGTCAGTGCTTCTCTCATGAGCTCCCCTCCTTCCAGCTGGGCCCTCGGGTCCTTACCTTGTCCACCCAGCTGTTTACTAAGGCAGTTTCCTACGCAAAGCCAGTGCTTCTGAAGATAAACCCTGCTGCTAGGAGAGAACAATTATATGTGCACACCAACGGAGGTGAGCCATCCTATAATGTGATTAATATAAAGTATTACTATTGATTAAACAGCTGCTGTAATAGAACAAATCTGACATGTGCTCACTAACTTATCAGAACAGAGGCAGAAGCAATCCAAGTTCAAATGACATTAGGTTAATTCATTAACGTCTTAAATAAATCCATTCAGAAGCAATTATTTTCTTTGTATTTCAGAATCCATGGTTAGAAATGACAATGCTTAATGATAAGAAAAGGAAATCGCCTACCTCCAACCTGCCAATGAGGTTGTCAATACAGATGACAGTGCTAAAAAGTCGTGTCAAAACACCATTAGAAAAAACAGGTTAAGAATATAATTGGGGGCACATACAAGTTACTAAATCATATATGTCTACTTCATACAAAAATGAATTTTCAAAACATCACCTACTGCTGAACCAGCGAATATGAATTATTCACATGGCTTTATATAGTAGGGGGATCAAAAAGAGAAGAAGAAGAAAAGACTCAAAAAATAAGTTTCAGTAAAGGGAACAGGGTTTCGAACCTGCTGGTATTCTCAGGCAAATGAAAGAGCACCCACGTGCAAGACCACAGGCCCCAACACGCCTGGTCCCCTGGAGCTGTGCAGCACACAGCTGGAGTGGCCGGAGGAGGTGGCACAGGTCAAGGGTGCCCTGTTGCACAATGGTCTTGCAAGATAAAAAACGAATCAGTTTTTGAAACCAGCCCTTGCCTTCAAAACGATTTTCTGGTAAATGGAAAAAAAATGGCATTAAGCATGTTACATATACGACCAAACATACGTTATAATGTGGGGCAGTAAGTAAGTTCCAAGGTGCAGCTGGCAGAGGCTCTGGGGATGGCACAGCGCTGCGCTGCTGAGAGTGAGGACTGCCATCAGTAGTCGCTCATCTCCTGAACCTGACGCGGTGAGGCTTGATGAGCAAAGGTGTGGGGGGTGACACAGGAAGGACCCAGGCGGAACAGGCTTGGCACGTGCAGCAGTTTAAGGTGAGAGCACTCTTTCAAGGGCACACCCTCCGTACTGGCTCCGTGCTGCACCTACTGTGCGCTCAATCCACGGTGAGCGAAGCATGGCTGTGAGAGAAGGTGGCAGGTCCAGTTGAGACCTCTGTGCCCAGCCCACCTGAAAGGAGGGAACAAGCTGGATGACACGGAGACTACTGGGGACAACAGGCAGGACTCCAGGAAAGGCTGGAGAGACCTGACACAGAAGAGGAGGAGCTCTGCCACCGAGAGAGGAGACCAGAAAAGAGATCACGCAGGAAGCACCGAATTCTTTGCAGAGGCAAAGGAGAGACCAAAGGAGGCACAGGTGCCTTCACCTTCTTAGTGAAAGCCACATGCGACTGCAGCGTGCACAGGGCATCATCGGCAGACACCTCCTCTCACCCAGGGGGGTGACGACGATGGAGCAGGCGGATCTAAGCCCCGACAGTGGCCAAGGCTGAAGGAAACCCGTGTGCCTTGGGGAGAGTCAGAAAGGTAAAAGCATCACAGATTTCAAACCAATGCTTCGACTGTTCTGTGGTTTCATCAGGAACTGTGCTGGGCACGGTGGGAGACTGAGACAGAGTCGAGATGTGGCTCTGGTCCCGGAAAAGTTACACACCACCCAGAGATAGTTCATGGTAAAACGTGAATACTTGCCTCCCACCCCCCAAAAAGGGAAGCGATGAGGGAGAAATGTTCCTGTTCATTACACAGTACCTCTTTTTTAGAGTCTAATTATCTGTTTACATTGATTATTTTATTTATAATAAATAGTAAGTTTCCTGCTTTTATACTGAAATAGTTAATTTAGTAGATATTTGAGTTCTTTTGTGAAAAATACTGTTTCCTCTCAAGGTTCAGTGGACAAAACAGGCCAGAGGACTCTGGCTGGCCAGGGTCATTTCTTGGGTAGACGGGGCAGATGGCTTAAGAGGAAAACACCCTTCCTGTCACCTCGGAGCAGTGTCCCAGAACCTGGCAACACAATCTGCTTTTACCCTCCATCCACCCGGAGGCTGGGCCAGAGAGGGTTAAGCTCAAAATCAAGTTATTGTCACTTCTCTGGTTTAGTGCAGCTTTTCTATAATTCTCCAGAGCTAGGCAGCTGACAGCATGGATTTTTATTGAAGAAATGCTATGACATTTGTTCTAAATGTCACATTTCTCCCCCACAAACTAAAAATAGCATGTCACCATACCCTACCCCTAATAAAATCGTTGGCTTGGAAATGACGTTGATAAGCAAAACGAAGCATATAACCTTCCCACTCCCCTCCTAGAGATGTTTTATTTATTCCTGAGTAACATTTGGTATCTTTGTAGGCTGAGATCAAAGGGACAAATCAGTGGATCTCACTGCTGAGGCACCCTGACAGTATGGGACTGTCATTTTAAAGCCTGTCTCAGGCAGGCACGGCTGTCAGTTGAGACGTGATCTAGTGAGTGACAGGAAATATCTGTAGAAATAATGTGTGCTTTCGTAGTAATGTGACATTTCATGAGCAGTTCGACTGTTTCCATTACTCTGATTTCAGTCTGGTGGAGAGAGGTGGAGAGCCAGCAGGGGGTATGGAAAGCCTGGCGGGATGGGAAGGCTGCAGGGCCACCTGAAACCAGGCTGCTGTATTCAATGAGACTCTGACCTGAGGCTTCACCAGATCAATTCCAAGGTCACTGGCTTCGCTGACCAGTGTTTGGCTACAGACACTGAAAGTCAAGTTTCAAGTCAGCTTAATGGAGGCTTTGGCAACACTTTCCTGTGTTATCATCTCAAATGGGTTCGAAGAGTTAGCTGTGCAGGGAGAACTCAAGGTGGGGACTGCTCAGCCCTGGTGGAATTCCCTTGAGAGTGGTGGAACACAGGCCCCAGGGGGAAGGGCGGGCCACGAAAGCCGGATGGTACCAGGTGCTCCCCATGAGTCTCAGGAGCCAGGAGTCCAGGGCGTAGGGAACCCTCTTTCCTGGCTTCTGGAAACCCGTGCTGCTTGGCAAATGAGCAGTTCATGTGGCTGTGGATGCCCAGGACTCCTTGCTTGAACAGGGATGCTTGGGACACGCCTCCTTGTTTTGCTGAGGCGCACTTGGAATTTCCAAATTGCTTTCAGGGGAGAGATGGAATGGACTCAAGGAGCGACTGCTGCCACTTCCCAGTGTTTGCACCTACCAGGCTCTTGACCTGCCTGGGTACAGTCATGTGAGAAAGTCTGGAGGTGTCACCCGATTTTCACCTACTTTCATTAGCATAACTTAGGGAGCTATGTACCATACCAAGGGCTGTCAGGAATTTGAGGACTCACAAAGGTGTGAGATGCATCACTAGCAAAGGTCAAAAGACCATCGCCCACAAATTATTGCAATCAGATAAGAAAAGTGCTATTGTCTACTACCAAAAGAATTTCACTATGTAAAAAAAAAAATTAATTACATTTCCTATTTTGTGATAACTCCTAGTCCCCTAAATGTTTGCTTTGCTGTAAGCTCCTCAAGGGAGACATCTGTCTTAAGCATTTGCCTCCTGGGCACCCAGCAGATACCAATACACACAGATGTGTCCTTTACAAGACTAAAGCCAAGGTCTCTGATCCTCAAGACATAAAAGTTCAGGCAGGCTGAGGCAGGGGGATTGTGAGTTCAAGGCCAGCCTGTCCAAATAGCAAGGCCCTGTCCAAACAAACAAACAAACAACATAAGAAGACATAAAACTTCACCTTCTGTTCTAGGAGTTAACTAAGAACCAGAACTTGAATAGTCTGCAGTTTCTGGATCTGAACAGCGATCTTGTTTGGTCAGTGGCCTGTCTGCAGCCGGGTCCTGCCTCTCCATTCTCCCAGTTCTTACTATGTACTCTAAGAACTTTCCATCCGTATACTTCTACTCTTCCAAATCACAATCAGATGCTTAAAACTCTCACCATTTTCATTAATTTCAGAAATATAATCAGCATTTTGAAAAAGCCTGCAGCAACAGTTACTAGTTTAAAAAAACAAAACAAAACAAAAACACACAAAAAACCCAGAAAATCTATAAATTAAAAAAAAGGATGAAAATGTTTTTTTCTGGAACTCTATAGTATTCCGATCCTGTGCTTTCTTCAGAATATACAAAACATTAAAAAATTAGATGCTTCTGCATTATGTGAAATAATCACACATTCTTCTTTATTCTGAGAAACTGGGCATGGATGAGGACATTGGGACTTTGATGACTTGGTGGTTAACGCTTCTTATTAGGTTGGATTTTTTCCCCAGAGACGAGTCAGGAGCATCTTCCCCACTAAGTGGGCCAGGGAAGGGTTGCCTCCAGTCCACAGGGTGGAGGCCCAGCATCTGCCTTTCAGGCCCTCGGTGGAGGCGGTTTCTTTGACTCACAAACCCTCTCATCCTGTCTGCCTTCCCATCCCCCTCACAAAAAACAACACATTTATTAACTGAAGCTTCCAACTGTGACAGAAATTATAGTTAGGTTAATGGTACAGATGGTGTAAAAATGCAATCTAAAAGCATGATTAAAAACTCGGGAGCTAGGTAACCCAGGTTCCCCTCGGTTATGGCTGACCAGACATCTACGAGGAAGAAACACGCTTTTGGTTAATTAGCTTGCTTTTATCCACCCCTGTAATTAGAACATGCTCTTTCCCTACTTAATCCTAAAACAGTCATTAGATTTAATAAACCTTTCTAGATTGCCACAAATGAGAAAATGAATTAGTTAAAAAGTAAGCATTAAGCTGTATTAGCAATGTGACTGTAACATCATGTGAAGAAAAATGTTTTTGTTTAATTATAAGGAATAAATACATCATTTTATAGTATGTTGCAAAAGATTCTGCAGATTTTTTCTCCCTTCTTCCTCGCCTCGGTTCATGCAGTAGTGAAAACATGAGTGTTGCCTCCACAGACGGCTGGCCTCCACGTGGAAGGGGTGGCTGATCATTCTTTCGCCAGTCAAATCAAGTCTGCCTGACCCAGGGGACAGGGAGGTCTTAGTCGCAGGGCACTAGTAGGGATCTGGATGAGCTGGCCTCCCTGTGAACTGGCAGGAAACTGCTACGAGACCTCACCTCCAAGCCCTGAGTGACATCTCCCTCGTGTCCTCCAGCTCCACAGGTCTCCTGTCCCCAGGACACTCTGACAACCTGGTAAGGAAGTTAGTTACCTACATGGTGCTACTTTTCAGATGATCACAGGTTAAACACTTTCAAAGGCAGAAGAGCCAAGAACCCAATTCTCCATGCCTGCATCTTACCACGCGTTCTCTGTACCAAAGGTATTTTTTTTTTTTTTTGCAGAGCTGGTGCTGAAACCCAGGTGACACACAGGCTAGGCAGGAGCTCTACTCCCAGCCCAGGGCTGTTTCTATGGCAGAAGCGTCTGAATCACCCCAGCTCTGGGTTAAAGGCCCATGCTGGTCCTCCCCTGACCCTGGTGACGCACACCAGGAAACCCATGGAAACCCATCTCTCGGCACATGTGTTCTTGGAGGGGACATTTCCTGCTCCCTCCCCTGCCTGGGCTTGCTGAAGAAGCCCTCCTTGGTCACGTCAGTAGACATTACCGCTGATGCACCACGGACACCGGCAGGCTTCTAAAAGTGTGGCTTTGGGCCTGGATCAGATGAAGGAAGTAGAGAGGAAAGCAGAGGTTTATTCTGATCACAGGACTGAGAGAACCCTGGGTAGGAAGGTAAGTTAGAGAGTATCCTACAGAAGTCCGGCCTGGTGGTGCACGCCCGTAGGCCCAGGGACTTGGAAAGCAGAGGCAGGAGGACCACAGGTTCAAGGCCAGCCTGGACAATGCAGAAAGACCCCATCTTAAAAGTAAAAACTAAAAGGGGCTGGGGCGGTAGCTCAGTGGTAGAGTAGCATGGGTTCAATCTCCAGTACTGAAAACCCCACATGAACAAATAAATAACAACAAACCCCAAATGAAAAGAGCCTCTTACAGAAAGCAGTCCATCCTATGAATAACACTAGACTAGAAATGATTCTACACATTTTCCTTCTCCTCCCCAAACTACGATGATTCTGCAGGAAGGCAACTGGGCCCAGCTGGGACTTGGCACTTTATTTTGAGTTGAACCTACCTAGAATTTACAGGCTAGATTGGAAAGATGAGAATCAGAAATCAAAACCCCTTCCCCCTGGGCTATGGGCATATGAACTTTTTTTTTTTTTTTTTTTTTGATAGAGGAATGTCACCCCATGGAGATGTAGGCTAGTTGTGTCAGCTGCACTATTGTTCTGATTTCAAAGTAGGAAAAAAACCTAAGACTCAGAAAATATATGTTGGAGCTGAGACAACTGCCTGTCCCTGACACTCAAAGCAACGTTTGATGACGTTTTCTTTCACTAGGTGACGGTATTACACATAGTGCAGACATAGGGACAGTAGACAGATGTCACATTGGATGTTAGAAGTTAAGAAGCAAATACTCTACAAGCCAATTCTCATGTACATTTATTTAAATAAAACCTTTACATCACTTTCTGATTGCTGTGCCAACAAACAGCACCAAACTAATAGGCTCAGCCATAAGCTAGCCATTTAGGGATTTCTTTCCAGTTCTTTTGTTCTGTACTACTGGGGATTGAATCCAGGGCCTCAAGTGTGTATGCAAGTGCTCTCCCATTGAGCCACACACCCTACCATGGAACTTCAGACAGAGATTCAGCTCCTCTCTTCTGCAGAGTAGTTAGATAAGATGACGTCTGTGATTCTAATGCAGAGATCACTTGATTTCACTCTACTGTCACTATCACAGACTGCAAATGCAATATATTGTTCTCTGCTGAGATTGTCCTTGTCCCCTAAAAAGAAGCTGGGGATTGGGCTGGAGACGTAGCTCAGTGGTAGAGTGCCACACACACACACGCACACAGAAGTTGGGAATAAAGTACTGCTTCACAGATGAGGTGGAATACAAGAGCTGGGTGTGAAGACAGGTGCTTGACCTACAGCATGGGAGAGAGTTCCAATTTCCTTGGATGCTGCTGACGCAGTCTCACAGGAGAAAAAGGAAGAAAACCTCTTTTTATTATAATGTGACAAAGCTTTGGAATTTTTACTCCAAAGCAGTTTATTCTCAATGTGCAAAGATCAGCCCAGTAAATAAATATATCTATACTTTCACGCTATCTTACGCCTTCCACAGGCCTGTGCTCTTCATCACTGGGAACAAAGCTGAGGACTGGCACCTCTGACAGTGGGGAGAGCTAATCTGGAGTGTCAACCTGTGCTATGCCACCCAGGGCTGCAGCCCCACAGCACGTGGCAACACATTAAGCTCCTCAGGCTCCAGGTCAGCCCAGGGGACCTGACCAACTAGGGCTCCAGCCTGCACAGCAGAGCTCATTTTGGGCACCTGATGAGGTTGAAATCACTTTGTGTAGACCTCAGATGCAGAGGGAAGGAGACGTCAAATGAAAATCTCAGAAAATACGTGAAGCCGTGGCATTCTCCTTGCCTGCCCTCTCGCCCACCCAAGCTGTCCTGGGCTCGCTTCCTGGGTGCTCAAGAACAGCTGATCCAGGTGAGCATGCACACTCACCCTCGTACTTGGCACACGGAGGTGCTGTACAAGTGCTGTCAATTCTGGGGACTTTACCTTTACCTACAGCGCATAAGCAGGCTCAGCAAGCTCCCCCTCATGCGCCCTCCCAGCTCCAGGGGCATCAGGGCAACTTGCAACTTTATTCCCAATTTCTCAGATCAGAACACCCAGGATGGAGGAAGTTAGAGAACTTGTTCAAGAAAGCATGGCTGGATGGCGAGGTGATTCTACAAAGCTCTATGCAAATGAAAAATCGATATGACAATTTTGGCACAGGTCTATAAGGCAGGATCTAAAATTTGACATAGAATGGGCTTTCTAGTACACCACGCCCACTAAAGTCTTGCTGGTTCCCGCTCCACACTCCTTCATTAGCCATAAAGAGGCCTCACGAAGTGGACGGTGGACAGCCTGAGCCCTTCCAGACAGGCCGTCACCAGTGATCAGCAGAGAGCAGCAACACACACCTCTGCCCTCCTGACCAAGGTCCCTGAGACACAGGTCTGCAGAACTGAGCATTAAGAACCGGCGTCGGTCCTGTCAGCAGTCTCTCGGGTCGACTGGAAGTGCGAAGAAAGCATGTGAAATGATTCCGTGGCGCGTGTTCTATACATACAAGGGTGCAGCTGACCACGTTCACGGTTTCTAAAAGTGTACCAGTTTCTGTTTATTGCAAATACACCAGGAAACTGAAACGTCCACTGCAGGACGGCGTGGCTGGCAAGACCCAGCTAGAAGCAAAAGCCTGGCAAATTAAAAAACACCAGTTTCTAATTTGAATAATAGCATGTCAATTCTGTTTAAAAACAAGAGCTCAGCTTTGGTCTGAGGCTGCTATTCACCCTCATTTTTCTTCGGAAGGAAAATGAGAACTTTTGTGATGACATGCAGCAGTAAGGGTCTGCTTTGCGCTCAAGAGGCAAATTTATCATTATAGACACAGTTGCTTTGATGACACACCACTTAAACAGAAAAGACAAAAAACCCTTCAGACTTGAGAAACGCCGCCGAGAGGAAAACAAACTTTTAGAAATTTATTACTGTGTGTCTTTAACTTTCCTAACACAGGACACACTGGCGTTTGCTATTGGCTGCTTTTATATTTGATCTTCTGGCAAAATTGCATTTTTAACTTCTAAGAAATAAAATATGACTAAATGAAATATGAATTTAGAGATTTCTGCTGCAGCATCTGAGAATAAGGATTAGGGCGAATCAGCAAATTAATTATGTTCCATCCACTCTGAGCCTGATAGGATGATTATTTGGCTGCGAGCTGCGTAGATCATGCTTTCTTCTCTGTAACAACGCAAATTAGATATTTATGCTTCTATTCCAAACAAAGCAGACATGCTGTCTGGCAGGATTTTTTTGTGCACTACTTAGAGCTCTTGTCAGTAAAGCTACGAGTTTGATCATGTGGCACTCCAACCCGGCTGTACATAAACAATCTTTATGAGGGTCACCCTGCTTCTCATTTAAAAGTCAATAAATGTACCACTGCCATTACCAACTTCTAATAATTTTGTAAAAGTCATGTTCCCTTGCTTGCATCTGCACACAGGCTAGTTCCCATTACTCTTTCAGGCTGCTTTATGCCTTTCATCCCCCTTCTCCTCTGAAGTATTCTCTGTGTGCTCCCACCTGCTTCTGGACCAAACACGGCTCATCTGAAATCTCCCTAAGGCCCAGCATGGACACAGAGCTGCTCAGATCCTGGGCAACCAGCCCCTGTCTCCCGCATCAGCCTATGAACCTGGGCAGCCTCACTCATTGGGCACTGTCAGGGTGGAGAGCGCACTGGCAGCCAGGGTGCGCCTGGAGGTAGGGCTGGCGTCGACTGAGCCCCACAAACCCTGCCCCAGGCGCTGGCCAGACTGGCTCCATCCACACAAGGCTGCTTCGGTTTTCCACCTGATATGGCAGCTCTGCTCAGCACTGCCTGCCCTAGAACTGTAAGGAGAGGGGACCTAGCCCTACCCACTGCCTCCATCTCAAGTCAGCCGCTCCTCTGTCAGGAGGGCAGGGAGGCCAGGAGGACCTGGACGTGGGCTCCTGTCCTGGCAGTGTCCTGCTGCAGCCGGAACAGGCCAGTGCATTACTGGGAATGGCCATGCAGCGCTGGGGGCCCTCCCAGGGCAAAGACCGGCTGAGTTAAATGTCGTCCTCCTTCTTTGGAAAAAAATTCAGATCTATCAGGAATTAATTTATTTATAAAACATAATAAAAATTAAGGACTAGAATAATGGAATTCAAGAAAAATCTATTATTCCAAATCCATTATTTCATTTTATACTAAAAGAGATTTGTCCACTTACTGTCCAAGTCAGCCCTCTCCCGAGGTTCTCAACCAGGGCCAGGGTCACTCTGGGGGGGCGGTATGTAGAATGGGGGTGGGCGTTGGTTGTTGATGGGGTTATTGGCCTTAGTGCCCAGGGGCCAGAGACGCCAGATAACCTAAATGTTGTTCCGTCCGCCACACAAAACATTGGGGCTTTGGTATAAAATTCAAGATACATAAGGTTATCGGTCAAATTCCTAACCCTTATTCCCACTTCTGTAGTCACCTCATTGCCAATCCCCACGCCACGGACCTGCGGGGCTGAGAACCGCACTGAGCGCTGTCTGCCCCGGTCGCTGGCTGCCACGTCTGCTCAGGGCCTGAGCTGGCCTCGGACCTCCTGCCTCCGGCCTCCCGCACCCTGAGGCTCCCGGCCACTACACCGGGGTTGCTGCTGGGCAGGCACATGTCATGCCGGGTCCCTGCCTTGCATGGAGAAGACAATGAACGTTGTTAAATGACAATTCCTGCCTGACGATGTCACCAACTCATTCATTTAGTGAAAGTCATTTATTAAGCACCCACCATGTGTGGGCGCCGAGTGAACTGCTGGGGCACACAGCTGCTTCTAGTCCAGTGCCAGAGGCAGAATGTCACCAAATAACCACAACCCACTGGTACAACCATCAAGGCAGACAAGTCCAGAGTGCTCTGAAAGCACCTAAAAGTGCCCGTGACCCCAGTGTCATTTGTGACCGGCAGAGGTTCCGTGGAGGAGATGATGTCTGGGCCCGTCCTGCAGGGTGTGAGGGTGTGAGGGTGTGTGTGTGTGTGTGTGTGTGTGTGTGTGTGTGTGTGTTGCAGGGTATTGACCTGAGGCCTCACACGTGGCAGGCAAGCGCTCTACCCCTGAGGCCTGGCCCCAGAAACATGCGCTAGAGGAGAAAGGAGGGCAGGAGCAGAAGAGATGGAACCCGCAAAGAGCCAGAGGCAGAGAGAGCCTGCAGGATCAGGGACGCAGCAGCACATGAGGGTGCAGGGTCCCTCACCTGTGATCCCAGTGACTCAGCAGGCTCAGACAGGAGGACCACAAGTCCAAGGCCAACCTCGGCAATTCAGTGAGGCCCTGAACAACTTAGTGAGACCCTGTCTCAAAAAATAAGGGCTGGGGGTGTGGCTCAGTGGTTAAGTGACTCTGGGTCAATTCCCAGCACCAAAAAAAGAAAAAAGTATGAAGCAGGTCTGTATCCTCAAGTACAGAGTAAAGACGGGTGGCAAAATGAGAGGCTTGAGGAATCAGCAGAACAAAACAGTGTTTTTAAATGTGTTGGTGGTACCACGAGCACCTCGACGTCTCGTGTGGCAGACCGTTCAACATTGAGGTTACTTAGCATCTCTGGCCCCTGGGCACTAAGACCAGCAGCCCCATCACCAACCCCTCCCCCTCCCCAGAGTGACAGAGAGTGACATTGACCTGGTGGAGAACCTCAGGAGAGGGATGACTTGGTCAGGACGTGGACAGGTCTCTTAAGAAGGTGCTGTGGTTCAGTCGGCCTGGGTTAAAGCACCATCTTAAAGCTATATTCAAGGGGAACAAGACAACCAGATGTGTCCAAAGGAAAGCACAGGTGCCTCCGCCAGCCTCCACGTCTGGCTTCCACGCAGGTCCCGGGTAGGCACTGTGCCACTGATTGAGCTCCACTCTCGAGCTTCTCCTTAGAACCTGCTGAATGTCAACTACCAGTGTCAGCCCCTTGAGGGGCATCTGAAAACAAGACCCAGTCCCCACCTTGAGAAATTCACAGTCTAGTTGCTGAAGTATAACGGAGCCAGCACGCAGGGCGGTATATAATACCGTGTCTGAAAGGGTATCATCCTCACGTTTCTTGGGTACGTTTAGCAATTAACTGGGTCCTCTCTGCTCCTTCTTGATTTTTCATATTTGACCCAAATCCCCCGTTGGAAGAGAACAACAAAGAAAACAAAAGAAGAAGTCAACAGAAAGCCAACTGACCAGTGCTGCCTGGGGTCACGGTCTTGCCCTCGTGGAGGTGGTGAGGAAGACACCCCGTCATTCACCCGAGTCGGGGCAGGTGGCTCTCCTGCCTGTGCTAGATATTTTCGTAATCCACCCTTCCACTTGCTTTCAAGTATGTTCTACCCGTGAAGCTTTTAAGGAAAGGCTCAGGGAAAATGATTTTGCACTGAATATAGACTTTCCCTCTCCTTCTTCAGCTTTATTCTGCTTTTCTTGGGACACGCTGATGACCGGAAATAACCACCTCAATAGTTCTGCTGCAGTGCTGCCCTCTGCTCCGTGTGGTGCCCTTCCTTGATGGCACTGTTTTGCCAGGCAACAGGATCAGGAGGGGCACTGCACTTCTGCCTCAGGGACAGTTCCCAGAGACCTGCGGGTCTCGGCTCAGTCACCAGTCGTCAAAAGTAACATCTTCAAGGAGTAAGAGACAACTAAGAATGAGACTTGTCAGAGACATCCTAATGGAAAAGTTCCAGAAAGTCCTGTTAGAAAGCAGAAGCGGTCACTAACACACGGGAATGGACAGTCAGTAGTTCATACACTGGCTTGAATCCTCGTCTCTTGGGTTAAAATTGAGAATGGCCCGGAGACTCTCCTGTTGACAATTCTCCATAGTTCACACATCCCGGTGGAGGGGCTTCTCACACCTCCTCAGGGCAGGCCTCACTGTGGAGGGCCGGGGCAGCGGGAGCGGGCAGCACCCCACTCTGCAGCAGCAAGAAGGGTACCCACAGAGGAAAGGGGAGGTCACTGCTGGGTGAGGCAAAGTGAACGCCAGCTTCCTCCAGGCTGGATCTGACTTGAACATACACACGACAGCAGCACCCACTGAGCGAATCCGCGTGCGCGCCTCCATTATAGTACGTCTTTCCTTCAACTGCCCTAGGAGACGGGAGGAGTGAGAGATGGGCACGAAGGTATTCATAACCTGGTATTTCCAACTGTCTAGAACACGGAGCGCATTACACAGCGATTGTTCAGAAGGAAGGGAAGGAAAATGGGCAAGAGATTTTATGAGTTCTTACCACAAATCGGCTGTTTTCAGATTCTATTTCTCATAAAGAATAGCGAGCAGTTTCCTGTTTCTGAGAAGACAAATGAGGGCCAGGCAGCCTAGGACGGTGCCACAGTTCCGAACAGTCAATGGGAGGATGCACGTTCCACGCCAGTCCCCCTGCTGCAAAGCTCTGGCTCTTCCTGCAGCGTGACACTGCTAGATGCTGCAGCGCACCTCGAGCACGGAAACCTTAAACTGAAGTCGTGCCTATTACGGGACGGGCCCCGGGAGGCCCTGGGTCATGGTGGTGGTGGAGGTTGACCGAATTCACCTGGAGGCATCTCCTTCTTCTGCATGACAGAACAAAGGTACCAAGAACATTTACCCAGCCTTCTCAGGGCAGGGCTAAAAGTGTCATGTGAAACAGAAATACGGCTCCAATAAATACAGGAAAGGAGACCGCTGGGCTGACGTGGAGGAAAGACAGGGAAGGGAGTAGAACAAGAGTCAAACCGGAGCAAGACCAAAGGAACAGGCAGAGCGCCCTGAGCTGCTTCAGGAGCGTGTCCCCCATGGTGCATGTGGACCTGGCTGCTGTGACAAGGGGCCTGCCCTCCAGAGAGGCACCTGGGCACCCTGGCTCAGACGATCCTCGGCTCTGACAGGCACCTTCCCGGCGCCTCCAGGGCTGTTCCTTTCATTAGTCTGTTTCTGCCACCTGAACATAACAAGCCTGAACAGCAATCCCGCTGTCACTTTACCCCGTGACCAGGTCCTTGATGAAGAATTGGAATGAAATTATTGCTTTGGTAAAGAAAAAAACCCACCATTTTCTATAAGCATTTGATTTAAAGAGTTCCCAAGTCACAAAGATTCTCTCAAAAACCAAGCATCTTACATGGCTAGAAAATGACTTCAGCCTACTTTAGGGCTTCTGTGTCCTTTAATGACCTTCTAGAAGCCGTACAGTCTATGGGGGGAAAACACCAGGAAGCTGAGGAGTGGATGGCTCCTCCTTCCTCTGGTCAATCTGCAAATAGCTGAAATGATTCATCCTTAGTGATATGCAGGTGGATCAACTCTGATTAAAAATAAAGAGGTGTCTTGTTTTAGCTTCAACCAGAAACAAAACAAGCGCAGGGTAGTAGGCTGACTATGAAATGAGGAATTTTGAAAAGCATCTCAGATCCACCATAGACCCCAGGTGAACCTTGGTTTGTGTAAACTGACTGACGGCATGATCCACAGCTGCCCCACCACAGTTAATCTGCATTCTGCAGGGTGGGATGGGTGCCAGATGGGTGCTGGATGGTAATGGTCCACACTGACCTGGGCTATCAGTGACCTTGGAGACCTCTGGAAAGGGCAGAGGGCAAATCACTTATTGTGCAGCACAGGAAAGAGAGCTCAGAAGGAATTCCTCAGTGTTATCTATGATTTCTGATAGAGGCGAAAGAACTCACACACGAGTTCTGTGTTACTAAGGAAAACACACTGGACAGTTATTTGGATGGGTTTGGGCTCTTTTTTTGCAGGGGGGTTACAATTTAAGACAGGTGTGAAAATCAGAACAGCACCTTGGTACCATCATGCCCTTGGTGAAGTGGGCATAAGGGCCACAACAATTCTACAAACCTCTGAATACAGATCCTAGAGAAAATAGTGGACACTTTTAAGTCTAACGAGAAAGAGGGATGGAATGAACGGCGTCCTGGTTCTCGCGATCCTTTTCAGGAATGTGAGTTCTGAACGTGGAACAAGGTTTCAGATCACCTGCTCAGTTACAGCGGTAATGTGGCTCCTTCACCCATGTCATGCTTCCTGTTGAGGCTGTGGCTTCTGCCGAGCACAGGACTGGTGTCCCTGGTATTACACATGCTCTCCAGAATCCAAACGAGCTGGTCCCCTTCACCCTCCTCAGTGCACGAGTGTTAACGTGAGGGACCACGCAGAGCTGTGTTCTCAGTGCCTCAAGCGGAGCCACTGACTCCAGGAATGTGACTCATAACACCCTATGTGACGGCGACCGAGTCCCACTCACATACACTTACTGTGCACACACACGCAGATCTGCTGACATGAGGGACAAGTGGCATGAGGACGCTGACTTCACCGGGGTCTAACTGAGCAGAACGCTCCTAGACTGAGAGTCACTTCTCCCTGGTTTGGACGACCATACGCATGTCTGGCTGTCCTCTGGAAGAGTGGCAGCCATAGAAGGTGCTGGAATACTTCCACAGATACCAGGATAGACACTCATGGGTTGGTTATGATGCAAAGAAACACAACAAGGTAGATTTGTGAAGAGTTGTAAATAAAAAAAATCCTTGTGTTTGGGGTTTATATCCCTGAAAGAAGTTCCCTGGCGTTCTGTGGGTCTGCTGCACCCCCTTGGTGGACGGAGGGCGGTGGCGGAGGAAAGCCCAGGCTGGCCCACTGGCCCCTCTGCCCTGCCTCCCTGCTGGACCCCGCCAGCGCTACCGCAGGCAGTGGGGCCCTGGCCTCCTAAGTGTCTGCCCTCCTCCCCGAGCTAACGAAGGGGCTTGCTTTAAAAGGTCTCCCTCCCAGCCCTGCCCACGCTTCAGGATGGATGTCCTTGATTTTAAAGACATAGAGCCCAATAGTTTATACATTGCTTGAAGAAGGAAATTAAATTATGTTGTATTTCACTAGCATATGGTCCCTCGTAGGGGAAAATAGTTTTCACCCTCTGCTGTAGACCCTAGAGGGAACTTGTATAAGAAGAGAAATGCAGGCCCCAGGAAACACAGGTATTCATCATTCCACTGGTTCTTAAAATGGATTGAGACCCAGGAGGAGAACGTACCACTGGGCACGCCTTACAGCAGATGGAATTCAGGAAGCTACGCTGACAAAACAACGGCACACGCGTCTTCAGAGTGCCAAGGGCAGGTAGAACCGGAGGCAGGAGACCAGGCTCAGACTGTTATATCCTAAAATGAGGGCTAACTTGGAAACAGGCTGGCCAGTGTGCACCATCTTTAAGACCATCCAGCTGGCTGAGAGGCAGAGCCGAGACTCGACCCCTCTCTCTCACAGCAAAACCAGTCCTCTTCCCAGGGTGCTAGGACCACGTCAGTGCCCTCCTTATATAAGGGTTCCTACTTGGTTAAGTCAATGCAGCGTTCTAGGAAGTGGACGTACTTTTTAAAAATCAATTAATAGGATGGGCATGACGTCATATGCCTGTAATCCCAGCAACTCAGAGGAGGCTGAGGCAGAAGGTTTGCAAGTTCAAGACCAGCCTCAGCAACTTAGACCCTTTCTCAATAAATAAATAAGTAAATAAGATGTAAAGTACTCCTGGGTTCAATCCCCAGCACTAGAAAAAGAAATCAATTAATACGATGAATTAAGCAATAATGGGATCTAAATTTTTGGAAAAAATTAGGTTTTTTTTTTTAAAAAGTAGTTTTAAAATAAGAAATAGATGAACCAAGTACTAAATTATTGATTTTTCTCTCAGAATTATGTTTTCCATCTCAATATCTTCAACTCTGAGATGACAGTTTGTGCCTGGGTGTCGCACTTTACGTACTCTCACTGTTGGAGCTGCTCCTGGTGTTTATGTGCCTAATTAAACTCACTGCAATCCCATTTCAAACAGAGGCGCAGTCACCTATTTCTCAACACAAGCCGCGATCACTTCTTGCTTCCCACACATTATCCCATGATTGATTACTAGTACAGTGTGGGCCGCGTTCGCATTCTGTGGCTCACAAGCATTAATCTTCGCTCACTCCTCAATAGTATAATTCATTAAAATACATACTTTGAATTTGGGGCACATATAGAAGATGTAACCACACAGGAATACAGTGCTGTTTCAACAAAACGTAATTAATAAAACATAAAATGTGTTTTATGTAGTTTTAATTTGCTACCTCAAGAAATATGCTCTAGAAATTTTGTATAAGGTAACTTCCCAGGAGAATTTAAATCCCTTACCCTCCCTCCTCTGGGTACTGAAAGGATCATGATTAATGCACACTACGTTTCTCCTAACTGGAAAAAGGCCTAGCAAATTTCAAAAACAAAATTTGAGCTACTGATGGGTACGATGGTCCTCAATCTGGAGCAAACTTTGTCTGACTTGTTATTCCTATCCTCCCTCTCTTGGCTTCTCTTTTTTTCTTGAAGTTATCACACAGCAGGGGACAATGTGTCAAGAGTGGATCCAGCCAGAGGCAGCACAAAAGAGCACAGCCACATGGGCTCCAGTAACCCCTGCAAATGGATGACCTACATTTGGTGCAAGTAGTTCACATGAGAAAAAACGAATCTGTGTTCAGCTTGAGTTTAACCTGTATTTCCAGAGGCAATCAGAGGGCCAATAATGCAAAATGGGTAAATAAGTGTGACAGGCACAACTACTCTAAATTCATACACGACGCAGGCAAAATTGTATGTGTTCATGTTAATGTGCACATGGTCTTCTTTCTCTTAAGTCCTCACTCTTCATAAACAAATGTACTAGGGGGAGGTTAGTACCAGCAGAAACGGCATTAATGGGTCGCATATTAATATTTATGTTTTACTATATAAAGACCTTGCATACATTATGACTCTGCTCTACAAGCTGAATGAATAACTAATGTTACATTATGTATGGGTACATATTAAGCAGACATGTCTACACCGTCTTAGTTCGGGATATGATGAATGCGGCCTAGCAGAAGCCAGATGGTGCAGAACCAGAACCATCAATCAAAATGAAAAGACCACTGCGTGCTCCCCACAATGAGGTTCTCACAAATGGAGATTCTGCTCACAGACCCTAACTGGTAATAGGCAGGAAACGCCAAGAACCTTGCGGCCCTGCCCCACTGGGATAAAAAGTCACAGCTCAGGCTTGGCTAGACAAAAAATCTGGTACAGGAATATTGATCCTGGAATCCTAAGCTCCAGAGTCAGAAAACCCAAACAAAGCAGCAGCCTGTCCTTAAGTTAAAAAAAAAAAAAAAAAGAAGCAGCTTTGCACTGATGACAATATCTGTCAAACAGTCCCCATTTCCCTTTGATTTAGGATGGGACAGTGCCACATAGCAAGAAAGCAGCTGCCACTGTCTGCTTGACACGTGAGCGGCCTCTTGCCCCTTTCCACAGGCTTCATTATAAACAACCACATGCCTTCGGGTGCTCTGCAGCCATGCTCCACGGGTCCACGGGAAACCATCTCGGTCTCTGTTACGTTTAATAGGAACGACTATTTCTGGGGCAGTTGCAGGGAGAAAGGCAGCTGAAAGATGTTTCCTGTTCCTTTAACAACTTTACATAAAAATAATATAGAAACACAAGGTGCTTTGTCTTCGCAGATGGCTCCTGTGTGCTTAGAGAAATGTGGAATAATCCCCAGGTACAGCGGAGCCTCACAAAAAAATTTAGACAAATATAGAGGCTCCACCTTCTAGTAGTGGATGAAAAGGCACCTCTGAGTTCTCGTTCTGTGAAGTTGTGAGGGGTGGACCCATGTGCAAGTGAGGAGAAAACTGCAGGAACCCAGCCTCTTCCAGAAGAGCTCTGCGGCAGGGTGATGATAATACATTAGCAGTCACACACATGAAGGACGAGGAAAGGGACGCACACATTACTTAACGACACTTCTGCTTTAAGGCAAAAAACTACACTGTGACCCTCGTAACTCAGTGTGCAAGATAGTTTGAAAAGAGAACTTCTCTCCTACCTACACCATTAACAGAAAAAGGTCTGACTACTCATTGACATAAATAAGATCTTAAGTAAGATCAATGCACTGAAGAGATTTGTGAATTTTTGCTATTTCCTTCTCTCTTCATTATTATGTAGTTCTAAAATAGGACTGGCTTCCTAACATACACAGAATTTTGTTACATCATTGCCTTTAACAGCATGAGGATTTTGCACACCAGTAAAATTTTGCATGAATAATATCAGTTATTATTCCACTACTTATGTAAACTGTGATTTACTTATATAATTAATTTCCTTAATAGCAAATATTTGTGTTTTCTCTCTTACTAATAATAATGCAGAGAACATTTCATGAAGAGAGGTATTTCTGGTAAAGATAATTCTAAGGAGACAGAAGGTGAGCTACTGGGCTGACATGAACTTAAGGCCCTCTCTAAAATGTATATTTTCATGAAACACTCTATAGTTTCAACCCAAATATCTTTGGTAATTTTATAGGTGAAAATAATACCATGGTACAACTGAAGTTTGTATCGCTGTAATTATCCATAGCTAAATAACTACTTTTCCTTTTTAAAGTTTAATCGATGGCTTAAAAATAGATCATTCTTCTCTATTAATTCAATGATTCATAATGTTTCCCACTTTGAAACTTTGAATTTGTCTGATTACTTGGAAGTAATAATTGCACTCCTTGAAGATATTTTAAAATAAAGACTTTCAGATGCATGTCTCCTGAAGCCGCTTCAAAGTGGTGAAAATCGGACAGGAGTAATGGCCCTGAGCTAATCAATAACATTTCTGCCTCTTTTTCATCCTCAGGAATGTTAAGTGACAGCTGTCCTTCTCACTGACCCCTCCCGTGGAAGGAGCCTGGCTGTGGACAGCTGGCAGCCTGCTCCTGCCTCTCTCTGGGGCTCCTCAGCGCATGTCAAGAGGCCACGCGGGTGAGAGAGGCGCCGCCGAACACAGCAGACGGGTGGCCGAGGTTTAAGTGCACGCGGGAAGGTCACGGAAACATCCCAACAAATGGCAGTTACACGGGTGGGGACGTACGCACTGTTGGAACCAGATGTAACTGAGGCAAAACCCCTAAAAGGAAGCACCAATGGTGAGTAATTGGGGTTTCCAAATTCAAGAGTGTTTATGTCTAAAGTAGACGACAAAGAGGAAAATCACAGGCACGTGCACACACTCACGGATCAGAGCTAACCTGATCTTGATCAGAGACACCCAAATGTTTTCTCACACAATCAACCTTTTCAAAACAGTAATAGTCACAACTTCTGCTCCCCGCCCCAGACAGCACTGTCTCCAAGGTGGACAGTTACGGACAGACACCCACGTGGCACGGGCATCAGACTGAACCCCCGGTGTACCTCAGGCGCCATCCTGCACCACCGCGCAGACTTCAGACCCCGGCTTTTACTCTCACGAGGTGGCGGGTCAGGGGAAAGAGGCGCAAGAGCACTGGGGACAAGGGACCTGACTCCCCGCTTAGGAGTAGGGGTCTTCTGTGAGGACTGGGGGTTTCTGACAGTAGGCCGCTCACCCCACCCCACTTCCCAACGAGCCACACTCTCCCTTGGGTGCTGCCTGTGAAGAGGCTGCCACGAAGCAAAGAGCTCCCCCAGCCTGGCCACTTGTGTGGCTCTGAACTGGGGGAAAGGGGCAGGCCGGTCCCAGACACCACAGCAGGCGCAGCGCCTGACCACACGCTCCACGGGCTGCAGTGGGGTGCAGGCGCCTGACCACAGGCTCCACGGGCTGCAGTGGGGCACAGGCCCCAGCTAAGGCAGGCAGCCAGGTGCACAGGTTCCCCAGCACAGCCACCCCAGGCCTTGTCACAGGGCTGGGGGGCTGCCGAAAGGGGGAATGTGCTAGAGTTTCCATCTCAGAAATGGAGGTTCCTCCGTCCTGTAGAAAGCAAAAATTGGAAACCAACAAAAGTTAAAAAGAAAAATAAACAATAATGAGGGGGAAACAATAAACCAAACAACGAAACCACCAACCGACAAAGAAGGAGCGCCCCGTAGTGAGGGGGCCGCAGACGGAGAGCACCCAGCCCCTCTGCGGTGGTCAGCCCGCTGGCCGGCCGGGCCCTGTCCCCCTGCCGGGGAGGAGGCGGCGGAAGGGCTCCATCCAGCAGGCCAGTCAGCCCCTGCTTCCCCTGTGCCTGCACTTCATGACTTCCCCGACCACACTCTGCTACTTGATGGATCACCTAAGGGACAGGTCTGCCACCAACGCCCAGAGCACTGGGAGTGCTGTAGGGAGGCGTGTTTGGGTGGCGTCCAGCGTTGTTAGGACAGTGCCTCTGCTTTCTCCCCTGTTCTTTTCGGGGGTGGACTAGAGCCGGAAGGTAGCGCCTCGTACACCTTCATACAGTGGACAGCAGCCTGCGTCCGATGAAGGCCATCTGCTGAGCAGACCACGTGAGGAAGCAGCGCGCCCGGTGCAGGTGGACAGGGAGTGGACTGTGGCTCCCTCTGCACTCAGGCTAGCGAGCTTTCTGACTGCTCCCACCTCGGGCTTGTCACTGAGGTGGCTTCTGGGAGACTTTCAGTGCTATTCTAAAATGATTTGTTTCCCAAAACAAGACAATTTCCATTGGTTCAGAATACCATTTTCATTTTTCTCCTTTAGGGTTCTAGCTGGTTAGATTTCTTTTTGTCTAGTTGAAGGACCCTGGTAATATTTTTCAGTATTCAATCCCATGATTTCTTTAACAATGAAGACATTATCTCACTGCTAATATTCTTTTATAGATATTTAATTAGAGCAATAAATGTTTGATACAGTTTGTAATAATGATTATTATAATAACTGAAATTTATTAAGCACTTACTGCATTCAGAGCACTGTGACACTCTTTTCAACACGCATTCCCTTATTCAAACCCGATGATATCTTCAAGGGAGAGGTACTACCTTTTAATTCCCATTTTAGATATGAGAAAGCTGATCTCAGAGAAGGCGAATTATCTGACACACACCCAGGAGACAGTGGATCCAAATCCTGCATCTCCGCTGAACAGGATCCAAGAGTCTCCAGGCCTTCCTTGGGCACAGGTCCTCACTACTTTTGAACTGTCTCCTTCCCACTGTTACAGAATGTCAACAGGGCATTTAGTGTGCTTGTCTTTTTTTTTTTGCAGGGGGCAGGGGGGGAATGGGGATTGAACCCAAGGGTTCACTGAGCCACATCCTCAGCCTATCTAATCTTTTTTCAACTTTGAGTCAGGGTCTTCAGTTACCCAGGCTGCTCTTGAATTTGCAGTCCTCCTGCCTCAGCCTCCCCAGTAGCTGGGATTCAGGCTGTGTTTGTCTTTCTGCCTTTGTTCCCCAGAGCCCAGCTTTTCTCTTCAGTTACAGCAGTGACTCAGATTTTGTGTTTTTCTTATTAGACTGTGTGTGTGTGTGTGTGTGTGTGTTGGTGGGCACTGGGTCCTGAGCCTGGCAGTTTCCAGTGATCTGACACTGCCAGCCCTTCCCATTTTATTTGGAGATAGGGGCTGGCCACGTTGCCCAGGCTGGTCTCAACTTTGCAACCCTCCTGCCTTGGCCTTCCAAGTGGCTGGGATTTAAGGTGCGCACCTCCATGTCTAGATTTAATATACTTTTTTTTTTTTTTTTTGAGAGAGAGAGAGAGAGAGAGAGAGAGAGAGAGAGAGAGAGAATCTTTCAATATTTTTTTTTTTTTAGTTCTCGGCAGACACAACATCTTTATTTTATGTGGTGCTGAAGATCGAACCCAGCGCCCTGCACATGCCAGGCGAGCGCGCTACCGCTTGAGCCACATCCCCAGCCCTAATATATTTTTTATATAAGCTATTCTGAGGTTTCTTTACACAAAATAAAAACAAGTTTTAAGTAATAAAGCAAAGTATTAGTAAGATGGAATCGCATTTATGTGCCAGGTAGTCAACCTGCAGAGGTACTAAAATGAACAAACACGTAACTGTGTTTCCATTAGATGCTTTAACACGCATGATCTCACCTGATACACATTCCATGAAAGGCATTATTTAGATATGCATTTAGCAGTTAACAAAACCAGTGATCAGAGAAAACGAAGAACTTTTCAAGGTCATCCAGGTAGTTAAATGGCAAAGCACAAAAGCCGGTTCTTCACACTCTGCCGTACCATTCTTTTTATATTTAGTGGAGCAAGTTACAATACTTGTAAGAAAACTTGCATTCATAAATTCAATGACAAGTTATTTCTTTTACAGTATATAAAAATAGAACATGTGTGTTATTCACTTCATTAGAACTATAAAATGGTCCAGTACAACTAAACAATTCTACTATATATGCATGTATGAGATTTCAAATTAAATAGATATTGCTCAATGTTGGTAAGCCCTTACAGAAGTATGGCATGATAACAATTTGCAGTATTGTGAACATTTAGGTTGTTCCCTTCCTTCCCTCCTCAGAGAATTCTCTGCTCCGAGTCCCTCACACCTTCGTCAGGGAACCTCACCACCAGATCTTGGAATGAAAACCTTGACTGGGTTTTCAATCAAAACATGAGCCCACTGTCCCAATTTAGGGAAGTACCATGACCCACAGGATCAGGTGTAGTGGAACTCAGGTTGGCTTTCCCAGGGCAGAGGCCTCCTCTCTTTATACTTGGTAGTATGAGGAACGAGGTGTGGAGCTGCAGCAGCCACTTTGCTTCCTCCAAGGAGAGAAGCATGAGAACAGTTGAAATACCAAAGTCTGCCAAGTGAGGCCTCCTGGTGACGCGACTGGAGCCCTGAATCAAACCCTGCTTAATGCAAAACTACCTTGACAGTTCAGGTAAGGAAGCTAATAAATTATAAATTATCTCTGTTTAAAAGAGCATGAGCTAAGTTATTCACAACAGAGTCCTGAATGAGCCAACTAAGATCCCCAGGGAAGTGTCGCATTCTCTGATGAAGAACAGTGTGGGTAACACAAGAAATTCCAAATGGCGGTCGACTCAGGACTGCTGCCGGAGTGGCAGAAACAGAAAGCAACTCACGAGGGGGCTGGGAGGTGGCACGCAGAGACCAAGGTGAGGCAGGTGGGCTAGGGGAAGGCGTGAGGCTTAGAAGGGACACCAGGAGAAACGGGAAAGGGACCTGACTGCAGAACCAGGCAGGGGCCAAAGTGGGGCGCTCACTGAGAGGGGAATGAAGGAAATGAAACCAATCTGTATATCTGTTCCCTTCCAACTGTTAGAGGCCATGCCACAGACGGGTTGCACAGACACGTGGGACCCAAGCACCCAGGTGACAATAGTGTGCCATCAAGTTGGAGAATTCTGAAGCCAAGCCCTTGTCCTAGAGCTGTGGAGTGGGGGCCCAGGTGAGCTGGAGCCCAGCATGCCGGCCTGGGCCCGAGGTGCTGACCTGTTGCACTCAGGCAGCCGGGTCCAGGGCCGGTGCAGACGCCGCTCCACAGCCTGGAGCCCCAGGCATCACAAGCGGGAGAGCGGCCGTAGGGAAGGAGCGGTCAGGACTGCAGGGCTAAGCAGCAGTGTTGGTGCTCCTCCAAACCCAACTGGCACAAACACGGAGCAACGGTGTGGACCCAGGCGCTGCGGAAAGCCCTAGACCAGCTGGCTTAGGGGGCCCTCGTACCCTTGCAGAGTCCTTCCTCTATTATCCACACTTGAATAAATCCTACTCCTTTCACTCTTGCCTTCTGTCGTCCCATGAACTTCATTCTTTGGATCTGTGAAACAAGAACCCGGAAAGAAGCTGGTGGTGATCTGCTGAGGTGTGTCGCACACTGGGGGCGCAGGCCCCTCTACAGCTGCACCAGGACACTCGATGGCATGGAGAAGAACTGAGACCCTCAGAGCGACGCCAGCATTAGCTGAAGCCCTGGTGGCTCTAACACTAGAAGGTTTGCTCAGCTGCAGAGGCCTGCAGGTTACACAGACCCCACCCGCCAACAGAAGTGGAGAATCAAGTTTCATCCAAACTCTCATTTTGTAACCAGGAACAGAAGAGAGAGATTTTAAGTACAGAATATGGAAATCCTCCGGGACCACTGTCGTCCACATACGCCGTTTCATTTCCTGTGAGTGCATGGAACAAAAAGATGTTTTGGACATCTGTACTCAAAGCACCTGTGTGGGAGAGAATTAGACCTTGGACAACAGACCCATTCTTCAAGTGAACTTTCTTAAATATCCACTCTGTGTCAACCACTGCAGGGAAGACAGAGACCAGGAGGAAGGGGAGGCAGAGATTGTGGGAGTGATGAGGGCCACAACCAAGTTAAGATGGCGCCTGGCAGTATGCTAGGAGGAGTGGTTTCTGAGCCAATGCCAATGAGCCATTAAGATGATGAGGATTCCTTAATGACTGACTGCTGTGTCTAGATGTCAATTAAGTTAAGCTGTGTGTAATTAGTTGGGTATATGTACCTCTGCAGTTCAGCAGAGAAGCGGCTCCTGCTACCTTGGGTGCCCGCTACTTTGAGTTCTCAGTTCCTGCTGAGTTCACTCGCAATAAAGTAGTTCCCGATTCAACCTTCAAGTTGCTTGTCACCTCTTGGTTATTTAACCTAGCGGGACTACAGCATGGGAGCACGTGAAAGGGACACCTAACTTTCACGAGAAGCTGAGTACAGAAGCCAGACAACAGAGAAGGGGAGCTCTGCGTTCTGAAGGGGAAAGTAAAACGGGGGGCTGGAGAAGCAGCAGCTACTAGAACAATGTGCAGAGATGCGAGAACAGAGTGTAGTCTCACTGCATTTTGTACGTATCCTCATCAAAGCAGCAGGAGAGCAAAGTGGGTTTGGGGAGAGGTTGGTCAGCATGGAAACAGGAACAGCAGTTGGAGAGATAAGAAATCCAGGAGAGCACTGCCCAGGTCTCCACGGAGGTAATGACCATGAAGAGTGAGCCAGCTCTAGATTGGTCATGGGAGTCATGGGGGAAACCTGATCAATCAAAAGTCATGGGTACCCGGTGGAGGAGCCCAAGATGGCATGGTCTGGGGCTTAGCTGCTGGGAGGCTGTGTTGACATTAGTCCTGGTGCTGACAGTGCCCGGGAGCAGGGCTGGGGAGGACAGTTTGTGCCCAGAGATGGTGGGGGTGAGGCTCCACCCAAAAGGAAAGGCGGCTGCTCTTCTCTGCTGTACGCACTTCAGGGATGCCCGGGAGCCAGGTGGGCCGCCCGGGAACACGCCTTAAGAGAGATGGTGGGAGAGGACCAGGATGAGGGTGGGAGACCAACCCGTGGTGGACAAGGACTGTTTTAATCCCTCACCTAAATACTGTGAAACACACACACTGACAAGCGTGCTGTCATCCTGGAGGGACGTTATAATAAGACCGTGAATTACACGTTCAAACTTTACTCAGTTGGAAAGACAGTTTTCACCCATTGGCCCAAAAGCATTGCTTTATTTCAGCATGTTCCAAGTGCTGAATGTTTAGATCTATCAAGGACAAAAAACAAACGTTAAGTCAGTAGTCAGTCTGGAGAGGTGCCGCAGAGCAGGAGTGGGGCAGCTGCTGGCCTCTGGGGACACTCATCTGGGGACAGTGCGGTGCCCATGCTCTTGTTGTTCTGGGCCTCCCTGCAGACTTGGATGGTGGTGGAGTGGGAGGTATTAGGGTCCCTTTAATTTTTCAGAGCAAACTTTCAGGGTTTGACCTTATTGTCTTCAAGCAAGTGAAGGGAGAGTGACCACACCGTCAGACGGACACCCCGGCACACGTTCTACTAAGGATGGACTTGTGGGACAGGGAGAGGGGACCTCGGCCTCGTGCAGGTACTCAGAGAACCACAGAGCACCTCCATTCCTCTGTGAGGTCTGTGAGCGGGGCCTGCAGGGATGCAAGGACGAGCTTCCAAGAAAATGGGCTCACGGTGTTCAGCGACTTCCAGCAGCCGGACCAGGCTTAACCCTGCGCACACCCCGGGTGGTGCAGAGTGGCAGGGCGTCACAAGGCGGGGAACAGAATGCAGACAGAAGACAGGTGCTACTCACATCAATGAACGCTGATTCCGGCCAGAGCTCAGCATTAGGCACAGCAGGTGCATCTAAAGATGTAGAGAGCTCCACTTACAAATTCTCAACATTTCTTTTTTACACCTCTTCAAACAACTAAACTGGTATTACTGTTTCTTTTTGGTACTGGACACTGAGCCACATCCCCAACCTTTTGTATTTAGTTTTTATTTTGAGACAGAATCTTGCTCCGTTCCCCAGACTGGCCTCGAATTTGCGATCCTTGGAAGCCGTGTGGCTGGGATTGCCGGGGTGCGCCATCAGGCCTGGCAGTTTATCTTTTATAGTCTCAAAGGTTCAGAACAGAGACCTGGGCAGTATAGAAATATTCAAATACCTATCACCAAGGTAAATAAAGTACAAGTGCAGAGGAAGCTGCGGAGTGAGAAAACCCCGAGTCAGAAGGAAGGTCACCACTGAGTGGACCACAGGTGCAAGGACGTCCTCACGGCCCGCGCCTCAGTTAAGGCAAAAACAACGGATCATCCCAGCTCAGATTCAGCCAAGAAAACCACGGGACTTCAAAGGTAAGGTTGTGCTTCTCCATTCTTTCTGTAGTGGAATTACTGCCTGAGACCACATCAGTTGCAAGAACCGCATAACCATATATTGTGTTTTAAACATACAAATTCCAAAATGTAGGATTCACAGAAATCCTGTCAGATTCTTATTAGGATTCCAAACAGATTTTATAAGTTAAGGATCTTCACATTTAAACCATGCTTAGTCGGGCTAAGTCATTTTAACTGGAATCACGCAGTTTGCGATGAGGTCGAGAAGCCCTGGAGTGTGAGGTGTGGAGAGGGCAGGCAAAGACCCTAGAACTCCTGCACCTGCTCCTCAGAAAAAAATCAAGATTCCTACACAAATTCCACTCGAGTGTTGAGGAGGAAATGGTCAGTCCCTCCAGTCATCAATATTTATACGGCACTTCCATCTGCCAAGCACTGTGCCAGGTGTCAGAAAACATGACTCAACAAACGGACGGAACTGCTGCTTACGCTGTAGCAACTACGACTCCACACTAACAAGGGCCACTTGGTCACTTATGGGAATACACCATGTGGCACGAGTGGTAGAGCCGGCACTCTGGAGACAAGCGCTATCAGTCACTTACTGAGCAGGTAGCACACACTGGCACTGTCCCAGATGCTCTCCATCTCACTGTGACAACCCTATAAACAGGCAAATTTCCCCGACTCGGAGACACACATTTTCCCCTTACATTTTAGCTTCTCTGAATTGGAGAAATTCTCACCACTGTAGTGAGGAGTATATTTTTTTTTCCTACTGTCGTATAAACTAATGGGAGTCTTATAATTGACTGAACAGGAGAACACTGAAGTATTAAGAGAACTTATATCTCTTCCCAACATCACAAAGCTGACAGGTAGAAGAGTCAGAGATCTGAGACACCCATAAGACAAACATAAATCAAAACCACCATAAGATGCTTTTTCCTCTATAAGGAAGAGATTTCTTAAAAGCTGGGTGACTCGGTGTGCAGGCAGGGAGTGGGGAAGCCAGATTCCCACCCTGCTGGTGGGAGTGTGTGTGCACTCAGGCCTGCTGAGCAGGCAGCAGCCACCTGGTTTAAAAGCACAAGCTCCCCTTCAGCTCCACGCTACCATGGGGCACATGCATGTGACAACATGTTGTGACGCTACACTCTGCAGCATTCAGATTAAAACACCAGGAGACCCATCAATGAGTTTAGTTAAATAAATACAGTAAACATCTAGTATAGAATGTGTACCTTTTTTTTTTTTTTAAATGAGGCAGCTCTTTGCACACTGACTGAAATTATCTTCAAAATACACTGCAAAGCAAGAAATAAACAGAAGATTTATAGTATGTGGTCTGAATTTTAAAGAGGACATCTCTATACACACAAAATGACTGTAAACTGGTCCCAGTGGTGCGTCCCTATAATCCCAGTGCCTCAGAAGGCTGAGGCATCTCAACAACTTAGTGAGACCCTTTCACAAAATAAAAAGGGCTGGGATTGTAGCTCTGTTATAGAATGCCCCCGGGTTTAATCTCCAGTCCCATAAAACAAAGCAAAAACAAAAACATCCTCGAGAAGCGGACGCAAAAACCAAGAAACAGTGGCTCCTCTGGAGAGGGAAACAGGGGCTCTAGGGCAGGGTTTCCAGGGAGAGTGTCTTTGAATATGGTATTAAGTGCACTTATTACCTATTTTGTAATTAAAGCACAACCTCCCACTGCTGGGGGTTGCTACAGGACATTCCTACATGCCACTCTGTTCCCGTAGACAGAGCCCCAGACTGGGAATTAAAGGGCTGAACTTCAGTCCTGTGTTGGCCGTGGGATGATAGGAAAAGGCCTAGTGTAGTTACGACCCAGAACCAAGAAGAATAGAATACTCACAGCACCTACGACACATCAAATCCCAGCCCACAGGGCCGGGTGGGAGGGAGGGAGAGGAAGATGTGACCTTGTGTCTGAAGACACCCACAGCCTGACAGTAGTGTCAACAGACACACACACCAAATCAAAGCAGTCACCATGCAGCCATCTCGGCCTTGCCCCCTCGATGGCAAGCACCTGACCCCAGCTGTGGGCCTGTCTGTCTCCCAGCACGGCAAGTCACACTGGGCGCCCTCAGGCCACACTGGAAGCAGAGGGCAGACTCCACATCAGAAGGAGAGCAACCCTGGTCTTGAAGGACAAGAAGAATGATGGCAGGAGAGAGCCCTTCCCCTCCCTTCCTGTCCAGCAGTGGGGGGTCCAGGAGTCCCAGGCCCTCCCCACCCAGAGGGCAAGACTCACTGGGGAGAGCAGAGGAAGCTGCACCGAGCGTTCCCGCCCCACTGAACAGCCCACCAATTCCACAGCCACCCAGCAGCGTGAGGAGGGCAGAGAGCAGGAGACCCAAGAAACGGCGAGGCAGGCGCAGGAGTGGGAGGAGAGTGAGGAAAGCGCGCACAGAGAAGGGAGTGAGCTGGAGAACAGAGGCCGTGGACAGCAGGGAGGACAGACGGCAGGACATCATGAAGACACTCCCTGTACCAGCTTCAAATTTCATTTTAAATTAAATTATAAAAGAAAATAAGAAATAAGGGGAATGAGGGCACACACCACTTCCCCAACACGCCAAGGCCCCGCGCAGGGTTCCATCCCTAGAACTGCACGGAGAAAGAGAATACAAAGAAACACTTTAGAAGATCGCTCCTTAGGTTCTGTCTTATGGTTACTATTGCACTTTCCAGTAATTAAAAATGGAAGCCTCCTTTCTAATTGATGTGTCTGACATAACGATCCTGGCGGCTGTAGTTGTTTCGCGGCACCAGGGATTGAACCCAGGGGCGCTCTTCCAAGGAGCCATATCCCCAGCCCTTTTTGTTTTTCATTCTGAGTTTGAGTCTTGCAGAGGCTGGTCTCGAACTTGAGCTTCTCCTGCCTCAGCTTCCCCAGTTACTGGGATCACGGGCATGCACCACCCGTCTGGTTATAACGGTAGTTAAATGAAAAGAACTTGAATCTTTAAAACTCCTCTACTTTTATTTGACATGTGCAAGTAAGATGCCCTTGGAATTCTGGAGGCACCTGAAGACCGAGTGTGGCATGGTGGGAGATGGTAACCTCGTCAGGGGAAGATGGTTAATGAATTTTCTTCTCAGATGTAAAAACTCTAGTTCCCAGTTCAAGAGAAGAGTGTTAAATGTATATATTTATAAGTGCCATAAAGGCTAACTCTAATTATTTCTTCCTAATCTTGAGAAAAAAAAAAAAAAAAACCCTAGAGGGAATGAACTATTGGCTGATGAGAACATTTTGGTTCACTAGTCTTTGTAGATCATTCTGGAAGCTGTCTGATGCAGCTCAGAACCCAGGTGGAAGGCCTGTGGTCATCTGGGAGCCCCACACAGCTCGGGGCCTGGTAAATAATGTGCTGTGGAAGACGAAGGCCAGGCCCGGGGCCTTCCTCTAACAGCCTGAGCCACACTTCACCAAGCACAGGGCTCTCCACAGCCTTAGACTCCAGAGTGGAGCTTAAAAAAAAAAAAAAAAAAAAAAATTGAAACCTAAACATAGATTTCAGATGACCAATGAATAAATTTCTAGTATAAATATGTCCCTTATATTGCATGAGACATACTTCTACTGAAAAACACTCACTGCTTACCTGAAATTCAGATTTAACTGGGTGTCTTTTATTTTTATTTGCTGACTCTGGCAGCCTGCACGCCACTGGCCTCACATACCAAGTGGAGCGTGCTGGCTGTGCGTTACCCCAACAGGAGGGAGAGAAGTTGGTTGGTGGTAGTGCATGCGGCTGGGGAGACACAGAGCAAGAAGGCTGATGGGGCAGGGATGGAGCAAGCCCAGCACTGTCAAGAAGGAAAGGGAATGGTGACCATCCTCCTGGGTGCCAGGAGCGGTGACGGAGGACACTGGTGAGTGGTGGAAGAGTGGCAGGCCACCAGCATAGCAATGGTCGGTGCCCACTGTGGCTCTTGGTCCAACACAGAAACCTCTCTGAACCTTTGCTGGCCTCCTCCTGTGGAAGAGAACTTCACAGAGGCAGTGACTAACCCACAACAGCAGAAATGGAGGTACCTTTAAGCGTGACAAATAATCTGAAAACACAGGAGGTATGTATCTATGTAAATCTTTGGGTTAATTTTTAAAATCAGCACTTTTACAATGAATGTTGTAAAGGATTTGATCATGAACTTAGCTTTTCCTCTATTACTGATATTCCTGGGGGTGCTTGGATCACTAGGTAGAGGGGAGAACTGTACGAACTACCACGTTCTTAAACCACGGCCTGGCAAACTCTCACTTCTGCATTATAATGGTTAATATGCCCATAAAGAAGTCACAAAGTTTACCTACTTATTTTCTTCCTGGAAGCTAAAAACCTCTGGTCTCCGGATGGCAAGAGAAGAATGTGAGTGCATACATTTAAAAAGTGCTATGAATGCGAACTATGATCATGGCTGCTTACCTGCACACAAACCCTAGAGAAGACCACTGCTGGTCTGTGGAAATACCTTCCATTCTCTGTTCTTTGTAAACAGAGTCTGGAAGTTGTTCTGTGCAGCAGGATTTGTACTGCAGGCTGGTGATTAGCACAGCTGGGGTCCTGGTGGGGGACAGGTCAGCACTTTGGCCGCTCTCTCTGGCTCTGCTGCCACCTCCCCATCTCCAGGCCCCTGGCCCCAGCTTTGCTTAGTGCCTTAAGCTTGTAGTCTGCAGCTTAGCCTATTTCTTTGTCCTTTAGCCTAAGGGTATCCCCTGCAGCCTGGGCTCTAGGAACTCAATGTCCACTGGACACTACGCTGCCATCCAGCAGTAAGAAGGCCCACTCCGATCCTGACATTCCCCCTTCCATCAGAGAATCTCATGCTGGGATTGTCAGCCATCACACCTTGTGACGCAGTGGCTTGGAGGTGATAAGCATGGGCGTGGAGTGAGGCCGCTCTGCAACAGACCTGCTTTTATTTTAGTCTTGAACTTCTCTGTCTCTGTTTGCTAATGTGTAAAAAGGAACAAGAAGCACACTCACTTTAGAGAGCCAGTGTAGTGAGTGAGTTGTGTAGCACACGAAAAGCTGTTAGAATAGTGCAGTTATGTGGTGGGCTTTAAAAGGTAGCATCATCATCATCATCATTAAAAAGGATCTAGGCAGCTTTCCTTCCCTTTGCCAGTTCTCAGGGTGACTGGCAGAGCAGATTCTGGCATCTGTAGGTGCCTGGATACATCATTTCAACAGCATCAGACTCTCTGCGTTTGTACATACTTGCCAGCCACCCATCCCTGCAGTGACACCACTATGTATAAAATGTTTAATTTTTAGAACTGTATTGCATTAAAAGGAAAGGGAAAACATACAGGTACAATATCAAAGTTAGGTCCAAGGCAACAGGATCTGCTCTGCAACTTGAACCACAAACTGATGAGGGTTACAAAGGGGAACAAGCTGTGGACCCTGGCAGAGACGGGAAGCAGGGCATGGGCGGAGACGCTGGCTGCCACAGCTCTCAGCTGAGCTAGGTCTGCAGCTTCAGCAACCACTGTACGGTCACCTGGAGAAGTGGCATCTTAATAACCGCAGGCGGATTCCACCCCAGGGGGGCACTCTGGCCTGTCTTTCATTCCGAGGCTGGGCCACTCATTTGGCCCGAGAGTGAGCCTGAGAAAATGGATTTCATGTTTACTGCAGTATTCTGTGCCCTGTATCCCAAGGCCTCGACCTGAGCATGGCTTTCACATGAGGACACTCCATCAATTAGACATGCATCCAATATTTAGCAACATCCTTAAAATTACTTTTTAACATTTTTTATCTTTGCCAAGGATGGGAAAGAGAGTTAAGTGCACAACTGGCTTTGGACCACCTGCTGCAGAGGACTGTTTTCAGCATGGCGTACGTAAACACGCCAAATCCAGGCTTATTTCCTTATCTGCACACGCCGTGAAAACCTGGCTATCTTAGGGTGCCGGATCCATTCAGACTATATTTGCTATTTCCAGACAGCAGATAGCTCAGAGCTCCATAGGGCCAGCAGGCGGAAGCCCAAGTTCACATCTCTCTAGGGCAGCTCCAAGCACCCAGGGCGGGGGCACATGATGTTATTCAAAGCCCAGAGGCTACTGAAGGCTGCACGATGCTCGGCCTCCTCAAGAGCCAGCAAAGGGCCCTCTGTCTCCAAACTAAAGAGTTGGGTGAAGTGACTTTTGATATCTTAAATTGCCAGACAAATCTGATGAACAGAGAAATATAAATCAATAAGTGATTTCTGAAATGAAACTGCCTCTTGCATATGAGGTATGACAAGAGTATTTCTGAAATCTGATGTCACAGAGATTTACTAGACTCTCAGGGAAGGAGGGATGGTAGAGTAACCCAAGACCTCTGACACACAGTTTTACTGTATGCTTCTGCCCAAGCAAGGCTGCAGAAAACATTATTTTACATTTGCATTACATAATACTTCACTGTGCCCTAGTAGAAATGAATCCCAGATGTATCTGGAGTAACAGTACTTAAGGTAGTTTTAGGAAGTGTGGATTACCAAAGCACAAATGGATACCGTTTGTGCATTTAATACTGCAATTAAGAATTAATTGCGCTGATATGGTTCTCACAGTCATTCCATTCAAGTTATGTCTGCAACAATCTTTCCTGAAGATAAAAAATGTAATAATTCTCAAAGATTTTAGTACTTCTATAAAATCTAATTATAAGTGAATCGTGTGGGCTACTCTTGGTTCTGCGTCCTGTGTCTCCTGAGCACATATTTGCTGTCCCCTACCTGACTGCCCACACATGTTCGCTCTTTGTTTTTGTTGACCCCACCACTGTCTACAGTTCATTTACCCGATCTTAAGAACTAGCTGTTCCTAAGAATTTTTAAGAGAAGTGCAATTTGTTCCTAAAACACCAATGTTTTAAAAAATAGGATATGTACATCTTAATGTTTTTAAACAAAACATCTGCTTTTCAATGTAAATTAATCCCAATTGTTTCCCCCTGGGACTACTAGCCTGTACTGGGAGCTCTGGGCTTGGGTCTAAGCTAAGTGCTCTGGGACGCTGCAATTTTCGAGTTCCCCTGTTAACGACCTGCAGTCTTACAACCTGTCCTTGCTTGCGTTTAGTGTGCTGTCACTGCTCTCTGAAGCTCTGAATTCCCGAAGCAATAGCCACCCTCTGTTAGGCTGACTGTGGCGTGGGTAACCGGGACTCTACCTTTGTAGAACTGATTTTTTTGGAAAAGAATGGGGTGTGGGTAGATGAGGGCTGAAGAAGTAATGGGGTCGCGGGAGAGAATGAAATAATGCTTTGAGCAGCCTGCCTGGCTTTCTTGCAAATTCCAAGCTGGGTTCGAACCGCCCAGACTGGCACAGTGCTGGCTGAGCACAGGACTAGCTAGTTCTCCCTCCTTCCACACAGAGTGACCTTACCAAGAGCACTCACTCAGAGCTGCCCCCTGGACACGCATGAATTTACTTAAGCTTAGTTGAGATAAATCTAGGTATGGAGAAAGATAGTTAAAATAACGGTCAGTCACCAGACACAAAGCAAAGCCCAACACGGAGCTATGAACTACATGACCCCCTCAGCACACCTTGATCTATGACTGTACCTGTGAAAAGATGACCAACATGAAAACGAGATGCCCTCTTCACAAGGCACATACAGCGCAATAGTGACAACCTATTGAAGGCTCACTCTAATGGTGGAGTAGATGTTAAGTCACAACGATGAATTGCATTTAGGAATTTACTCAAATTTCCACATGTTGTAAACTGTCACAGACTTAAACAGAATTTTCTTTTTCCTTCCAAGCATTTTCATATTTTATGATTTTATATTAGATTCTAAACATCTGCATATGGCTAATAAACGTAGATTTCCCCCTGAACACACAATTCTGATAAAATCGAACAAAAAGAAAGAAAAAAAAAGAGACGCTAAGATTTTCTTCAGGCCAAGGACACACCACACATGGCTGGTATAAAGTGTTGTAATTGTAGCCTTCTCTCACTTGTGACTTACTTGAAGGAAACCCACGGAAGGTTGACCTTCTGTGACCTGGAAGGCCTCTGCCCTGCGACCTTTCCCGGTAGGGATTACGACATGCTTTCAGAAACCACAAGCCATGTTTGCTATTTATTAAAATCACGTGGGAAAGAATGCCTAAAATACAATCAGATTACCTACTCTTTTGGATTACATTTACTAATGTTCCCTTTTATTACAGATAAATGGGAACCGGCTCTGGTCAAGCCTTTCTGTGCAAGTTTTTTTTTTTTTTTTTTAAAGACTAGAAGAATTCCTGAAAACAATTTTTAAAAATTGGACATGAAACCAGAGACAAAAGTCTGAAATAAAATTCTTCCAATCTGGAGCCACGTTTCTTAGTGTAAGGAATGATGCATTTCCTAGGACTTATTCTGGGCACACTTTTTGCTTTGAGCTTTGTTTGCTTTTTGCAACAGCATTTCAGAGAAAACCAACTGACCACTTACAACCTCAGCAAGGGTTTTGGGGTATGATTAAGAAACGCACCTGGCCTCACTCGAACAATACGTTTGTTTAACCTGGTGACTTTCCTGTGTCTGGGGTCAGGCAGGAGCAATCTGGGCTGGGGGCAGGAAAGAGTGATATAGCTGACTCACCAAGAACAAAACGGTCGCGCTGGCTACCCCTGTAATTAGAACCGCTTTAACAGTTTCTAGGAGGCAAGGCTAGCATTTAAATGACCCACTATAATTTGGGAAGAAATCCCAGGAAATCAGGCCAACTTTGGAGCAGGAGTGGCATTTTTTAGTTTACTCAGCATGATGAACCCACTGAATGCTGAGTGTTCCTCCCCTGGGACAAATGTAGGTCAAGGAGAAAATTAACTCTAAAGGGGTTTAGCCAGCAAGGAAGAGAATCGGAGCATGCGCTCCCCGGGGCAACGAGGGTTCATTTTACTTTTGCATCTTTCTTATTATGGAAAATTTCAATCATATGACAAGATACACAGGAGAAGCCACCACAAGCCCATCCCTCACCATTGTTGATCAGCAGTTGTCCCTCTTATTTCACTGTCCCAACTCACCCCCTCTTTGACTTTCAGAAAGCAAATCGAAAGCAACTGGTTTGTGCTTTGTAGAAGCTTTCATTTACAATTGTGTGTGTTTTTCTGACGATCACTCTAGCGAGCTCATTGAGCATGAGATGTTAGAACCAACGTTAACCACACCTTGTAAAATGTTTTTACAATAAAACCTATCTGCCTAGAACTAATTTGCTTGAATGTAATTGGGTAATTAAAATGACAAAGTAACTTGAAACACAACCCTCTATTATTTTATTTATGGGGAAAAACAGCATGCTAAATTGAGAACACAGTGCCTGTTACTTTATATGGTTCCAGTCTTGGTGGACAGGCCAAACAAGAGAAGAAGTCAAGAGTAACCTGGTTAGAGTTGCCTGAATGCTGCCTGAGAAAATCGGAGGAGGTTACAAAGGGCCCAGGGGCTGCCTACAACAAAAGTTCCCTTTTTCCTTCACTACACACACACACACACACACACACACACAATAAGAAACAGAAAGCCAACAGACCAAACCTGGAGCTTCAGAAATCACTCATCAAACAACCTACCTACTTACAATAATTTATTACCAAGGTTAAAGCAAAGATCAAAGGGAACTGCATCCAGCAGGGATATCCAACTCTTCATTGCCTGATGACTAATTTGTAGCGGAATGAAGTCTTCACAAGAGAAGCCAAAATAATCGGAGGTGACTTTGATACAGTGCCACAAAGGATATGAAGAGGAAGCCAGGAGGGCTGCAGATGGCCAGGTTCCATCAGGAGTTCTAATAAAAGAGTCGTGGAATTTCCCTGAACTACAAATTCAGGAATGTTAGAAGTGGGCAAAAGTTAGGCAAGCCATGCAAAACCTTTGATATGTCACAGCCTGTGTGTGTGTGTTGCTGGGGCTAAACGCTAACTTTAGCCAGTGCTGGGGTTAATTAAAGGCTTTATCTCCCCCCCCCCCCAAAGGCAACAGCCCATCAGTAATCTGGCCAGTCGGGTTCCTTCTGCTGTTGCATTACCCATCAGCCTGCTCCGACCCCGGCATGGTCAGAGGTCACTGGCCCTCTCAGTCACCAACAAAGTTCTACGCTCTGCAAAGTGACTGATTTAGCTTCAAAAATGCTAAGTTGAAATGACTGTGTAATGTTTTGAACAACCAACAATAAAATTAAAAAAAAAAAAAAAAGAAATGACTTAGTGTTGCCTGGCGCTATGGTCATGTTCAGCATAAACATTTTTTACAAATTTCTGGTTCTTAAGTCAATGGTCACTTTAGAAACACCAGAAACCATTCAGTTCTCTTTGCTTCCATGAGCACCTCCTCCAGAGGCAGACAACTCTGCTCCCAGCTGAGAGAAGTGGCCTTCACACCACTTATTTTGGATAGTTAAACAATCCCCACCACATGTCAGCCTATAATTTCATAGAATAAGATTTCAGTTTATATTAGCATTTCAACTGTGCACATTTTTCGTTTGCTCCTGAAATCACCTCAAATTAGCAGATTTATTGGAACCTCACTTAGCTCAGAAGCTTAACATGAGTCTTACAGATCTTGTGATATATTCCCATGAAGAGTTAAGCATTTTCTCAAAAATGAATTAAAGTATGTGATTTTTTTATAAGGGAGTCCTTATCTTTTATAAATATATAGTAAAATACTTAGAAATCTGGGAACTCTTCAAATGGGGAGGGGATGGAAAGCGTGGGTATAAAATGAAGCAAGAATGACCAAAAGTCTTCATAAAGCAGGCCATGGTACATGGAGGCCATGAAAGTTTTTGGTCTTATTCTGTCCAGCAAAACTTTCTTTTCAAAATCTGTTTATTTATTTATTTATTTATTTTTGTGCTAGGGATTGAACCTAGGGGTGCTTTACCAGTCAGTTACATCACCAGCTCTTTTAATTTTTTTTTTTTTTTAAATTTTAAGACAGGGTCTCACTAAGTTGCTTAGGGCCTCACTAAATTGCTGGGGCTGGCCTTGAGCTTGTGATCCTCCTGCCTCAGCTTCCCGAGTCACTGGGAATACAGGTGTGCACTACCACACTGGCCCAGCAAAACTCTTAATAGTAAATATTTCAGATATAATGCTGCACACTTTTTGTAAGGATTATCATTTAGGAAAATAACAACCAGAGCAATGGGTAATCAAGATTTGGCAGTCAACGTTTCAACTACCTTTACCAATCTAAAAACCTAGTTTACTCACTGGACTGTTTGGAAATAATACACAAAACTAACCAAAAACAACAACTATAACAACAAAATAGCAAAAACCAAACAAATACCCCAAATCTGTCTTTTCAGTTTTTGAGATGTCACTGGCATGTTGATAATTTTTTTTTGGCGGTATTAGAGATAGAACCCATGTGCTAAGCAAGTGATCTACCACTAAGTGACAGTCCCAGCCCTATCAATGGCTTTTAATGTAAATGAAATATAATTATTTTAGTTTAGAAATTCAAATTTTCTGTTATCTTTATAGGCATTGACAATTTAAATTGAAACATAAATTTAACGGGTAAGTGTACTTTAAAATAAGCATACATTGATAAAAACTGTGCTCCATGTTCAGAAAGACCTCAGTCTGAAGGTATCATTACTGAATACAATCCTGGAGGTTTTCATATTAAAATGCCAATCATCACCAATAACCAACACCCGAGGCATGACAGCGTGCTCCTCTTACCTTGTGATCGTACGGACTGTAGGAGTGAAACACCCGAGAAAGGTCTTTGGTCCTCTGTTTCTTCTGTGGAAGAAAAAGATAAGCGTTGAGGTTGATGGTGGCACAGTTCACACCAGGCACACAAGCCTGCATCCATCTGTACAGAGATTTATTCAGAGATTCTTCCTTTGTGCAAGCTGAGGGGACAAATGGGTAAGAGCAGAAACCAGTGACGTGACGGTCATGCAGATCACAGTCACAAAGCGGCTGTGCACCCTCTTTCTAAGTTTCAAAATTAAAACCAATTATCATCAAAAACTATCACAGAATGCATGACTCAGCGACTGAAAGAAAAAAATAGTAAAAATAAAGAAAACTCAACATGCATTTTGGTCACTTTTGATTTCACTGTAGCAACAAGTGCTCCTCCTCAGAACTGGCCACATGCATCCCCTTGGAGGCTCTGCCACTCGGTTCCTTGGCACAGCCTGAGCCTGTGTGCCCGAGTCCACGAGGTGAAAGCACTTTGTTCTTTCTCTGCTACAGAGCCCAGGTGCTGTGCACAGTGTCCCTTACAGTAGGCACTCAATAAACGTTGGCTAAATTAATGAATAAGTACATCTGAATTATACACATGACCTGACATCTGTAATGATGAGCACCTTTCAAGCTGAATAGCGCTATTCAAGTCCCCTGTCCACCTCCTGCAACAAGTGGGAAGTGTGGGCGTCTCTCATTACAGCCAACTAGAGCCATGGCTTTCTTTCTCCTCCACTGTGACCTGCCCACCCCACAACCACTACGAACAGCTTTGTGCCCGGGGCCGAGTCTTCCACGTGTCCATGTGTGCACGCACACATTTTTAGAATGGATATGAAACGTTCTCAGCTGCTGATAATTTATTCTACGTAATTGTTTTCCATCATAGAATTAGCCCGCTGCCACATCTTAAAATTCTGTCATGAAGGCGGTCGTCCACGTGTCCTTAACACCGCCCCTGTCCTGCTTCTCCTCTGATCTTCCAATCACCAGGTGCTGGGGCTGCTTCTGTCTGGCTTGGGAGAGACTCCTTGCCTGGTATCCACCTGGCATCGGGGAGCACGCCCTACGTACTTGGTTACCCTTGTGGGCACGTCACCACACCTCCCCAGTGCTGGGGGTCACAGCAGATCCCCTGCAGGGACCTGTGCAACTTCTGCAGCCACCCCGCTCAACAGCACCTCTGATGTTCAAATCAGTCGTCACACTCGTCGTCTCCCAGAGGCCAGTGCACTATTCCAGAACTACTTTCAATTTTGATACCCACTGAAAGTCACCCCTCCCAGATTCTGCCGAAATTCCTGCCCTGTGTGTCCTGCGCTTGGATGGTCCTTCTGACCCCTTGGCTTGGGAGTCACTTAGCCCTCCTTCTCCCCTGCAGAGTGCTGCTCAGTGAGCTGCACCTTCCAGGGACTGGATGCAGCTCCCTTGGCTATGAAAGGCTGCTCTGGGAGCCTTGGGATCTGCTTTGAACACATCACTTGCCGTCTAAGTTTTCATGAGCTGGCGATTCTCTCTCCCTCTCCTTTTACACACTTAGCTGATGTAACTATTCTTGGCTTATGCTTCACGAATACTAACACTTCCTTTGGTAGAGGAATTGATATACCACACTGGGGAACATTTTATTTTTTTTCCAGAAAGGAAATGGTGCCAGGGAAGATAAAATAGGCACAGCATATCAATATTTAATTTAGGAAGTGTCCCAAGGACTCGTCAGTCTTAGAAATGGTTGAGCTACTAGTTTGAGCTGGCAGATAGATAAGCAAGTTGCTTTGTGTGATCTTTGTGTGACCTTGGTGTGTGGGTTTGGCACCTCCATGTTCACAGCCAAGAACCACACGCCCCCTACCCTTTCTGGTTTTGGTGCTGAAATGGAACCTGGGGCCTCATGTGTGTTAAGCACGTGCTCTACCAATGAGCTACGCCCCAGCCCTAACGCCTTCTATCATAAGCGACTTTGCATAAGTTCTGGAGGGAAATACAAAGCTACTTGGAGTGGCTCAGAAGAAGCCACGAGGGAAACAATGTCCCCCAGCCCTGTTGTTACTGAAAACAACTTGGTCATACACCAGTAGAGTTGGCTGTGAATCATAAAGGCGGTGTGTGTTCACCCGTAATCTTAAAGTCATTGAGGTTCAGGAAGAAACACCCTGAAATCGTGAGTGATTAGCTATCCAGTGAAACCCCTGCTCCTTCCACTTGCTTGGTGATGGTGGTTCCAAAGCCCATCCTGGCCTCTGTCCTGAATGGATGAGGATGAGGTGGCAACAATCAGCTGTCGTTTTGGGGATTTGCCTTCAGCGTGTTCTCCACTCAGGCCGAGGGTCCTGCAAGCTGGATTCTAGAGCATGCCGAACAGATGGGGGCTTCCAGCTCCTCGGGAGTCACAGTGGCACAGGTGATCTCAGAGGCTCTGAGAGGAGCTCCCTCACCAAGTTCCCGCACTGCAGCCACTGGGAAGGTCACAGGTAACCAAGACCAGGCCACTGTTACCAGCGAGCCCACTTCCCATGCAGCAGCTGCCAGAGTGCTACTCGGCAAGACCTGCTGAGCTTTGCCATCAGCAGTTTTAACTGAAACCCAAAGCTGAGCCCAAAACGGAATAATTGGGTATTTTCCTATTGCATCATAGGACATGTCTAAGTTACCTCCACCTTTCAGCCTGTTAAAACAAACACCACAGTCATGCAACCACCTGTTCATTCTCCAAGTGTTTGAAAAGTAAACATGTGAAACAAGTGCAGTGATGAACTTGAGCAACCGTGCCCAAAGTGCAGTGAGGGCCACAAACGTTTCTCCCAGAATTGGACCAGGTCCCTCGAGTCACCTTCGTCACTGAGCCAAGGCACAGGCCATGATGGTGAGAAGATGTTGAAAAGTGCATGCTGGGTGCTGCAGTCTCCGCGGGCTGCAGCCGGGTCCCAAAAAGAGGCGTCAGCGTGCAAGTCTGGTAAAACCTGAGTATCCTGAGAGGCAGGACACCCTCTCCTACAGGGACTGCACTTTACAAACTGCTTTTATTCCACTCTGAGGACCCAAGACACTGATGACCCTGTTTCTTCTACTCATGAGTAATCCTCCTTTCAGACAAAAACCACACAAAACGAAAGGCCCCAAGGGAGCATTGTGAACAGCCCAGTTGCCAGATGACATAAGCACTTCAATTTGACCAGAGGTATACACCAGAGCTCAGACCTGGAGGCGGCTCCAGATGAAATGAGAAGCTGCCGTTTGAACGTGAAGACACACAGTCAACTGAATTTGACCAACAGTTACGTACTTATTCTGGTTTCCCATACAAATGCAATGATTTCTGTGCCCTTTCTCTAGATGCAGATTACATCTTTCTTAAATAAAATACTGCTATAAAGTAAAGCTATAATATGGCCATGGACTTCATTAAAAAAAAGATTTTCAAATGGTGCAGCCCAAAGGCTGAGAACTGATATATCTTTGGCATGTTGGAACAGCATTGAGGTGTTCAGCAAGCCTTCATCACCCTTTATGGTAAGAAGTCCAAGGAGGAGGCTTGGGTTTCAACACACTCATTAGTTCCGGTTCCCTTGCTGGCAAAGATGGTAAGAAGTGGTTAGCTGGTCAGCCGGCAGTTAGCAGCAGAAAGGTAAAGATCAGGAGCCAAGACAGCTGCAGACTGGACACTCGGGTTTTTCCTGGCGTGCCTCTGTGCCACGCAGGGTGCCCGAGGCACCAGGATAGTGATGGCCTGTGGGAACAGGGGAGCTGCCTTCTAAAGAAGTCCCAAGAGATACCGGGGTCAGGGTTCCAAGGTAAAAGCTGGGAGTCCAGGACTTCTGCGACCCACAGTGGGGAGGCCATACCCTAAGGCATGGGGTGTAAACAGCTGGGAGGTCAAGAAAAGACAAAATTCACATGGCGACAGCCAGAAGGTCGTTGGTGAAGAACTGGTCAGGCCTGGGAGAGTGAAGGTGAGGACCGGGGCTTAGCAATAGGGGAACTGGAGTAGGGACAGGAAATGAGGTGGCCCCAAACCCTTGCCAAGCAAGGGAAGGTTTCAGGACCAAAGATGTGACCCATGCTGAGGGAGCTCCGGGTCTGCCCTGAGGTCTTCTTTTACACTTCCTGAATGGCAGGTTCCGGTGGTAGCATGTGGGCATCCTGGGCCCATTAACTTCAGTGTGCAATGTGACAATAATTGGTTGGAGAAGAAAAATATTGTTGCCTACTGGACAGTTTCTTGATAAAAGTAAAAGAAAACCCAACTGAGTCTACAGCTAGGTCACGCCAGGTGAGGTCACACCAGGTGAGGGCTGTAAGGAAGCAGACTCACACAGGCACAGGGGACAAAGGGAAGGGGCAAGGCTGATTAAGGAGCTGGCCTGCAGACACAGAGGGATCACTTGTCATCCCACCTTGTCATCCCAGCAAATTGGGAGCAGAGGCAGGAGGATCTCAAGTTCAAGGCCAGCCTGGGTAAATCAGCAAGGTCCTACCTCACAATCCAAAATGAAAAGGGCTGGTGACGAAGCTCAGGGGTAAAGCACTGGTTCAACCCCCAGTGCTGGGTGGGGAGCATGGCCAAGTGATTAGGACACATGAAACGGGCCAGATGAACGGGCGATGAACAATCAGACTTGCATCTCCCAAAGAGCCTCCTAGTGGTGCTGGAGATACAGGCCACGTGGGAGCAGGCTGGAGACCAAGGACAGGGGCACCCGAGGCTACCGTGACTGTGCTGAAGGAACAGATGGCCCAGAGGAGGAGGGCCAGGGAGAAGGTGGGCAGACTGAGAACTAGCCAAGGGGCGGGAGGGACAACATCGGCGACTAGTTACAGAACAAGAGGGAGAAGCAGAAGACAAGGTCGAGTTTCTGGCTTGGCTCATGACGCGAATCTAGAATGAGAAGTGGGTCTGAGGACCTGGTTCAGTCTCAAATACCATGAGGCTGCAGTGGCTGGAAAACAGGGAGAGAGAAGGAGAGGAGTCGGATGTGAGGGTGGGTGCTCAGAGAGAGATGTGGCCACAGACCTGGGAGTCGTGAGCACCCTGGTGTCATTTAAAGCAGGGCAGGGGCGAGATGACAGGCGCGTACAGAGCAAGGAGGAGGAGACAGGTTGAAGTCCTTGGAAGCAATGGCTGTGGACCCTGGGCGAGGTGTTCACTCTGAACTTCCTACACAAACTGAGGGAGGCTGGCGCTTCTCGGCCTTGCTGCGGGTTAGGTCACCAGGTAACCTTTAGAATTCACCAGAGTTCCTTCCTGCTCCTCAGGCTCTCCGATTTCACTGGTTCTGTGGACGCTGGCAAGCTGGAGGGTATTTCCAACATGTGGAAAGTGAAGCCACCAGCCAGGATCATCTCTAAGGTGACTTCCAACTCTTTAACCTCTGAGCTGCTAGAGCACCCGCTGCCTTTCAGCTGCTGCGCTCTGCCTTCTGGAGCCTACGGGCACGTCCTGCCTAGCCTCTCATGCCTGAAGCTCTGCCTTATTTCCTGGCCTCTTCCTTGACTTAAAGACGCACTCCACACGTGGGAATTCCTCTGGGGACACTGAGGCTTCGGCTGCAGGACAGGCTACTGCTATCTATCTAGTCCCTCAGCTGGTGAGTGCTTCTGTAAAATAAATGGAAAGCTACTTTAGCAAACCTGAACCTCCACTTTGTTATTCATGTACAGAACACCAGAGAGCTTCATTAAGAGCGCTCGACAATACCAGCACTCGATCTCAGTCTTACTATTCTATTGTGCTGTGCTGAGGGTGTCGCTAAGATGGTAACACTCAGTCAAGATCCAGGTCGAACAGGGGGAATGGATTCATCAGCTTTAAAACAATGAACCACAAAGTTTAGAGATCAATTGTAAAAATCAATGATGTGAAATATGGTTGTGATAAAACAAAACACACAGGGAAGCAGGCAAAGCCCACCACCTGATGTAAAATATGGTTGTGATAAAACAAAACACACAGGGAAGCAGGCAAAGCCCACCACCTCACCTGCTGTCCCTCTACGCAGGGACTGAACCAGGCCTTGCACCCAGGGAGCGCTCCCCCAGCCCCTCTGCTTTTTCCATAAGGCATATAAAATACTTCCTTGTTCTTCTTTGAGAAATGACCCCCTGTGACAGTAGGGAAATGGAAGAAAAACAAGCTTAGCCTCTAGTAAGACCAGCAAAGTAACTGAGGTGGCCATAAGGCTCGGATGAGTCTTGAATTTCCTCATCTCCATCCAGCTGCAGCGAATTCAGGGAGCAGGGGACAGTGTAAGCCTTTCTTAGAGGACACCCACATGGCCAGAGTCTAAGAGCACAGGTTAGAAAGTAGGTGAGTCAATTTGTTCACCCAACTGAGATGGTATTCGAAGAAAATGACCAGGCCAACGTGAGAGCGCACAGCTGACTGTAAAGCCCAGCAGCAGGTTTCAGCCTTATGGTTTCTAAACCGACCTCAGTGGAAGGAAGGTGCAACCGTCAGCCCCTCAGGCTCACAGGGCCAGGGACTGGGGTGGAGGCAGAGCAGGCGCCACTTCCCTGGTAGGTCCTTAAGGAGGCGGCAAGGAAGGCGAAGGGGAAATCGGCACTACCTCAGGGTACCTGAGTAGATAACGCAGAAACAGCCACACTTTGTCCTGTCAAGCTCACCTTATTTTCTAAAGAGAACAGTAATTTACAAGAAAAGGTCATTTTTCAGCAACAAGGGCACGGCAGGCACTAGGAGAGAAGGTACTAGTTGTTGCTAAAATGAGCAGCCATTATAAGCAACAGGACGGAAACAGGCTTTCAACAGACTCAAATCCCTGCACAGCAAATGGACCAAGTCAAAGGGCACCAAGAAGCACACACTGCACAATGGCTCATTCACACGTCCTTTGTAGGGCGACTTCTGGGTGCCCAAAGTGGCATGCAAGACCATGAGTCACTATAAATATCAACTCCATATCACTAACCTTCACTCTGTCCTCTAAATGACCACAACAGGAGAGCAAGCTTGAACTCTTATCTGGATTACTGTAGCAATGCTTTCTTTTCTGGACTACCTGAGCCCAATCTGAATCAAGCGTTGGCAAGATATGGCCTATGGGCCAAACACTGCTGGCCTCCCCGGCTCCTTTTTTAAAAAATTTGGCCTTGGGAATGGAACTCAAGGGCACTTAACCACCCAGCTAAATCCCCAACCCTAAAAACAAACAAGAAAAAAAAATGTTTTTTTGTCTTGTTCCCCCCACCCCCATTTTGAGACAGGGTCTCACTCAGTTGCTTAGAGCCTTGGTAAGTTGCTGAGGCCTTGTTTGAATTTGTGATGCTCCTGCCTCAGCCTCCTCAGTTGCTGGGATTACAGGCCACCATGCCCAGCTGGCCTCTAGTTTTATACACTGTCCAATTTGGTTTTACAACTTATGTATAGTTGTACTGGAACACAACCACATTAGTTCCTCATGTAATATCTATGCTTTGGGGCTATACGGGCCAGCAAAGGGGAAAACATTTAGTAGCTGCCTCTTTTCTAGACTTTGCCAATCTCAGCTCCATATCATTCTTTTACAACCCTGCCTGCAAAATCACCTGGGAATTGGGATTTGAAAAATCTTCTGAGGTGAACATAATGTGAAGCCAGGGTCAGAAACGTTGCTTGGACCACCCCTTTACTGAGGCCAGAGTGAGTTTTTCTAGTGCACAGTCATCTAACATCACACTTTTCTTTAGGAACCTTCAAGGATTTCCTATTGTGCAAAGAATCAAGTTTCCAGTTATCATTAAAGCTTGTCCCACTTTCGCCACTGACACCGGAGACAATGCCTTGCTCCTGACAGACCTGTGTCGTCCTGACTCCACATCTCACTAAGCCACTCCTTGGCCAAGAACCTCTCCACCACCTTCTCCACGTGGGTTCCTCCAAGCCGGATCCTCTACCCAAAGCAAACTTTTTAACTATGCATTCCTGCAGTTTCTTAGCTGTTCTCATTGTGTTAACTCCTTGAGGAACGGCCCCTCCTCTGTACCCGTTCACTACAGTGCTTGCATGTGGGAGATGTCAAGGTGGCCACCCCTTCATCCCACATTTCAGAGTCACCTGCAGAGGGCCTTCTACTTTCTCAAGCTCTCAGCCGGGGATACCCTTGCTGACGAGACTAAACTCATGACACAAAAGCACTTTTTAGTAACCTCGGTTTCCCTGTTTCTTTGTCCTCATTCACCCTGCAGACTCCCACGCCCCCATGCATTCTCCCAGTCCCCCGATCCCTGTGTATCTGGGGACTGAGACCACCTGAGCACCACCTGATCACTGCTCTCTGCATTTATATTCAATGTGTTTCTTTCTCTTCCTCCTATTCCCAGCCAGGGTTCTGCCTCATTCTCACGTGCTCCATCTAAAATCCATTCTGAGTTCCACAATGCAATCCATTAACTGGAAATCCCATTCACACATCTCATTCCACACCTGCCGACCACACTGCAGACACTGTACCAGTGAGTACCCCAGACGAGGCTGCGGGACTCAACAGAGGTTAAGAACCTGAGGAATACCATCAATGGAGATCCTTAACCAGGAACCAGACACAGCAAGTACTGAAATGTTTGCCATGTTCCCACAATTCTGAATATTAATATTCTGCTCACAAAGTGGCTACGGCAAAGAAAGACCTTTTCATGGTTCTTAAAAAGGTTACTAAATTAAATGCAAACTTTCACTGTGGATATAATTACTACTTTTAAAACTACAAATGGTTCCTTCAGGTGAGAACTGTAAAATACTCCGAATTTGAAACATGTTGCCATGGGATGTTGCTTTAATTCAATTTATACTGTAGCCATGAATTTATTAGCATGTTTGCACTCTCAAACTTTTTTTTCCAAAAAAGTTCTACATAGGATAAGGGAATGACATCACTTGGTATCTTGTGCTTGGTAGAAAAATATTAGGAGGGACACAAATTTTCAGTTTTTATTGTGGTTTACCTTACCTTAAATAATAAACCAACCAGTAACAGTTTGGAATGTAGTTAGATGACTATCATCTCTCCATGTAGTAGATGCTGGTTTTGTTTTTATAACATACCCAAGCACCTGAGAGTGTAAGAATAAATATTGTGTCCTACGAAGGTCTTCCCTTCCCTGTGCTTACTTTGAAGAAACTGTTTGACAAAGCAAAGAAAGAAAAGTTTAATCTAACTAAATTTTGTTTCCAACAATTTCAGTACTGGTTGAGTCCAAAAATCTGACATCCTTGGATTTCAGATTTCTGATTAGAGATATTCAGCAGTTAAAGTCTATAAAAATATTCCAAACACTGAAAACCTTGAATCCTGGAATCCTGGTGCAAAGCATTTCAGGTGAGGGAAACCCAACCTGTGTTTCCCAGGTACAGCATTACCGAGGCTGGAAGAGGTTTCACTGTTACTTCTAGAGCATAAGACATGGCTCTAGTGTACGGCATGTCTTCCCTGGTGACATTCAGGAGGGTTAATAGAGCTAGTGGTGAAACTCCAAGGTTGGCTCCCTCCTCAGACCCAGCAGGCTGCTCAGGGCCACAAACGTGCCGACTGTGTACTACTCTGCTTTCATTTCTGTCTTTAAGGTTCCATGTGATAAATTTTTTGAAATCAGGGAGGTAGGGGAGGGGATTTTAGCTTTTTTCCATTTGCTTAATAATGGTGTCTGATAGCTGTAAATTAAGTAAAGACTGTTTACAATTAAGCAAAAAGAAAACAAAAAATGAAGTCAAGTTAGAGTTGTACCAAGGACAGAGAGTAACATTTTGCAACTGGGTAAGATCAATGCATGTGGGTTTTACTAATCAGCCTCCTAGAGTTCTGTGCACTTCTAAATTGTTGCTAAAGATAATCTGACTTATGGAGAGATGGTAATGTGTCCTTAGTGAATCCACCATTCAGGGATTGATCTAGGCGTGCAATGCAGGATTGCACAAACCCTATTAACACTCATGCCTGGGACCAGCCTTCCAGAGGCGAATCCACACAGTGCCCAGGGGTAAGAAATGATGAAAAAAGAATAGAGAAAACGAAATTTCTGTGACCCACAGATAAGCTGCTATACAGCTCTAAAAACTGATCAAAACCAATGCAACTCCTTCGTGACCCTGAAAAGCCCCTGGGGTCACCCGCATTTGAGGAGAGCCTGGAAAATTGTTCTGTGCCAGTTATTGCTGCGTCTCTGGATAAGCACGCAACTCGTTTTTATGATGATCCTGTGACTGGGACCTGGAAGGTCAGACGTGACAATGTCGGTTTGATAACTCTCCTACTTTCCACATCTAATTTAGCACCTACTGTAAAAAATCATTTCTATCAGCAATGCAACATCTCTGATATCTCCTCTGCCCCAGCACACCAATAACCAGAGTCTGAAATTCATTTCAGGGGTGGCTGGGCTTTTTGACCTATCTTCTCCTCAAGTACTAAGTCAAAAATAGACTTATTTTTGTTCCATATATTAAACATACATATTTTCTTTTTATCTTTGGCCTTTATGACAAAGGAGTCTTTATTTGATAACCAGCAGACAATTTAATATACAGTCCTATCTTCCCCATTCTCTCGACTTTATGTCAATTCAGAAATCAGTCCATTATATTTTATGTACAGCGAGAGGTTACCACAGAGATGGCTAGTGGGTGGAAATGTCTGAGGCTGGCTTTTCACAAAGTGGTATTTTCAGCCAGAGCAGGAAGAGTGCAGGTGTGTGTGTGTGTGTGTGTGTGTGTGTGGTGGGGGAGGGTAGGGGAATGCAGGGGAGGGGCTAGGAAACAGGAGAGGCCACAGTGGGAATAGAGAGGCTGAGCTCTCCCTGCAGCCTCGAAAAATCCCAGGCATGTACACAGTGCCTGTTAAAGACTGCTTCCTTGGGCGGGGTTGTGGCTCAGTGGTAGAGCACTTGCCTGGCACGTGTGAGGAACTGGGTTCCATCTCAGCATCACATAAAAATAAATAAAGGCATTGTGTCCACCTACAACTAAAACATATATTTTTAAATATATTTATTTTCTAGTTGTAGTTGGACACAATACCTTTATTTTTTACTTTTATGTGGTGCTGATGATTGAACCCAGGGCTTTGTAATGTGCTACGTCAACGCTCTACTGCTGAGCTACAACCGCAACCCAAAAACATATTTAAAAAAAAAAAAATGCTTCCTCGGAGATTAATCCACATTCATCTGAGTAAGAAAAAAGACCCCGGACCATGCAGGTTCCTACACTAAGTGCCAGGCTTGGCCATTTTCAGGAATGAAGAAATAGGCAGAAATGATGCTCCCACAGGCCACCCCAGCACCCCAAGGCTGAAGCACTGCTGCTCTCTCGCAGGCCCTCTCCTCTCTGAGGGAGTCTGCAGATTGTCAGGGGCTCAGCCCAGCCGTGGGCTGCAGCCCCCAGCTCTGCCAGTCTTCCCACCTGGCCCCCTCTCCTTTCCCAACGTCTGCAAGGGAAGAGCTGAGGGAGACACGACCCTGCCACCCACTTCTTGGGTGTCACTTGCTTTCTGCTTTCTGACAGGGACAGGATTCTACGATGGGTACGTGTGGTTTTCCTTAGAGACAAACGGCTTAAAATACACATGTTTAGGATGAAAAAGAGTCTCTTAGCTCATGGCCTACCTGCGATGCTGTAAAGGAAGTGAACTTAAAGTGAGTGCAATCAATGTCAAAGGCTGAACTTCTATTTCTCTTTCACACTTTGTTTTAATTGGTGCATTACAGCTGTATATACGGACTGGATTTGTGGGTACATATTTGTACGTGAACACAATATACAACACGACAGTTTTGATCAATATTATTCCCCAGCGCTTCCTCCTCCCTCAACCTCCCCCTCCCTTGTCCCTTTCCTCTATTGATCTCCCTTTGATCTTCATGCAATATCCACCCCCATCTTCCTTTTCCTGTTTCCTCACTAGATTCTACATGTGAGAGAAATACGGGACCCTCAACCTACTGAGTTTGGCTTATTTTGCTTAATATGATGGTCTCAAGTTCCAACCATTTTCCTTTATGGCTGAATAAAACTCCACTGTGTCTATCTACCACATTTTCTTTATCCTTTCATCCACTGATGGACAGCTAGGCTGGATCCCAGGGTGGCAACTGTGAACCGTGCTGTTGTAACCATGGAAATGCATGTGTCACTGCAGTGAGATGACTTTAATGCTTCAGGGTAAGTACTGAGGAGTGGTGTAGCTGGGTCATATGACAGTCCCATGCCTAGACTTTGACCTCCATACTGACTTCCATAGGGGTTGAACAAATCTACAGTCCCCCCAACAGTGTAAAGTGATCCCATTTCTCCATCCTCCCAGCATTATTATTTATATTCTTGATGACTGCCATTGTGACTGGAGTGAGAAGAAATCTCAGCATTGTTTTGATTTGTATTTCCCATTTTGTTAATGATGTTGACCATTCTCTTATGTATTTGTTGGCCATTTGTATTTCTTCTTTTGAGATGTGTCTATATAACTCATTTTTTCATTTATTAATTGGGCTATTTGCTTTTTAGCTTCAAGTTTTTTGAGCTCTTTATATATTCTAAATATTAATCCTCTGTCAGAAGAGCAGCTAGGTTTTCTCCCTTTCTGTAGGATTTTTATTCACATTCCGAATTGTTTTCTTTGCCGTGCAGAAGCTTTTTAATTTGATGCTACCTCATTTATTAACTCTTAACATTATTTCTCGAATTTTAAGGGTCCTGTTGAAAAGTCATTGCCTGCGCCTAAAAGCAGGAGAGTTAACCCTATATTTTCTCCTAGGAATTGCACAGTTTCTGGTCTAATTCTGAAGTCTGGGATTCAATTTAAGTTGATTTTTGTGCAGGGTGAGAGATAAGGGTCCATCTAATTCTACAAATGGATAGTCTTTTAAACAAACGGTGCTGAAACAACTGGTTATCTTTTCTCAAAGTCTTTGGTGCCTTTGTTGAGGATCAGATGATTATAGATGCATGATATGTTTCTGTGTCTTCTGTACCATACAGTATGTGTCTGTGTGTTTATTTTTATACCAGTACCATGCAGTTTAGTTAGGTATTATGATGGCTCCAGCAATGATTTTTTGGCTTAAGATTGCTTCAGGTATTCTGGGTCTTTTATTCTTCCAAATGAAGTTTAGGATGGTTTTTTCCTTAGGTCTGTGAAAAAATTTAATAGGTATTTTGATGTGGATTGCTTTGAATCCATGTATTGCTTTTGGTAGTATGATCAATTTAACAACATTAACTCTGCCTGTCCATAAACATGGGAAGTCCGTCCATCTTCTGACTTGTTCTTCTTCAATTTCTTTCTTCAGGTTCTATAGTTTTCATCATAGAGGACTTTCACCTCCTTCGTTAGATTTATTCCTAGGGTTTTTTTTTTTTCCTTTGAGGCTATTGTTAATGGAATTGTTTTCCTAATTTCTCAGCAGATTTGGTACTGGCATACAGGAAAGCTATTGATGTTTGTATGTTGATTTTGCAACCTGCTACTTTGCCAAATTTGTTCATTAGCTCTACAGTATTTTGGTGGAGTTTTTGTATCTTACAGGTATAGGATCATACCTTCTGCAAACAGTGATCATTTGACTTCTTCCTTTCCTTATCCCTTTAATTTCCTTCTCTTGCTTAACTGCTCTGGCTACAATTTCTAGGACTACATGAAACAGTAGCAGTGAGAATGAACATACTTGTTTTTTTCCAGATTTTAAAGAAAATGCTTTCAGCTTTCCTCACTTACTATGAGGTTGAGTTTGGTTTTCATACATAGCCTTTACAGTGTTGAGGTAGGTTCCTTGTCCCTGTAGCTTATTCAGTGTTTTTATCATGAATGGGTGCTGCATTTGGTCAAAAACCTTCTCGTCATCTATTGCAATTACCAAGTGATTTTCATCCTTAATTCTGTTAATGTGACAAGTGACATTTACGGATTTGTGTACATTAAGCCATTCTTGCACCTCTGGAGTAAACCAACTCGGTTTACTCCAGAGGTGTACAATCTCTTCATTATGTTGTTGAACAAGACTTGCTAATATTGTACTGAGGATTTCTGCATTATTTCGTTCATCAGGATGTGTCTGTAGTTCTCTTTCCTTGACGAATCCTTACCTGGTTTTGGTGTGAGTATGACACTGGCTTCATAGTATGAAGTTGGAAGTATTGCATCCCTTTCTATATCATTTAATACTTTGAGGAGTATTGGCAAAGTTCCTCTTTAACGGTTTGGTAGAATTCAGCTGAGAATCTATTGGGTCCTGGGGTTTTCATTTTGAAAGACTTTTTATTACTGCTTGTACCTCATTGCTAGTTACTGGTCTGTTAGGTTTTCTATGTCCTCTTGATTCAGTTTTGGCACATCATATCTGTCTGGAAACATGTCCATTTCTTCTAGGTTTCCCAGAAGTTGGGTATATTTTTTCAAAATAGTCCCTAATGATCTGCTGGATTTCTGAGATGTCTTAGTTGATTTCTCCTTTTTCATCTCAAATTTTATTAATTTGGTAGGTGTCCCTTTTTCTTTTGGCTGGTTTGGAAAAAGACTCATCAATCTTTATCTTTTCAAAGAACCAACTTTGTTTCATTGATTTTTTTTTTGGGGGGGGGGAAGTAGGGTGGGGTACTGGGGAATGAACTCAGAGGCACTCGACCACTAAGCAACACTCCCAGCCCTATTTTGTATTTTATTTACAGACAGAGTCTCACCGAGTTGCTGAGGCTGGCTTTGAACCTGCGATCCTCCTATCTCAGCCTCCTGAACCCCTGGGATTACAGGCATGTGCCACTGCATCTGGCATCATTCTTTTTTGTTTTTTGTTTTTTCTTTTTTACTTTTCAACTTCATTGATTTCTGCTCTGATCTTAATTATTTCTCTCCTTTTACAGTTTTTGGAATTTGTCTTTTCACAGGCCTTCAGATGCATTATCAGGTTGTTAATTTGGATCTTTCTGATTTTCCTGCGTAGGCACTCATGAGCTATACACTTTTCTCTTCGCTCTGCCTTCACAGTGTCCCAGAGGTTCTGGAATATTAGGTATATTATACCATATTCTCACTTAAGACTAAGAATTTTTAAATTTCTCCCTTGATTTCATCTATCAACCACTCATCATTCAAAAGAGTATTGTTTAATCTCCCTATGCTCATATAGTATCTGTATGGTTTGTGTTGATTTCTAATATCATTCCATCATGATCTGATAAGATGCAAGGAATTAGATACTATCTTTTGCATTTGCTAGGAGTTGCTTTGTGGAAGGGCCAGATTTTTGTGGCATCTCTGTAGAGCTTTATATTTTTAAAGTGTTCATCACTATATTTTCAGGATAAGATTCACTCATTCACTCAAAGATTTGTGAATTCTGCTCCATCCGTTTTATGGGTAATTTAGTGCCCTTACTTTCATCCAGAGTCTGAATCTATTGGCTTCCTTGATCAGTGAGCGCCACTGCCCACCAGTAACTTCTTCACTGACCTTTTTATTTCTATGAAATGTCGGAGGTTCTTTGTCAATCTATGCATAGTGGCGGGGAGCTGTATGTTCTTTTTACTGCTTTTTCTTATTCAACCCCAGCATCTTCCAAGGTCTTTATCTTCACATGCACCTACATTAGTCCATTTTCCATTACTGTAATGTAATGCCTGAGGCTGGGTAATTTGTAATGACAGTTCTAGGGCATTGTGCTGGTATCAGCTCCTCTCTCGTGAGGCCCTCATGAAGGATGTGACCACAATGGTGTGAACACACACGTGAGAGGGAGAGATCACACTGTGAGACAGAAAACCAAGCACAGAGGGCTTCCACTGGGCTCCGCTCCCCTCCCCCGCCTCCCAGTGAGGGCGAGTGACTCTGGGCCTCCACTGAGCTACAAGACAAAATTGCCATAAGAGCAAAACGTCTTGAAAGTCAATACCATTTTTGGTCATAACATTATTTTGAAATTCTGATATAAATATTTACTGTCTATAACATCAAGGAACAATAGTCAGAAAGAAAGGAGTCTCCATCATCTCACTTAGTAGCTGTGCAAAGGAGCTTCTCTGAGCCTCAGCTGACTGGTCTGCAGAGCACAGGGATGAGGCACCAGGATGTGGTGAAAGGCGACCAGGAGACAAGCAGGGAGAGGCTCAGAGCTCGCTGCTGCTGACACTCGCAACTTTCAAGCTCTTCTCATGGTGCCCTGAAGACACTTTATTATGACAACCAAAATGAAGAATCAGGTCTGACTCCTGGATTCTAAGGTCTCGGATGGAACACGGTCCAGCGCAGTTTACCCTCCTGACTGCCGGCCTGCTCACACTTGATGAGTCTGTCCTTAATTATGAAATGCACATGATCCCAGTGGGCAAGAGTGAGCCAAGAGTCGCATGTTAGGATGCCGGTGTGTCCTGTTGACCTGAACACACGTTTAGCATTAGCTCTAATACTTGGAGCTATACTTTTAAGTCCCTGGGAAGATTATAAATAGAAAGATGTTCACAAACCACAGTTATCACAGAAAAAAATATAAGGTCAAAAAATAAGATATAGCACTGTAAGATTCTTTCATTTTGGAACATACTCCAAAAAGTCTACTCACTTCTCAAGTTGCTATTAAGGTAATAAAAATGAGTTCAAATTGAATATTATAATTTTAATAAATCAAGTTCATATAAAAGGCATAAAAGAATTATGTAGATCCTTGCAATATTTTTGAAACTTGTATAAACCATGTAATCACTGCTAGAAAAAAGTTAGATTGAAATACAATAAAAATGAGTTTTCAAAGCATAGAATTTACATTCTCTATTTAATATAAATCCCCTCTTTCTCAACCCTTATATTCACCACTACATGGCATCTTAGGAAAAAAACTTATAACCACCAATCTTCTTACTCTTTTGGCAATTAGAAATTCATAAGAAGGATAAAAATAAATGCCAAAAGGAAAGCCAAAAAGCAAACATTTATAATAAGCTATGGGTTTTGTTGGTTGGTTTGAGCGACTTTCCACGAGCTCACACAGCACAGATGAAGGCTGCCACACTGCACTCAAGGTCCTCAGAGTGCACTGACTCTACGGTGGACTGCTCAAGACAACTGAAATGCTGATTCCCATGGCCATCCATGAGTCCCCAAACAGGGCCATCACTGATTTCTTCTTGAAAAGGCTTATGATTAACGAAAGAGCCATAGGAAAAAGCTCTCCATATCAAACAAAAATCTGTTTCCCCCCTTATCTTTACCATCCTGAACAAAAACCAACCCAGGAACAAGTGGCTCCATCCTGGGTTAAGTCTACACCCGCTAAGTAAACAGGCTGGCTCTGGTCTGACTGCTGGAAGAAGTCAATTTTCTTGATAATAGAATTCAGTTCATCTATGTCACACCAGAACTGAAGAAAAAGTTGGGCAGGTAGTCAAGAGGTCAGGTCACAGCACAGAGAATCAGGGGAACAGTGAAGAAACACAAAGAAGGTCCGGATTCTGACAGAGCATCCCACTGAGAGGAACCAGGAGCAGGCTCTTAATTACAGTCTCCTGTGGGCATAAAAATGCACAGCAGGTTCCTGGTGGCACTGGACTGGGGCAGGTCCCTGGGGAGCAAGGGATGCCTGGGCCCATGGCCCTAGTCCTGCAGTGTCCACCCTGGGGAGCACTTCCTCCTTAGAAACAGCACTGTCCTCTCATGAGAGTGCCAGGACTCTGCTTCAGTCTGCTCTGGACTAACCACATTTGCTAACCTAACATTTCAGGTGCAAGATGGCGGACAATCAAAGGGGTATATTGAACAGCCAAGGACAGAGCCCAGCCAGCAGGAGCAAGCTTCAGCAAAAATACAGCTAAGGCTAGCACCCTGTGCATGGCTGAGGTTTAACAATAATCTCTGTTATTTTCACATTCTTCAAAGTTCTAGACATTCTCACCTCCATTTCTTTAGTTTTTGAATGTAAGAGCAGATAAAAGGATAAAAGGGAAGCATTTGACTTAAGGGTGCAACAGAAAGAAAGAAAGAAAAAAGAAAGGGAGGGAAAAGATCTACCCAGAGTTTCAGCTTTTCAAATGTTCTCCAACCTGCAGAGTTTTCTGCAGGTGCAACCCCTGACCCACTCAGACACACAGTTAGTAAACTTACCTTGTGGGGCTCAGAACAGCAAAAACACAAAGAAAGATGGAGAGAGTACAAGGAAAGAGCCAATACCGAGACTGCCCAGGGAAAGCAGTTTGGAAAGGGAGAAAACCAAGTGGGAGTCAAAGGGAGTCGACAGAAGGGCAAGTTGGGTGTGCGTGGGGGGTTCTACTTCAAAGGCCTGGTCCAGGAAGCAATCTCAGGACCCTCAGGACCCTCAGGAGCAAGGCTGGGGCAAAGGCTCGGTCTGTGCTTGGGTGTCTCCATCTCAGGAACTGCTCACCAGCCCTGTAAGATGCTCTTCCCTCCCATGTCTGCTCTGAGGGTCTGGGGTACACAAAAAGCCAGTGAAGGGACCTTCTGTTCAGTGACTTAATGTTCCCATAGAACACACAGTGGCATTGCTGACACGCAGCTCGCTAAGTCTAGGGCTCAGAATTATTAAGGCCAAACAGGAATGTTTGTCTAGGGTTTTGGAATGAGTTGCAGAGATCCCTAAAATCCACTTACTACATGATTTCCAACCCTGTCCTTTGCAAAATCTCCTTCGCCCCCTCTCCACTTCATCCTCTACATAGTACTAGGATGAACTTTCTAGAACAAACACATGAGCACAACTACTTGGTGCTCTCTACTACCTCAAGACAGTTTAAAGCTAGTATTGAATCTGGGGCATTTTACCCTGAGTTCAATCCCCAGTACATTTGCGCTCCGTCTCCAACCCTTTTCGTTTTTATTTTTGTACAGGATCTTGCAAAGTTGCTGAGGCTGGCCTTGAACTCGCAACTCTCCTGCCTCAGCCTCCGGGCCATCTTATCTAAGCCTTGCCTGGAGTTCCTGACTCATTGGATAACAGCAACCTTATTTTTGCATGTTGTCCTTCACCTCACCCAAAACATACATCAACCCCAGTAACACACCTTACTGCCCCAGATAAATGAATTTCATGCTCTTTAAATGTTCCGCATTTCCTTGATGCCCAGGTCTCTTGCCCCGCTGCTCACTGTAACGGGCAAGCCTTCTTTCTCTCCCACACGGGTGCCCTCCATTCCTCACGGATGACAGCATCTCAGCCTTTAGAATTAAATTTTATAGCATCTGTTGGTTGAACCTGTACTTGGTTTCTGTTGCGTACCAGGTATTTTATCAAGCGACACAGAAAAATGGCCTCAAAATTTCTAAAAGCCTAGAGATATAAGGACAATGACCGCAGTTCATGATGAGCCGTGGTATAGCTGTGGGCAGAACCTTCTGGGAACACTGAGGAATAGGAAAACAGGGCTGGGGTGACCCGGGAAGACTAAGTGGAGGCCTAAATGAAGAGCACAGATGACCCCACTTCTGTTGGCTGCCCTGTCCCCAGACACGCAGGAGGATGACAAAGGAGTCTGGGCTGAGAAGAGGAATAGGGAACAGGCCGAGCCCTGCACAAGGTCAGAGGATGTGGGTGCAGGAAGTGGCAGGGGGTGGGGAGGCACGGTTAAGACAGAGGGGTGTAGAGGCAGGTGGGGGCTCTTCTGTGTGATCTTTGGCAGGTGAACTCCTTGCTCTGAGCTCAGTCTCCTGGTACGTAAAGTGACCTAACAGTGGCCTTCTTCAGGGCTGCTGTGAGAAGGAGCTTCCATACTACATACAAAGTGCCCTGAGCAATGCCTGACATGCTCATGGCTGAACAAATGCTAACTCTACAAGTTCTGTTCTGTCCCTCTGATTGGGCCTGACAATCACTGTGCCTGCAGGGAAGCACCTTGCTAAGCCCTAGGGTGATCGTGTGTCCAGTGGCACAGCAAACCCTGAGGAATAGAAGGAGCCACAGATCAAGTAGCCCAGTTGTCTCCAAAAGCCAGACAACACTCTCAGATGGAAATACCCCAGAACCGGTCACAAATGTAGCCCTGCTGCAGGGACAGGCTACCACAAATTTAGTGCAAAACAATCAATCTCTTATCTTGCAGCTAGAGGTGAGAAATAGAAAATAAATTGAATGCGATAAAAGCAAGGCTTTTGGGAGGGCTGGGCTTCTGCAGGGTCTGGGGAGAACCCACGGTTGCCTTCCCAGCTTCTCCAGCCTCTTTGCATGCTCGACCTGCAAAATGCACCCATCTGACCTCTGCTTCTCTCTCTTTTTAACTGTGACCCTCTTGTCTTCCTCCTGCAAGGATCCTGGTGACTGCACCGAGCAGCAACTGAGCATGCCCAGACAGTCCACCTTCTCTCCACCTGAGTTAAAATGGAGTGACAATTCCACTGCAGGGGGTACATTCCAAAGGAACAGAATCAGCAAGCCAAAGAGCTATCTGCCCTCCTGCTTTTCACAATAGCCAGGATATGCAAATCTGGGTGTCCAGCTACAGGTAAATGAACAAGGAAAATGTCTCTGTCTGCCTGTCCCTCCCATAGACAAATGCTATTCAGTCACAAAGAGAATAAATCCTGTCACTTGCAGCAACATGGATGGAAATGGGAGACACTATGTTCACTGAAATAAGGAGGGTCAGCAAGTGGGTGGACTTACCACTACAGGGAAACACTGGAAACCTTTCCGGCAGCCCCCCTTGACACCTGGAAAGTTTTTCCAAGTCTTGGACCTCTTAAAGATTTCATTACAATTTATTTTTCATCAAATTTTTCTACCAAGGTAAGTCAGGGATCGATAGCATAGGAACAAAAGAGTTTTTAGACTTCAGTGCCTTTTCTAGTAGGCAGACCCAGAAGCTCAGCCACAACTGTAGAACACTATTGGAAGACTTTTGAAGGAAGACTTCATGGAACAGGGAAGGCATACGTGCACAATTTGACCTTTCATCTCCAAGTCTTACTTGGTTCAAGTGATTTCACTATCAAATATCTTATATACAATTAATCTTGCAAAAGCTAAGAAAAAAATGCAGTTTACCCTGATCGTGACAATGCATTATCTACTTTTTTTTCCTCATAGAACTTAAGAATGTTTGACTCTTTTTTTCAGGATTGGCAAAGAATTTAACCCTTGCCTTACAAACTGCAAATTTAGACCAGCCAGTACTTTACCCCTTTGGTGATTTACATGATTAAGAAAAATACATAACCCAAGTCACCTAGCAGTTCTCTATTATAATACTTTCAAACACTGAAATTAATTTATATTAATGATAGTATTTATGTAAAAGCAGTTATGAGAAAAGGGGAAACTATATTGAAATCTATTTTCTGACACAGGGAAAATATATTTGGAGATTTGTGCTTAGCAGAAATGAAATCTCTCACTGTCACGCTACAGGCAGAAAAGGAAGCTGTCACTTGAACAGGGGTGGTGGGCTCCACCTCCAACAATGACTTAGAACTCACCCTCACTGTTTCTCCTTGGGGCAGGGGAGGAGGGCAGGCAAGGAAACTAGAAGTAAATCAAACAGGACATAATTGTCACCATGCTCCAGCAGTGTTGTAGTTTAGTGGATTCTAGTTTCAAAAACTACCTGACATAGGCGAATAACAACTACTATTTTTTGGTAAATTTAGGAGTAGCAATAAGACTCACTGTACAAGATGTGTCTTGTCTTGACCGCAGATCTCTAAACTTTCCTCTCTAATACTTAGTTCTTTTATTTAAGCTTCTGAATTGTATAGAGATAAACCTCCAGTGCAACAGTTTACTTATAGCATCATTATAGAAACACAGAGGAGTGCTGGGGATTGGAGCATATCCCCCCAAAAGGTTGTTTTGAAGTCCTATATCCTAGTACCTCTGAGTGGGACCTTACTTAGGAATAGGGTTTGGTAATCATTAGCAATTAGGGAAAAGCAAACCAAAACTATACCCTAGATTTCATCTCCCTTCAGTAAGAATGGCAGCCATCAAGAGTACATACAAACAAGAATAAATGCTGGAGACGATGGAGGAAAAGACACACTTTTACCTGTTGGTGGGAATGGAAATGACTATAACGGCTATGAAAATCAGCACGGAAGCTCTCCAAATCCTAGGCCTGGAGCACCTTACAGCCCAGCTGTACCACTCCTGGGTATTTACCCTGAGGAACTGAAGTCATCACACTACAGTGACACACCCACACACCCACTTTTACAGCAGCACAATTCACAACAGCCAAACTAGGGAACCAGCCTAGGAGTCTCTCAACAGATGAGTGGATAAAGAAAATGTGGTTACATATCAGCCATAAAGAAAAAAAATGAAATCATGGCATTTGCAGTAAAGTAGATGGAACTAGAGACCATTATGTTAAATGAAATAAGTCAATCTCAGAAGGTTAAAAACCCCATATTTTCTGTCATATGTAGAAACTAGAAAGAAAAAAGAATGTGCGTGTGGGGTCTCATGAAAAAAATCAAAGGGACATTAACAGAATAGTGGAAAGAAATCACTGACAGGAGAGGGGAAAAGAGAGGGAAAATACTGGGGAATGATATTGGTCAAGTTACTGTCACATGTGTGTATGTCCAAATATGTAACAACAAACCCCACCATTGGTTACAATTATAATGCACCAATAAAAAAATGGAAAAAAATCTACATTAATATTACTTGTGTACTGATATTTTTGCAATTTATTTACCCGTAAACATGCATATTAACACTATAAAATAAAAGGAACTTAAACAAGTCCAAAGATTTAGGGTGTTATGGATAGGATGAGTTAAGGTGAGGAGCAGGTGGGCCCGAGTCCAAAAGGACTGGTGGTCCTAGTAAGAAAGAGTCACATAAGACACAGGACAGCCTGTGACAGTGAGGCAGAGGCTGGTGTCTCAGCCAATGAGCATCAGAGAGAGCCGGCAAACCTCCAGGTGCTGTAAAGAAGTGAGGGGGGGGGCTCCTCAGCAGGGTGTGGGGATTGGGGCCTGCCTTTGTATCTCCAGCCCTGGAGTGAGAGAAAATTTGTTTGACGTCTCCCAACTTCAGTGGCCCTGGGAGAATATCAAATAGGTTTACTGAAGCATCAGCTTCATGGCGAGGTGAACAATCCTAAAAACTGACCAAACCAAAAATTCATTAAAAACATCCTAAGATATTGATCCCTCAGGACAAAATAGTGGAATTAAATGATAAAGTAAAACCGCTTCATAAGAAGGCCCCAGCAACCCGGAACCTACAGCTGCTGCTTCGATTTGAAGTGCAGTCGAAAATAGTAACTTTCCCAGCAAACAACCCCCTAAAAAGATTCTGCTTCAAGAAAAGGACAAGACAATCCGCACATCTAAGAAAGGACTGCTGTCCAAACTGCACAAAGAACTCCTAAAACCGATCAGTAAGGGAACACAGATGTGCAAGGGACATGAACAGACACCTCGTCTAAGAAAAAACACACAGGACAAACCCAGGTACAGGAAGATAACGCGGCATCAGCGGATCCCACATTAGGATACAATGTGCTATGCGGGGTGGAGCTCAGCGCAAGAGAGCAAGCCCTGCTGGATTCCAGGCGCAGAAAACACTGGCCCAAAGTAAGAAGTAAGCTACACACCAGCCCGCACAACTGCAAGGGCTGACACCAGAACACAGAGAGCGAAATGTCCTGGAGGATGTGAAGCAACAGAAGCCCCACTCAGGGCTGCTGGGACACACTAAGGCCAGCCCCCTGGAAGGCCGTGTGGCAGTTCCTCGCAGATCTCAACCATGTGACCAGCAACCACACTCTCCGACACCCCCACTACTGAGCTGAAACGGTGTCACTCAGAAACCTGCGCACAGATGTCTATAGCAGCTTCAGGAGCATCACCAAAGCCTGGAAGTGACCAAGCTGTCCCTCAGGAGGTAATGGATCAACTGGGGCACATCTGGGTTATTCAGCACTGAATGGTTGGTGCTCACATGAAGTGAGCTGCCAAGCCAGGAAAAGCCACGGAGGATCACATCCATTTTACTAAGTGCCAGAAACCAGTCTGAAGAGCCTACACACTGCTTGTTCCCAAACATGGAAGTCAGGAAAAGGTGAAACCAGGCCGACAGTAAAAGGGCCAGTGGCTGTCCAGGGTCAGGGGAGGAGGATGGCCATGCAGAACAGAGGATTTTCAGAGCAAAGGAGTGCCATCATGCAGGTGCCATCGTGGTGGGTGCCCATCAGGACGTGCTTATCGACGCCCACAGAAGGTACCCCACCCAGAGGGAACCCACGTAAGCCCTGGATCCGGGGTGAAAACGGTGTGTTGCCGAGGGGACTGCGCCACGCTGGCAGGGGATGTTGGGCATGTATGGGGCCGGGAAGACTGGGCCAGCCTGTGCCCTTCCGGCTCCATTTCCCTGAACGCCTAAACCCACTTTAGCAATGAAATCTTTAAGATCTGCCACGCCAGGGCTGCGTAAGTCTGAATATGCAAGGGAGCACTATAGGGCTATGTTCAGAAAATGAAAGGCAAGACAGGGAGAGCATTCGAAAGCCGATTCCGGGCAGCGGACCTACTCCTTGTGAGGCAGACTGGCTTGCACCAGAGCAGCGCTCTTGCCAAGAACACTCACAAGATGAATGCTTCTTACGGTACGTATGATTTGAGCCTCAAAAGGCTACAAGGAATGAGGCCTGGAGCAGAAGGGGAATGGGGTGGAAGGGGAAGGAGCGTTCAATAAGTGCAGCCCTTTTCTCTTCTAGAGATTTATCCTGTGGAAGTGGCCTTGTCACTGAGCAGCGGAGCAGCTGAGCAAAAGCTAGGAACTGAGAAAACACTCAGGTCCCATGGGCTCATCCGAAATAGAGGGGGCAGTCTCAGACTAGAACTCCGGGCCTGACCTCCGACAGAGGTAACATAACCCTGCCTCAGAGAGGACACAGTGAGGTCTGGAACCCAAATGGCTTGGTGCTTGTTTTGTGCTATAAATCACAATCATTATTCAATAAAAAATTTACTAGAGAGAGAGAAGACCGATGATCAAGATCAAGAAAAGAAAAAGACAATAGAACAAATCAAACTTAGATGCAGCTACCGGAGACTGCAGAATGCACTTTTGGATAACTGAGTCACAGGTGCAAGATGTAACAGGACATTAAAAAGAATTTCACCAGAACCCTGGAATCCTTGAAAAATAATCCAACTGTAGACCTAGAAGCAAAAAGTAAGGCTGTGCGCGCAGTGGTGCATGCCTGTAATCCCAGCAGCTTGGGAGGCCAAGGCAGGAGGATAGTGAGTTCAAAGCCAGTCTCAGCAAAAGTGAGGCACTAAGCAACTCAGAGAGATCCTGTCTCTAGATAAAATACAAATAAGGTCTGGGGGTGTGGCTTGGTGGTTGAGTGCCCCTGGGTTCAATTACCAGTACCTACCACCCCTCAAAAAAGTAAATTAACTAAAATTAGAAATTCTATATGTGCGTTTGACAGCAGACCAAAGCAAATGAAGAAAGGATTAGTGAATTAGAACAGCACTTCACAAATTTTAATGATGAAATAATTAAATAAATAACTTAATTACTCAATTAATCTTTAATTAAAGATTAGGAGGGATGGGGCTGGGGATGTAGCTCAGTTGGTAGAATGGTTGCCTTGCATGAACAAGGCCCTGGGTTCAATCCCCAGCACCACAAAAAAAAACAAAAGAGAGAGAGAGAGAGCGAGATCACGAGTGAGCAGGTACAGGACAGGACAGGGCGCGAGAGTCTGAGTTTCTAGCAGTTTCCTATAGTTTGGATCTTGAACACACCGAAAGGCCCATGAGTGGAAAGGTTGGTTCCCATCTTGTGATGTTACTGGGAGATGGTGGCAAAAAGAAGTTAGGTCACTGGGAGTGATGCCCTGAAGGGGACCTGGGGACCCAATCACCCCCTTCCTCTCTTGCTTCCTGGCTGTCAGGAGGTGAACGGTCTCCTCTGCCACACAATCCCACCACGGTAACCAGTGCAGCCACAGCCTGAAACCAGAGGAGCCAACTGAGCATGAACAAGAACATCTGAAACCACGAGCCAATATAAACCTCCCATCTTTATAAGTTGATTAGCTCAGGTATTTTGTCACAGTGACAGAGAGCTGCATAACACACAGCCTCCTGGGTGGTAACTGGTGCTGCTCCTCAGGGACCAAGATGCTGTTGTATTGATTCTGAATATGAAGTAACTAGCAGGGAACAAGAAAATACCCAGACAGAAATACAGAGAACAAGTATGGAGAGTATGGGAGAAGACACACCAGACATTGAGGGACATAATGAAAATATCAACATATACCATTAAAATCCCAGAGGGAGACATGGGAGAAAATGAAGCAGGAAAAAAACCTCTGAGGAGGATGGTCGAGGTTTCCAGACCTCATGAGAGAGCCCAAGGAAAGTCCTCCCAAGTGAGATGCGCTCAAGCAGCAGGCCACGCAGGGAGGGGCCATCTCAGTGAGACCTGTGGGGGCAGCTTCTATCCCACAGAAACCCAGGGAGACCCACAGAGTTCTTGAGAAATTACTTCAGAACACACACACACAAGATTATAAAAGTGCAAACACAGATTAAAAGGGGGCAGAGGCTGGGACAGGGCTGTGATGAGTGTGTGCCCAGAGTGGGTGAGCCCTGGGTTCCAGGCCCGGCCCTGCAAAGCCCACACAGGACAGAGCCCAAAAGGAAGAGAGGCTGCTGGACTCCTGATATTTATGGCAGGTCAGGCTGAGAAATCAACCCACTGCAAACACGCGCTTCCCTTCATAAAACCGAAAAGTCATCTCAAGAGGGCAGGCCAAGAAGTCGGAGGGCAGACCGATGTCAAATTCACAGTCCCACGTGGGGTCATGTGGGGACGGACCTAGGGGCGAAGGGGATGAGGGAATTTGGGGGGCCAACTTAGAATCCAGCTTACCCCAACAGGCAACTCTACAAATATTGAAGGAAGAAATAAACCAGTTCTGTGCAGAGTCTTCTAGAAAAATGTAGAAGAGAAAATATTTCCCAAGTCGTTTGATGAGGCCAATGTTACTCTGATGTCAACATCAAGAAGAGATTCCAAGGAAACCACAGATCAATACCTTCCATGGACAACAGTGCAAAGTCTTCATAAAATATCTCCAAACTCTCAGAAAACTAGGAGGAGAAAGGAACTTCTCTAACCCCAAACCTGCCACAGCTGACTTTTACTCAGTGCTGGAATGCCCTGCCCTCAGGTTTGAACAAGATGAAGGTGGTCAGTTCTATCTGTGAGCATGCTGGCCATTTTGGCCAACCCAGTGAAAACACGGAATAAAAAATTCTGAGGATTGGAAAGGCTAAAATGACACTATAACCATCTAATGACATAACAGCATACATAGAATCTAAAAATACAGAAAGCCAATTAGAATTAACAACACAAATAAAAGGTAAATACATTTAAATCATCCAATTCTAAATGACAAAAATGAAAATAATATCAAAGAGAACGACTTTCAGTGATCTATGAGACTCGTATGCAGATGACTCTGAAACATGACTGACACAAGCTGGAGAAGATCAAGATCCCTGAAGAGAGATTTTCATTCAGAATCAGAAAGCTTTATATGCCATGTTAAGTGCTCTCAGAATGCTCAACAGGATCATCATCATCCTAAATTAAAGTCCACAGAATTTCCAGTAAAATTTGACAAATTTAGAAAAGCAGAGGAACAGAAATAAGTACAATAATTTTCAAGAAGAGTTGAGGGACTGGGGATGTAGCTCAGTTGGTAGAGTGCTTGCCTCGCATGCCCAAGGCCCCGGGTTCAATCCCCAGCACCACGCACACACACTCTCAAACTCACACTCACACATAGACACAGACACTCACACTGGAACTGTACTAGCTGTCAGAGGGTCCTGTCGTGCTGTGAATGCATTTCTCTCCTCTTCCATCCCCAGAGCAAGCCACTTTCCATCATCCTAACTCTGTAAATTGGTTTGAACTGTTTTTAAACTTGATGTGAATGGAAGAATTTATCAGTGTTTGAATTTGACTTTTTTTCTAAATATTAAGTTGGTGAATCTAGCCTGTTTTTAAATGTAGCTGTAACTTAACCATTCTCATGGGCAAATAGTGTTCCATTGCATACAGCATGAATTATCCGTCTTATTAAAATGGAAGTAGGTATTTTCAGCATGTAAATAATAGTGTCACTGATACAGCTGGCAACATTCTTGCTTTTACCCACTGGTTTGAGAAGGGTTTTTTTGTGTTTACCAAGGAGTGTGATTGCTGAGTCATGGGAAATGTAATGGATTGACTTTACTAGATTTTGTCAAACAGAGTTCCCAAGTAGTTGAGTGACTTTACAGTCCCCATGGCAAGGCATAGAAATTCGGCAGCGCTTGGCAGCCCTGTTTCGGTGTCCACACGTGGCGGCATCCCCTCGGCTTTACATTCCCCTGTGGCTGTGGTATGGGGCACAGGTTACTAGCTACTTGCGTACCTTCCCCTGAGGTGCAGTTTGGGTGTTTTGCCTGCTCACCTGCGTGCCTAGCAGTTGGATTTGTCCCCACCCAGTTCACAGGAGTTGTATGTGACATGGGTGCTGCTCCCCACAGGCGGAGGCCACTCTAGATTCCCCCACCCTGCGGCCTGTGTCCACGCCCTCCTCCTGGTGCTCTGAGAGCCACAGTCTTCATTTGAGCCTGGTGCAGGTTCCTGTCTTGTTAGAGTCCTGCCGTCCGCGTTCTGTTTAAGAAACGGTGTCCTTCTCCACGGCGTCATAAGAGACCCTCCTTTGGACTGTTCTAGAAAGCTTCCACCCTTGGACCTGTCGCCTCCCTGGAGCTTACTCCTCTTGTGGCAGGAGGTGCACTAGGAGGAGGTTCAGGGTTTGGTTGTGGTGCTTTCCCGAGAGGACTTCCACTTGAGCCAGTGCCATGTATTGAAAAATTTCATTCTTTCCTCGCTTCTCTGCTTGGTCACCTTTATAGTAAATTGAGTGTCTGTGTAGGTCAGGGTCTGTCTTGGAACGTCAGTCTCTCTGTTAATCTTTTCATCAGCACACAAAGTGGGTTACCATGACTTCATCATAAGTCTTGGTAGTGCAACGTAAATGTTGCAACTTTTGTGTGTGTCTGTATATGTGTGTGTGTGGTGTGTGTGTGTATGTGTGTGTTGTATGTGTGTGTGTATGTGTGTGTGGTATGTGTGTGTGTCTGTGTGTGTGTGTGGTGTGTGTGTATGTGTGTGTGTGGTGTGTATGTGTATGTGTATGTGTGTGTGTGGTGTGTATGTCTGTGTGTCTGTGTGTGTGGTGTGTGTGTGTATGTGTGTGTGTCTGTGTGTGTGTGTGTGTGAGAGAGAGAGAGTGTTAATGGGGATGGAACCTGGGGCCTGCTAGGCTACTGCAACTCATGCTCTCTGCGTTTAATATTAGATATTTAAATTTAGACATTTAAATATTTAAATGCTGCCTAATTTTGAAACCTCCAACAATCTCCTACACGCAGGCAAATACTGCATAATAGTTAATTTTTTTTTTCAGGATGATATTTAAGCCTCACTCCTCAAACGAAGAAAAAGGTGATATTTAGCCATCTTTAGTTACCGAAGGTCATTTGACTCTTCTGTGGTCCTGCCCCCTACCCTGATTCCAACTTGGGATTCTCATATTTTGAAACTCAAGGGTTACCCCATGAGCCAGGACCCTTGGGCGGGCATTGCATCGGCACCAACTAACACCTAATGAGGAAATATCTTACCACTTGTGCTGGCACCTGCTCCAGTTTTGCAGCAGGAGTTCCGGGTCTTGGGTAAAACTGGTTAATAAAGAGGCTTGGAAATTTGTACTCTTCAACCAGCTTCACCGTTTCTTGAAAATCCTCATCTGTTTCTCCAGGAAAACCACAGATGATATCTGTAGCAATAGTTATTCCAGGAACTCTAGAAAATAACAAGACAAGAGAGTAAGAGGTTGACGGCAAGCCCTAATTATTCCATTTCTCTGTCAGGTTAAAAAAAAAAAAAACCCAAAACATTATTCTTTACATTTTAAGAAAAGGAAATTCGCAAATCATTTTTTAAAAGTCCTAAATAGTAAAATGTTGAGGCTGATCTCAAATTTGGGATCTTCCTGCCTTGAGAGTCCAGGGGAATAAAGGCTTGGGCACACACCTGACTACGGTTCTACCAATAAAGCAAACAACCACTGGTTGCCGTGGAAACACTTGAGGAAGTTGTTCAGATTTTAAAAATCGGCGCAGAGTTCAGGACTGAGAATGTAACCTCAGATTATCAGAGACGTGCTGGGGTTGATCTTCCTTAGCTTCACCTTGGTACATGCACATGGAACTGGGTACTTTTCCAAAGAGGGTGGCAGGAGAGAGACCGATGAGGCCCCACACAGTTCTTATAGGTGCTCCACAATCCTCTCTTCATAGACTTTCAGGTTACAAATTTTCAATGTTTTAAAATTTCATGATTTTAGGTCTCTAAACATTCACACAAGGTAAGGCCCAGCGGAATCATTCTGTCAGTCTAGGAAACTATCTTGTTTAATTTCTTCTGCAATTTTTCTTTCCTAAGGATTCCACATTTTTGAATGTTGAGACTTTAGGATTGGTCCTCAGTTTGTTCTTATTTTTCATGTTTTAGCTATTGTTCTATTTTCTGGAAGATTTACTTAAGCAACTCTTTCAACTGTAACTGAAAAAAAAAAAAGTATTGACTCACTCCAGCAGTCAGTCCCTCTTTCCTCCAGGTGCTGGTACTTGGTCTCCCTCATGGTTTGAGACATTCTATGAGAGCACAGTGATTTTTGATCTCCCTTCATTTGTAAGGGCAAAGCACGAAGAGCTTTTTATCACAGAGTGACTGGGTAGCAGGTGCCTTTGTCTTTCACAGGCCCAATGTGAGGGTCTCGGGGTCATTTCTGTGTGGGCCAGTTTCTCCAAAGTATGCTACAAAGTCCTCTCGTACTTCAACAGCAACAACTTAACATTAAACTTTTGAATAAAAAATGTATTAAAAGAATTCAAAAATTTAATATTATTCTGAATCCATGAACAAGAAAAAAAAAAACATTTCAAATCACACAATAAAAACCCACATCAGATTTCCTATCATATAAATATAATTCTATATAGATGAATTCAACAGTTTGGGGGCAGAAGAGAGAACAGGGATGTTTTATGGAGGAAAGTCAAATCACTAAGTTCTCCATACAGGCACCACCATAAGAACAACAGTTTTCCACACTTTGCACACTCAAAGAAGGATGAAAAATTTATTTAGGAAATATTTCACTTCTGATTTCTTCTTTGTCTCATCTAGCTATTAATTTGGCCAAACTTTAATTAGTAAGACAAATTCCAAAGACTAGAACTTTTCTCTGTGGCAAAAGAAAAAAAATTTTAATTTTACTGATATAAATGCATTTTTCTTCTTTAAAGGGCAATTATCAAAACTGCATTTTAAAAAAGCATAAAATCATATGCTTCCTACAGTAAGGTGCAATAAAAAGCCCACTTCTCTGGACTAACTGAAGCATGTGGAACAGGAAAGTTACATAAATAATATTCAATTAGCCAGACTTCCACTTGCCTTTTAACTACACCTAATCAAAAGAAATTCACAACTAAGAATAGAAGTAACAGATCATAGCAGATAATGACAGAGAAGCCCGTCTCCCCTGGGAAATTAGAAGAAAAAGAATGCCAGTGAAAGACTGCAGAGACAGAGACAATTGGTCCTTGTCCCAACCTATGAATTGGAATGAACTTGGCAATACAGCGCAGGGAATTCCCGCAGGAAAGCCCCTTCCTGATTTCCGCTGTCCCCCTTGATCCTGCCCAGCAGAGCTGGTAACATTAAGCAACACCTGCTGACTTTGGCCTCGGGGTCCAGTGGAGTCATAATGTTAACAGAGGGGATGTTCTGTTCACCCAGGTATTTGATAACTGACACAAAAAGTGGATCAATGACTCAGGAGGGGAGGGGTTGGCATGATTTAGTGACTTATTATAGTCAATATTTTAGAGCAGAAGCAGTTTAATTGGTTTCAAAGTACATAAGAACATAAGTTAATTTCTTTTTTTAGATTTATATCAGCAAGGTTTTATTTAGAAAGAAAACACATGGCAGTAAAACAAAAACAAATCCCCCCTAAAACAAACGCAAAGCCTAGCGTCCCATCCACTAAACAAGATGAGCTAATTTCCTAGACCATGTTTTGAAAGTGAAGGCTACACATTAGCGTGAGGTGAGGCTCATCTATCTAGACATTAATTTTATATATGCAAATGATGCTACTTACACTCTTGAAAATCATTTGGCCCCTCAGGAAAGCAAATCTCATACTGTTAATTTACGTAGGAAATAATTCTCCTATGTATGGGAAAATCACAGAAATTTGAAGTGGAGCAAATTCTAACAATATCACATGATTTAAGTAGCAAAGAAGAAATCATAAGGAGTGTAAAAGAGAATATTAATCCAACTATGCAAGATGCTAATTCTGGATAAACACTGTGTTTAAGATGTATGAATTTTCAAAACATTCAAATTTTTAAAATTATCATTTCCACAATTTTACTGAAGCTATGAATGCAATGTATGAGATCATTAGTTTATGTTTTAAATTTTTTTAAACTTTCTATATTCATGTTTTCATAGTAGTTTCAGAGAATAATTCTGAAAGATAAAGATAAAAAAAATGTTCAATTAGTTTAAGTAACAGGGAAATTTTGACCCACTCTTTTTCTATCTTACATTTACTGGCAAAATTGGTTTGTTAAATAACTTGGAATGGAATAAGAAAGATTGCAATTATGCACCTGACCTTATTGGAAGCAGTGATATGCTCAGTTAGGAAAATATATCAGGAACACATAAAGGGAGGACATACTATTTGCAAGTTCTAGGCTGGTATTGAAGAATCCTTAAATATTTCAAGAGTTTATTATTTTGCCTAGAATAAAAATATGTAAATTTACACACTTTGAACACTTGAGATACTACTTAAAAGGTACTTTAATTCATCTCAAGACTTCCATTTGCAATTTGTTGTTTTACTGGCAAAAACATGAAAAAGTGATGCTATTTTAAATCAATAAATTATGAGCTTTGAATTCCATGTGAAAAAAGTAGGACCAATGCAAAAGCTGCTTATCTCCAGAGTCAGAGATCAGAGCCATCAAAATTATATAAGCATAACTAAAACATAATTAAAAGACATCTTTTTGAGTCCTGCCAAGATTTATTTCAGGACAATTATTCAAAACTTTTCAGAAAAGTAAACTGGAGGTAGACAGGGAACACAATATCTTGAACTGAGTAGAGTTGAAAACATGTAAATATGTGCTATGCAGTTAATGCACTTCTTAGAAATTCATAGAACTGGTATCTAAGAAAGGTATAGTCAATAATCTAAGCTTTTAGTCTCAAGAAGCTAATAAAGAGGAGCAAACCTAACTCCAGGTAAAACAGAGATGAAAAAATAAGAGAAGAAATCAATGAAAACAGAAGGAAAAAAAAATCAATAAAAGCAAAAGTTGTATTTTTGTAAAGAAAACTTCAATAACTTACTAACTAAGGTACTAGCTGCGCCAAGAAGGAGGATCATACAGATGACCACATCAGGCATGAAGGAGAGGATGTCACCACAGATGCCACCAACATTAAGAAAACATTCAGTGTATCATAACAACTATGCCAACCCATTCACAATTTAGATGAATTGGGCGAATTCTTTGAAAAATTAAGCTATAAAATGGGCTCCAGAAAAAAAAAAACAACAGAAAATCTGATTATACTATTACAAAATTGAATTTGTGATTTAACATCTTGTCACTGAGACAAAACAAGGCAGACTCAGGTGGCTTTAGGGTGAATTCTATTAAACATTTAAGAGACAGTAAAATTGACCACAGAAACTATTAAGAGAGACGGGAAAAAGAACCCATTATGAGTCCAGCATTACCCTGCTATGGGAACCCAAGATGAGCAGTGATTCTAGACCAGTCTCTCTCAGAGCAGGATCAGGGTTCTTAATAGTATTAGCAAACAGACTCAGCGACAGGGAAGGAGGACTGTATGCCATGACCCATTTTAACACAAGGCTGGTCTGACACAGGCAAATACCCTCAATGTGATGAACCATACTCAAGGACTTTAAAAGGCCTCCTGGGAGTTTAAGAGATTCAGAAAACTCCCACGACCCAGCAGACATCCATGGCACCTGCAGCCCCTATACTTATATGTGAGAGACCGAGAGCGTTTCCAGGATTGGCAATGGCCAGAGCATCTCCGTCTCCTTCTTCAACCCAATCGACCAATGGGCGTGTCAGCACAGAGGAGAGGACGGGGGTGAAGGCATGGCCGCTGAAGGGGGAAGGCAAGTGTCCCCAGGGCAGGTGGCATGAGCTCATGCTCAGAGACTCTAAGGAACCCAGTGACCTTCCAGAATGAGAGAGTTGAGAGGCAGAGGCCGAGGCCAACACGCAAAACTCAGCTGAATTTTTATATCTCAGGAATGATCCATCTGAAAATGAAGTCAAGAAAACCACAGAATAACTAAACCTACGAATAAATTTGAGAAGTGCTGTATGCTACAAATGAAAGAAATAAATTTTCTTAAAATTTGCAGAGAGAAATCAAAAAGAAAAATAGAACATTCTCACTGAGTGGAAGATTGAAATCTCTTTAAACTGGTTTAGAGATTCAATGCAGCTGCTAACAAACACCAGCATGTTTTTCTACACAAGTTTACAAGCTGATTCCAAAATTTATATAGATAGGCAAAGAACTTCAGAAGAGTGAAAACATTTTTTTTTAAATTGGTAGAATGAATGAATCTGATGTAAATATTTATTATAAATTTTAATAATACCAATACAGTGTGGCAGCAGTTTTCAACAAAACTGCCAAAGCAACTCAATGAGGAAAGAAACACAGTGCTCTTGTTAATATGATGCTAGAACTGGGTGCCACACGCACAGTCCCAAACTTACTAGGCCCTTACTTAATATAATAAGAAATTTCAATATGTATCACAGACCCAAATGTAGGAGCTAGAATTATTTAACTTGTAGGAAGAAGTAAGGGAGAAAATCTTTGTGGCCTCACGTTAGGAAACGATTTATTAGCTGTAACACCAATTGCAAAAAGAAAGAAAGAAAAACTAGATAAACTAATAAATCTCTTTATAAGAAAACGCTAAAAACTGAAAAGACAAGCCACAGATTAGGAGACAATATTCCTAAATCTTATATTTCATGAAAAGACTTATTCCCAGGATTCATTCAGATCTCTTCGGCTCACTGACAGGATGAGGAATACAGTCCCACATGGGGAAAGGCCTGTGACCAAGGGTTCTCCACGAAAGTCTTAAAGAGCCACCAGTTGCCAGGCGAGGGCACCACGCCCGTCAAGGGCCACACACAACACAAGGCTCTTCTGAAAGGGCTGAGAAGTCGGTGCACATGCAGAGGAACTGAACCCAATCCATCCTGGACAGGAAGGTGACCTGATGTGGTCACCTTAGAAAACATTGGGGCAATTTCTTAAAGAGTTAAACACAACACTGTGACCAGCGATTCCACTCCTAGTTATCTACCAAGGAGAAATGAAAACCTACGGCCATGCCCCGCTCTGCACGTGGATTTTCAGGGTGGGATTCTTCATAACACCCAACCTGGAAACAGTCCACACGTGTGTCGGCTGTGCAAGGGAAAACAAGATGTGGCATGCACACACCGTGGAAAGGTGCTTCAAGTAAAAGAGCCACGGGTGGAGCCTGCACCAGCACGGATGATCTCAAAAACAGGAGACGAAGGTGGACAAAAGGGCTACCTATTACTCCACTCCTCTGAAACTTCCAGAAATAGCATACCTTGTAGGAGACAGAAGCTAGTCAAGGCTGCCCAAGACTTAGCGCCGGAGAAGGACTAAATAACACAGGCATCAAGAAGCACTGTGGAACAATCCCAGTGTCAAAATCAGATCCTGTTGGTAGCTGCACCATAAATGCATTTACTACAAACCTTCACACTCTCTGCTCAACACTGGGTGAATGTCTGATGCTGTCTAGATGAGACCAACAACAAATCTGTCAAACATTTGTGTGGGAGGCAGACTTTTTGAAGACATGGAAAGCAGGAATCCTCCATAATGTATTCTTCTAACAGGTCCCAGGACTTGAACTTTTGATGGGGATGTAGTCAATTAAATGCGGACAGAGAGGAACTGAAGGTAAGGAGGCTGAAAGGCAAGGCTAAGGCTGCAAGGAATTAGGTTCAGAGCCAGAAATCAGCAAATAATTGAAAGAAAACTTGGACCTATTTGCCAAATACTATCGTGTGACACTAAACAATCAGTCCACTGACAGGAAACCTGAGAAACAATGCAACATTTTCACATCAACCTAGGGACTTTTTCAGCAATTCTAAATTTTTTTTCATGATTTTATGAAAAAAAAAAAATTCTTAAACAACTGGGGCTAAAAACAGAAAAAGCATCAAAACATTATAATAAAGGTTAAAAAGCCATAGTCATTCAGACCAAAAAAAAAAAAAAAAGGCTAGTCCATTCCTGATCCCTTAACAGGGCTGCTTGCAAAACCTTCCCTCAGGTAACTAAGACCTTCCACCCCATCTTGCTGCACACTATTCAGCCTTAATATGCTTCAGTTTTCTCTTCCATAAAACAGGTATAGTTAAAGGCATTCATAGAGAAGCTTAATTAATACATTGTTCAATATGGTGCAGACCACACAGTGCAGAACTGAATCTGCTACATTACTGTAACTAGGTCAGAAATGCTACCAAGTACCATTTATTATAGAAATACTAAGAGTCAGACAATATGTTAACAACTTATACCTTCTTTAATACCACCTTCTTGTGAGGTAGATTCTATTTCAGTCTCCACGAGACATGACCATAATAACCTTAGATAACTAAGATTCAGAAAAGTAAATTACCAACAGTCACAGACAAGCTGGGGTGTGAAGGAGGGACCCATTCTGAAGTTTTCAGTCCCCATCCATGGCCATCTTCCTTTTTACCTGACTCACTGATGTGCTCCCTGCTTTGATGCTCTATGAGCACTAGAGGATCATAAATTAACAGAAAACAAAACCATTATTAGTAACAATACTTGTATATCAATTTGCTGAAATACAGTACTGCCAGCTGGTATATTTGGAATCACATTTAAAAAGAAGGTAATCATGATCCATCAAAGTTAAGTGAATTGTAAAAGGTCACCCTGAGTACTGCTGGTGGGACTGGAATTCCTACCCAAACCGTCCCACCTGGTCTGGGCCGGCTCTCTACCAGCCCTGTGAATACCAATGATTCAAACCCAAGATGGCTACTGGCTGAACTTATTCTTCCTAAGGTCATTGATTCATTCATTGATTCATTGATTCATTCATTCATTCATTCTAATTAGGTACATATGACAGCAGAATGGGAGAGCAAGTGGCCATCCAATCACGCCTGCTGGGTGCTGGCTGCTGTTCTGTGTGTCTTGCGCTCAGTTGATCCTCACAACAGTCTAAGAAGGGATGAGCCTTTATCCTCCTCCTGAGGCTCAGATGAGGAAGACACCTGGTGCTAATGTGGCTGGTACCCTGGGCGCAAATCTTCCTGGATCTCAGTTTCCTTCCTCTGACACTACTGCTTCTTCCTCTTTCTGAGCCATCCACAGACAGGAATACTTATACTGACCTACTGCTTGATGAGTGGGGAACATCTCCCCAACCTGGGCTCTCCCCTTCCAGCACACATATGGCTCATGTTTCTGTTCAAGTGCCTTGTGACCTGGTGCCACGGCTCAATATTAGGAAATTATATAGAAGGATGCCAGTGTGGTGGTGCACACCTGTCAGTCCAGCTACTCAGGAGACCTAGGCAGAAGGGTGGCAAGTTCTAGGCCAGCTTGAGCAACTTAGACTCTGCCTCAAATTAAAAAATAAAAGGACCCCTCAGTTCAAAACAGAAAAGAATTTATAGAAGGAGTGTATAATCAGAATATAAAACATACTTACAGAGAGCTTATATAACAAGTTTGATTTTCTTACCACAAACAATATTCACTAAAATTGGAAGACATTGACATTTGGTGAGATGGTTTATGTGTAAAGTTAAGAAATTTTAAAATGCTCTAGATATGAGCAACATTCTGGCTGCAGTGAAACCTGACCAAGTCTTCCAATATCTAATGAAGAATCATACTTTGCATTTTTTTCTGTTTATGAAAGTGAATTATGACAAAACTGACTGCACTAGTAAAAACAGGTCAATAGAAGTTGAAAACTAAAGATGATCTAAACTCAGGCAAATTTTCACTTAAAAAGTATTCAGCTAAAGTAGCAGTTCTACACACAATTTTGTTTGGGGAAGTTTGTTGCAATGCATGAGTATTTTCCCATCCATCAGTTCATGCATCATCCATCCACCCATCCCTCTGTCCTTCTAAGTACGCCATTCACTGCTGAAGGACACAGAATCACTCTCCTACTAGGAGCTCATGGAAGGACCATGTGGATGTACAAAATATAGTTCAGACAGCCGTACATGTAACAAGTACCAACCTCGGGCATGCAGAATAAACAAAGGGCATTGCCAACGCTGCTCTTTTTTAAAATTTCACTCTAAGGTTCATTTTCTTGGTGTCTGGGCCCCCCAAAATTACACATAGAAACGTACATATACTTTTATGGAGAAAGTGTTCATAGTTTTCTTTTGAATCTTAAAGGCTTCTGTGACTCAAATACAAATTGTAAACATTTCTGTAATGCTTTTGGATCAACCAAAAAATGTAAGAAAGATGAACTGCAGGATACTAGGAAATCTTTGACTTAAAAACAAAAACACACAGATTTCATTAACAGAGAAGGTAAAGTATCTGAGTAATCTGAGTAGAAATGATCATCTTCATACAGTTAACCTAAGAGAAGATCACAAATGTAAAATGAGGCACCATCCTGTCAATTATTATGTGATTCTAAGAAGATGAAAACTGGCGTTTTCTAGCTTTCTAATGTCTCTATGACCAATTTCCTGTATTAAATATCCTCTGTTAGCAAACAGCAGTTTCTCTTCCTGACGACACCCTGATGAAGCCCATCAAACTCATGATGCTGAGCTCCTGCCACTTCAGTGAGGCCCACCGACACACACCACATTCTCTTAGGATAAAGTTTCAAAGAGGAAGATAATAATAAAAAGACTCACAAAACAAAGCCTCAACCTGATTTGTCTGGAAACTGAAAACAATAAGACTATAAATGTATTCCTGTTAATATATATCAAGTGTGACATTTCTCACAGAATACCTCCAGCAATTTCTGCCCTGTAGAGAGAAGTTTAAATCTACTTGTTTAAAGAAACTGTTTTCAAATATAGGCAAAACCTGCATGCTACTGTGTAATTAACATATTGTCATGATATTTATAATTAAAAGTAGACTTTCAAAGACCTCTGCCTGACGAAAATTTGGTAGTTTTTAATTATTCCCTTTTTAAAATTTTTAGTTGTAGTTGAACATGATACCTTTATTTTATTAATTTATTTTTATGTGGTGCTGAGGATTGAACCCAGTGCCCCACAAGTGCTGGACCAGCTCTCTACCACTGAGCCACAAACCCAGCCCTAACTATTCCTTGTTATTAAAAGTAACAAATCAACTTATAATAAACCAAAATTATCTAGGTGAGTCATTTGGCTAAATTTGGTAGATTTTTACTTTTTTGAAGAAAGAAGGGAATATGTGCGACAGGAGTGAAGGAAGAAATATATGGGAAAAAACAGCAAGGGATCTGGTAACGTTTCATAAATGTCTGGATACTGAGAGATCAGGATTAAAAGTGATAAAACAACAAAACTATTAAATTCCTGTAGCAAAAACTGATCAAGTATATGGGGAAATTGTTTCCTAAACTCAGAAAAAAACAGAGGCAAAAAATAAGGGGGCAGGTAGGGACAACCCAAAGATGTGATGCCACTGCATCTCATGTCACCCGTGACATTTCTAAGCCTCGTATAAATCCAAAATATACAGTTGGCTTCAAGCAAAACCCAAATGAATCATTGCTCTTAACTAAAAACTAAATACATACTGTGTTAAGTAAGTTTTTCATCCTGTAACATCATGCTTGTGTTCCACAGCAAATATTTTGGAATAAAATAAGCACAAAGACTTACAGAAGACCAAAGATACTGCTTTAAAAATTAAAAGTAAGCACACTGCGTAACACTGTTATAATATTTAAAAGGAGCCAGATTAAATTTCACAGAATTTTTACACATCTGTTATTAAAATCATTTTTTATGGCACTGCTGGTTAAAGTGAAGGTATTTACTGTCTGCGGTACTGTTAACACAATTCTTATATGAGTTTTCCTGTTTCTATGGTAACGTGAATTATAAGGTTCAATGAGGCCGGATTCAGTGATGTGTATTTTTCTGTTATTCAAGGTGAAAAGGAAATGAAACATTTCTAACATTCATAAACGGCAGCAAATGTCTGAATTCCATTTGGAGATAAGATGATAATTACTAAAGTAATTAGAATTCTTCCTGGATGGAATTATTTTGCCCACAGTGGAAATTTACATTTGGGAATGAAAGCAGGGGCCGGTGTACATTCAGCATCAGTAATTAATTACAACCAAAACCAGGTCGCCGTTCTGATACCCTGGAACAGACTACCTCCGCTTCCGCCGCTGCCTACTATATGAAAGGAAACTGGTCCCCGCCCCCATCCCTGAAGTCAGAAAGATAAAGTGGGTGAAATCATTTTATTCAAGAGAAAATCCAATTACAGAAATAATCAACTTTTCCCTCTTGCTTTATTTTTTCATATTTGAAAGGGCATTCACATTAGCAGAACCAATTAAACGAATATCAGGACAGGGCACAAAACTACAGAGTTGGGCAAGTTTCTTAAATCTTTTAAAATTAAACTTTCAAAAAACCACTTATTGAAATTTGAGAGACTTAAATCCAAAGCATAGCTCTCATTCTGGAAAGCACAAATGGAAAATGACTAACCATCAGGACTCAGGAAGAAATAATTTATAAAATTATAAAGACAATGCAGTTGGCCCTAGTCTCCAGTTTACTAGTAGGAAGAAATCGGGCAAATTATTACTTTTTTTTTTAAATTGGGGATTGAACCCAGGGGTGCTCTACCACTGAGATGTACTCCAGCACTTTCTATCTTTTGAGATGGGGCCTTGCCAAGTTGCTAAGGCTGGCCTCAACCTGCAACCTTCCTGCCTCAGTCTCCTCAGTGTCTGGGGTTCTGGGCCCTTGCCCTGTGCCCAGCCACATCATCACTTGTAATGGTGTGTTGCATCCAGAACTGGCACCTGGAGACACTGTACTCCAAGTCATGTGCCATTCTAAGGTACGATCTGTACGGCACCATCACCCTGCTACTGGTAGACACATACAAATGGGAATGAGTGTGTGCACGTTTGCACACACATAAGGAGAGATGAGATGTTACACCTGAGTGATAGAAATGAAAAATTCTCTAAATCAAACACAGAATGCTTCATTATTACTTTCTTTATTACTTATTAGTTGAACTCACTTTGTTTTTTAACTCAGTTGATCCTGATCAGGTCAGAGGCTGGTAAAGTAGAGCTCCTATGCCAAATCTAACTGATGTCTATTTTATACATAAACTTTTTGGGGCACGCCTTGCTCATTCATTTACATGCTGTCTGCTGCAGTTCCAAGTGAGAGCTGAGTGGATGTGACAGTTGCCACAGAGACCACATGGCCCAGAGAACCAGAAACACTGGCCGTCTGCCGAGCCTCCAACCAACCTGGTCCAGGACTCTGGTCTTGGACATATGCTCCCAGGGACCTTGCAGGGTGAACTTGAGGGGCAGTGGCACACACGGCTCTCTAGACCTGCTCTCTGAGTGACCTCCTGAGACACCATCTCAGCACCTTTCTGGAGTATGCACCTGGGCCCCGCTCTGATGGACTTTCCCCGGGCACCTTACTTCACCCCGTTCCCTTGGTACTCCTGCGACATCCCATGAGGATCCGCAGGGTGCTTCTCCCCTTGGATCCTTGTCTCAGCCTCCGAGGAGCTCCACGCCCTGGTGGACAAGCTGACCCATGCTCATGCCCACTGTGGCAACGAGGCCGCATCCCCCCAGGAAGCCGAGCTGGGCAGAGGTGCTCCCAGAACTGGGGCGACGTGCAGGGGGAGCCGAGAAGGGCGGGGAACCGAATCCACACACCCAATGAAGCAAGTCTGTGTGCCTACTTAGTGGTGATAGTGATCAGTCTTTGCTGTGACTGATGTCAACATGAATAGTCTAAGTCCTGGAAGTTAAACAGCGGCAGAGGAGGCAGCCGGGCTTCACAGGGCTTTATACACAACGAGGTTCTTCTGGGGGAAAGTCTGGACAGACCTTATGAAGAAGCACGAGATGACCAAGCTGCTTACGATGATGGCATCACTTTCTAAGTGAACATTTTTTTAAAAAGTGTGATGAGCGTTCCTGCCCCTTAAATTTCTATATCTACGCATAATGAGAATGGCGAGACGGAGTGACGCTTACATTAAATGACATGAGTTCATGTGCAGAGCTTAGTTAAAATGTGGGGGAGCAGGTACCCCTAGAGGCTGGGGAGCTGGGCAAGAGCTGTGGGGCGTCTGTGACGCCAGGTCACTGCTGCTCAACTCTGCTTGAAGACGGTGACCCCATCATTCCAAATTTATTTACTAAGCGGATGACACGCTCTCCAGCGGCCCTCAGTCGTGAGCATCCATGAGGACGTCTGTTGCCACAGAGAACTCCCATGACGCGCCTGTTCATCAGACACCCGGCTTGATGTCAAGGGCCTGTGACGCTTTAGGACACGGCTTCCTGGGTGCCTGTCGGCTGCAGTTGTTCCAGCTCCTACGTCCACACAGCCACCTGGCGCTGCCCAAGATGGGCTTCACTGACCTGCATGCGCTCCCCAGCTCCCGCGCACCCCACTTGCTTCCTGCCACCCAGCCGCTTGGGGTGGCAGCCTGCTTCCCACACTCCTTGTCAGCAGCCATGCTGGTGGGAGCAGATCCCAAACCAAGAAGCACTGCGAACCTCAAGAACAAAGCCACCCTCAGGGAGCATCAGGACACTACCTAGACCCCAGCCATCGTGAGGGATCAGCGCGGCCTCAGTCACAGACTCACTAGCACACTGACATTACGGCACTTCCTGACACCAGCCTCCCTGAATCTAGGAGAACAGGTGAGTCGGCGAATGCTCTTGAGTGCTTACTCTGCCAGGTGCTCTGTTAAGTGCTTCTCACATAGTGGCTTGTTAATCCCCAGAGAAGTCAATCACACTGCAAAATTTTTCCTCAATTTATAGATGCGGCAGCAGAAGCACAGAGAGGTTAAGGTACCTACCTAAGATCACACGACATTAAAGGTAAATCCTGGATCTGAGTCCTCACTGTCCATTTAGTGAGTCTGTGATCTGAAGTGATGAGCCGCCTCCCCTGATGGAGAGCTGTGGATACTGACTAGTGCTGGACACATTTGTTCCAAAAGGCCTCCTTTCCCTGAAACAGTGACCATCAGGTGCCTTTGTGCAGTGCCTTTGAGACCCTGGTCTAGATGCAGGAGAGCTGGCTGACAACCCCACCGCTGCTAAATGAAAACCCACTTAACGCCATCTTCACATGCTTCCTCCTTCAACACAGGTTCCTCTAGGGTTGCAGAGCAAGGGCACTGGGAGAAGGTCCCTCCTCCCAGGGGGACAGAGCCACTGTACAGCAGAGCTGCTCTGGGATTCGGACCTCGGGCTCCTGTGCTTTACCCACACATTTATCATTGAAGGCAAGGAGGAGAAGTACAGAACACCTCTCCACAGAGCCCACACCGGTGCCAACAGCCAACACAAAGTGAAAGATCAGATGCCAACAGGCTCGTTTTCAGTGGTGCTGAAACGAGGGAAAGAGGGGATCCTGGGAGACGAGAGCCATTAGTAGGCAGAACTCACCCCTGGCTCAGCAAGAACACAAAAAATCCTGTTAATGTTTAACACTTTACTGCATGTCCCGCATAAAAGTGCCATCGTTCTTGGCAGAGGAACCTTAGGAACATTTAGGAAACTCTAGTGGTCTCAAAGCAGAGGCACAAACCAAAGCACCTGTCAATCATGTGACTAGTCAGCACGGCCACTGAGGCCCTGGAAGGGTCACTCACAAAGGGCCCTTTCTCTACACTATCTCTATCAGCATAGAGTTGGCATCATGGCGTCCCTTTCAAAATTCACGTTGAAACTGAATCTCCAGTGCTACAGCATGCAGAGGTGTGCCTTCGGTTTCAGGACGGGGCAAGGTCCTGAGGATCAGCATTGGTTAAGGGACTCCAGTTGAAGGAGGCCATCTCTCTTGCTGTCTCTTCTGCCACATGGGAACACCTAGATGGCATCACCTGTGAGAAATGCGACTTCACTAGACCCCAACCTGCAGTGCCTTGAACTTGAACTTGTTAATCCCTGGAACCATGAGAAATAAATTACTATTGTGTATGAACTACCTGAATCAGGTTATTTTGTTAGCAGCACAAATTAATTATGAGACTAAAACATCAAAACAACCCTATAAAAGCGGGTGATATGTTTACTTTGCAGAGGTTCAGAAAGGCAAAGTTTTGCAAGGAGGAATCAGAAGTTGAACGCTAACTCCTGCCTCTCAACACTGCTGATTCAGGCTGGGGGGGCCCAGAGGTAGAGGCTAGAATGTGTGGGGCCCTGGGTTCCATCTCCAGTACCATGAGAGAAAAAATTGCTAACAGTCCTCGCAAATCATTTAAAATAATAATTAATGATTTTATTATTGATTACAATTTATGAAGATTAATTAGAACATAATTAATATGCTAGTATTAATTTTTGCATGCACAGACGACTTTTGGTTTATGATCTGAGAGAACCTAAAGTCCAACGTTTTGCCTGTGACCACCAGTGTACACACACTGCAAGGGTGTGAACGCACCCGAAAGGTCTACAGGGTGAAGGCTTGATGTAAAGATGGTGGACTGACCCAAGTGTTTCTGTCAGCTTTTTCATGACTGGGACCAAAGACCTGACAAGAACAATCAGAGGAGAAGAAGTTCATTTGGGGCTCAACAGAGGGCTCAGTCCATAGATGGTAGACTTCATAGCTGTGGGCCCTAGATGAGGAGGAAGAAGCGACTCAAGACATGGCACCAGGAAGCAGAGGGTTCAACTGCCCAGAGTCACACCCTCAGGGGGTGACATCCACCTCCTCCAGGCACACCCCCCCCCTGCCTACAGCCAACAACCAGTTACTTCAGAGCAGTGGACTGACCCATCATTAGGTTTCACCTCTGCCTGGCTCAGCACCATCCCTGGGCCAGGGCCTGTTTAAGTGCTTTGCACACACACACTCATTTAATCCTCAACATGGTGGGTATTCTATAATCTCTATTTTTTAAAAAAATATTTTTTTTTTGTTGAAGCTCAAAGAGGTTACATGACATCCCCCAGGTCACAAAGTTAGTAGGTATCAGTGGTGCGATCTGAATCTAGCAGTGTGGTTCCAAATGATGAGCTCATTGCTCAGGACTGTGTGACCTCCAGGTAAATAAACATAACTCAAGTCATCACGCATAAGTGAGAGCTTTAGAAAACAGACCCCACGACACAGTGTGCAGGAGGCAGAGATGCAAGAGGTGAAATCAATACCTTCTTAAGCCAACATGTATACGATATCATTTCGACATGTAGTCAATATAAAAACTAATGGGAAATGTTAAATTTATTTATATAATATATATATATATATATATATATATAAAGACTTGAAATCTGGCATGTAATTCATACCTATGCCACATCTCAATCTGGACTATCCACATTCCACACGCTCATCAGACACGTGCCACAGGACTGGGTGGCCCAGTACAGGCAGGAGCAAACACTCTCAGCAGGAGGAGAAGCATGACGAGGCATTCAGGTAAAAACCACCAAGCCCCGCCACCATGGGCCTGGTGCACACAGACAGGAGCCCTGGGCTCCAGCGAAGGGCAGAAGCAGCATCAAGAGCAGCAGCTAAAAGTTGACACCTCAGGTTTTGCGGGGAGGAGCAAGGCTTTCACAGCTGGACATCAGGGAGAAGATTCTGGAGAGAACTTTCGAACCGAGCACAAGACAACGTTGATCTCTGTGACAGGCAGGGGCAGAGGGGAAGCGGCAGGAGGAGGAGCACAACCCCTGGAAGTGTGATGGACTGGGGCGAAGGCTGGGTGGAGGCGGTTGGTGGTGGGAAGAGGTGGACACGAAAAGCAGGGAAGCCAGACAACGCCAGGGTTCCAGTCCTGGAAGTGACCCAAAAGAGAAGGAGGCCATTAGCCCACATACCTACCCAGTGCGGACAGACGGGAGACAGGTGACATCCAGAGTTCATCTCCCAGGGCTGGAGGCCCAGGGCTGCTGAAGAAGTGCCCGCAGAGAAGCAGAGGGGAGGTGTGGTGGGGGCAGGGAGGCTGGAAAGAGGCATGAAGTTCTAAGATAAGCCAGAGGGCAGATGAGTGTGCGGCTGGATTTAATGAGGGAAGAAGCCACCGCAATCTCAGAATGGATTAAGACCGGGACACTTAGACTCGAAATTTTCCCTGGTAGTGGAAAAAATTGAAGAGAGAAAAATACTGCAGAAGAAGAGGGGGAAAAATAAGAAAAATACTTTCACCAGGAAGCTCTGAACTTTCTAGTTGAGCATTATTTTCTTTATCAGGTTCAAAATGCACACCAAACCCCCTCTACTCTTGGATTACATGCACGCTTCAAAAATAATTTCCACATTAAAGATTTGAAAAGGAAATACAAGAAGCTAACACTGTTTCAAAATAATTTCTCAAAATTGACTTTACTGATGATCACAAAACAGAAAGGAAATTTAACTATAATAATGTGATTTTGCAACTATCCACAAATATGGTAGCCCAGAGATAATACTGAACATCAAGTTCCTATATGTCAAAAATTAAAAATGCTACCAAAAACTTTTATCAAATGATCCAATACCAAATGTGCTAAGTATTTCTATGCTAAGTGGTAAGACATCTTAAGAAAAAATTGAAATAACAAGAAAAACAAATATCATTTTCATACTATCAGTGATAAAAACCCAACATAGAAATTTGATACACAAATTTGTATAAAATTGGAAATTGTTTAAAGGCGTTAGATATAGATGGACACAACACAATGCCTTTATTTTTATGTGGTGCTGAGGATTGAACCCGGGTCCCGCCCGTGCTAGGCGAACGCTCTACCGCTGAGCCACAATCCCAGCGCCACATTACATGATTTTAAGCTTGAGTTTTTTATTCAAACCTTCTGTTTCGATTACTTTTTACAAATTCAAATCTGCTGATGGTGTGCATATTCCCAATCAATACAACAGCGTGAGATTCCATACCGGCAGGACACCTGCTAACATCTTTTATTCGTGTACGTGTTCTCCGTGCAAAGCAATTATATTATTTCAAATATTTTAAAATGTTTTCTATTACTGCCTAACATAACTGCAGGTTACCTAACAAATCATCACATTCCTTTCGCACTCTGTCTAAATCTATGAGAAAGAGACTTACTTGTGGTGGTGTGTACAGAAGTCAATAGTAGCTTCCAAGTCATCTCAGCCTGGTTTACTTGCAACTGATTGCAGATGTGAGAACACAGCTTCCTACCAAATGCAGGAGAAAGGTAGGCAGGCAGAGATTTGGTTTGTTATCCCTCTCTGCAGCTCCTCACCCGCAGGTGAGGGCATGAAGGTACGTGAGGGCACGAGGCTTCAGAGGGGTGCGAGAAATGAGGTGCCTGTCACATTCTTCTACATTTACTGAAACGACAGTTGTTTAGGTACAACCTGTAATAGCAGCTGGTAAATCTGAAAAGTAATGAATTTCTGTACATTAACTCCAGGTCACATCTTACGGATAGATGACGTCACATCTTCCCAGTACAAGCATTTGAGGAAAGAAAGGCTAGTTTTGAAGATTAATAAAGAAATATTACTTTAGAAACTGAGACAATGATCCAAAGCATAAGATGGTTTAATGTACCTAAAACGATTTGTTGACGTAGTCCTCAAGCAAATAAGCATCAATAGTGAGGCAACTGGAGCCACCTGCATCTATAATTTACATGACATGAAATATTAACTGGAGCAAGCAACTAACTGTTAATAGCTTATTATGTATTCCACCTCGTTCTCATCTCACTTTTCACAGTGACGTTGACTACTCAACAAAAACAACATCGGATCTCAACTTGACTGACATTCATCTCACAGAGAACAGTGGCACACTCAGGTTTATCACGGGGACTCAGGCCTTTAGACCATTATTGCTTTATGACTGAAAAATGAGTGACTTAAGACAAAAAGCTCAACATCCTTAAACTTCATTTCTATTCATTCTCTAATAAATACCATCTGCTGTGTACTTTAGGGATATAATACCCCTCAAAAACTCCATCGTATTATGAGAACTGGCACCAAGTTGATCTGAAATGCATATTTGAACAGATGTGTTTAAATTACATCTCCGTCTATCCACATGCATAAATTCAGAGCAAGCGTGTTTTGATTTAAAATGCATAAAAAAAGGGATTTGGAGATGCATCAAAAGTGAACAGCATCTCAACGGATCAAGGCTCACATTACGAAAGGTCATTACTAAAAATAAAGTCTGCATTTATTAAGGGTTGCACCGGGGGGATGTTCATGGGAACTGACTTAATGTTTGCTGCACAAAATCAGCCACTGAAGCTATACTAATTTTTTATAACTCTTCATGTAAGACATTAAAACTGTCATGCATGAACAGAAAAAAATGGGGTAGCAGACATCAAAAGAGAAAATCACACAGCGTGTCTTCTGACTGACATTGGTTTATATGGTTCAGTCCTCCGTGTTTCAACCACATTTTTGCATTATCTCTCCCTTTTTTTTGCCTAACACTAACTCATTCAGAATGTAATATTGTTCAGAAATCATATTTTTAAGATATCCTTTCAAAAATTAAAATTGATCAAATCCTTTTGGAACCACAAAGTGCATTAATGTTTAGCAAGAAACTAAACATACAAAAATATACAGATATAAAAGTATCTGACCTCTACCTGTCCTTTCTGTTTTATAAAGTGATCATTCCAAGCTGGATTCTCTCAGTGGCTGCGATTCTCCTCAGGTTAACAGTGTAAGAACAAGAAAACCAACTGCTGAGTGAAATTAGGGGTAGCCACGTGACCAACATGGACTAAGCTCATGCCACTTACATGAGACATGTATAAGCCCCTTCAGAAGACTCAGCTCTCAACTGAGAGGCTGAATGTGAGGATAAATGTACACTACTAATTCCTGAGTATTCATTGCTAAATCATGCTATTACTACTGCTGGGTATACCAGATAATATTTTCTTTAATCATAGGTGAGAAAAGTAAGGGTTAAATATAAAACAAGGAAAAGCTCTTTAGATTGACCATCTTTCAAATTCACCTTTGTGGTATTGTGCTCTGTAAGGGCAGTTTGAGAAAAAAGAGATGGCCATGTCAAAGGAGTTTCAGATGTGTCCAACACGGAGATCTCTGAAATGCAAGAAGAAAATCAACATTTGCAGAGCATATCTAGTCTCTTAAGATGTAGATTTATGCTCTACTTTTACTGATATTCAGAAATTTCTGTGAAGCTTGAATTAATTAACCAAGGAATTGTAATAACACAGGAATATCGCTGTAGAAATTTTTAATTAAAACCCTAACTATCTTCTGGGTTTATGTGCTGTGCTGATTTTTCCGTTCCAGCCCTGGCCACTCCCGCTTTCTCTGTGCTGCTGGGTGCACAGGAGGCTGGACCCCACAGAGTGGGTCACAGGGGCATCAGACCTTGCACAGTTCCACCCACTGAACTTCCTTTCCCTTTTTCAGACCCCATGCTTTCTGGCCTGGGCCTCCACACATATAGCACTTTTTCTTACTGCTCTTCTGAGTCTATTTGACTGGACTAGCTTCTGCTCTATTCAGACCTCAAAGAGCTTTCTTCTAGAACATCCTTGAATTTAAACTTTACTCTGTGCTTTTTTCAAGCAGCTAAACCCTCTGTATTTTCTAATGTTCTATCACAATTGCTTATTACTTGTTTTATTTCCCCCACTAAGACTCAAGTCCTTTGAGGACAGTGACCATGTCTGTCTCTCATGCCACACATTCCGGGGGTCCAGAGCTCAGTGCCTGGCACAGAAGAGGTGTTTCATACACACATAAGTCAATGGAAGACTTCAAAGTTCCTTTGTAAGGAAGAAAAATCAATTCCCATAAATAATATCTACTGAGATGTGACTCTCAATTTTTTATCTGGGATAGTTGAAATTAAATATTAATGTAATACATTTCATATTTTAAGATAAATGTAAATTGCATAATAAGCCTTCAAAGCAATTAACAAACTAAGGACGAACTACTGGAGAACGAACCAGTTTGAACAAGGCCATTAACTAGAGCTGAACTGTCCAACACAATAGGAGCTAACTACACGAGGCTATCCAAATTAAAGTGAGCTGAAAACAAAGTTAACGCTTCAGTTCCTCAGTTGTCCTAGATACCTTTCAGGTGCCCAACAGCCAGCATACCATATTTGACAGCATCGATGTAGAATATTTCCATCCTTGTGCAAAGTTCTACTGGACGGCATTGTACAGGGAGTTGGCAACTGAAAGTGATAGAACTTAAAAACAAACCCTTAAATTTTCCTTTCCTCATTTTATAAAAGTGAAATACCCAATTACCATGAAGAGTGAATGAAATGATGCTCAAAAACACCTGCTCTTTGTCTAACACACGAGGGAGGATCAAATCAGCACCCTTCCTCTCCTCTCATAATGCAAAGGTACTCTGCTCAAACAACACATATCGTATGTTCCCCTCCTATTTATGTTCAGGGCTAAAACAGTGGTTTTCAGCTTATTCTGCAGGAAAGGGAAAGAGCTCGAATGGCCCTGTAGAGACATGGTGTTATAGGCCTCCTATGCTGACTCAACAAAAACAGCTTCAGATTTAATCCTTATATATGGAGCTTCCCCTTTAGATTTTTTTCCCCCATTAAAGAACTATCAATGAGGCAAAGCAAACAAACTTTAAAAATCCCCAAACCAACGTCCTGGAAGCTGTAACTTCAGGCAGGCATTGTGAACCCAAGCAGAAAGGCCCAGCACCATCTGACTCCCCAGCATCACCTCCTTCCCTACCATCCTTTAAATGTTCTACATGCACTGAGTTCAGGACACTGGAACAAACATCAGCAATCAATTCAAAAACAAGCAATTATTTTGAGTGGTTTTACTTGGCTTTGATGATTTGAGGAATTGACTAATTTCACTAATACTGCTAAGTTGCTATTTGTAAAGTCAAGGTCGAAATGGAAATGAGTAAAATTTGCCTGTTTAAACAGTTTTCATGGAACAACTACAGAGAAGATTTTCAAAGCAGTTGAAACAACACTAATTCATTACAATCTGAAGTGGAATCTGCTATGATGTGCTACAACTGATGGTGGCTAAAAAATACGTGAAACACAAAAAGGTTTAGATGAACAAATTACAAAGTTTGTGAAATATAAGCCTTTGTATTATTCCTCAGCAGGTATTTTGTAAAATATTCAAATATCATACATATGTCGAAAGTACATTTCATTCTCAGAATAACTTTCATCAGTTCTGTGAACTTTTGTTAAAAAAAAAAAAAAAGACTATCTTAACTCATCCCGCTACACAGTAGTTTGATGATTTAGTACTAGTACACTTTATGGGACCTTTTTTTTTTTTTTTTTCTCATGACCAAGACTGAATTTTTTCCTCAGATGGAGAACTGCCTAAAATCATTATTAAGAATCACTTGTAAGTTAGTTTTGCTACAGACTTAATAATGTTTCTTAAGAAATTCAACCTAAAATAAATTTTGCATTCTATATTTACAATAACAAAGTAAAATGTATTCTCCATTCCCACAAAAAATCGTAGCAGATATTTTCTGAGGTCACTTACAGCATATTTCAGATCTCAATGCAAATGCAAAGGAAATGTCCATATTTAAAAATCCATTGAACTGTGCCACTGAGAGAAGCTTACATCTATTTTCAATTGAAAGTGACTGATCTAATTGTAGAAATAGAAGAATCTAGTAGAATTCTATAAATGCCTTTCAGTTGATAAATACGCTTAGTTCAAATAATGATATGCTTTGATCACAAATTGATACTAACATTTGGCAGCATGCATCTGTGTTAAGAGACATTTTCAAAGGTGAAATACATAAAACCTCATTATTTATTAGCACTGAAAAATCAATATTAACAACTGATTTTGCTGATAGGGAATATTAAACTTTTTACTGCATTGAGTAAAATGTTATCCCAAACAAAGCAATCCCATTCTTAATAGCAAACCTATATTTTAATAAATCATATTAATATTTTCAATTTTATCAATACAAACGTGTTTTCCTTCTTTAAAATATACATGTATAAAAATACATACATATGCGAATGGGTTTGTGTGTGTAAAAAAATGTATGTGTTCAATTTTTTTTTTTTTTTAACCAAAGAAGCCTGCTGATTCCCAGACTAGATGCTTATCTAATGATCCTAATTAGCTTGAAATTCATGTAAAACCTTCCTCTCAAACATGAGTTATGCTCAAAACAAACTACGTAGATGCTGAATAATGTTCTAAACAGTAAACAAGACATCACTGTTCAGGAGATTCCCACAAGGCACCGGGCTGGATGTGTCTTATTTTCATGACAATCAGGATTTATTCTGAATAATTCTATAAAGAAAAGCTGAGTGGGTTTTAAACCACCCCAGTCTTCAACCTCAGACTCGGACTCTTGCTTACTGAAAAACTAACTCTTGAAGTCATGTTTAATTATACTTTGCCATGACTACTTGAGATTGCTTTAGATAGAGAGATACTAAAATAAAATCCATACAGAATCATAAGTATAAAGATCAATATGCACAAACATTAACAGAATAAATATTTCGATATGAAAAATTCTTAAATGCCATTTCAATTTTGTTCTATTTCACTATAATAAGCCCGGTAAAAGACAGTATCGCCTCATATGTGATGTGTAATAATCTACTGTACTGTAAACTTTGTAAATTAAAATATTTTTTTGAAGTAATTGAGTTTACAATTTACAAATAAGATTCCTAAAATGAATTTTCGTACCCTTGTGACCTTTTTTTTTTTTTTAGATAGGGAAAATGTCATATTTGACTTCTATAATTGTATTTATCAAGTCAAACCAAGATTGGTTATTTTTTAAAATACAAGCAACAAAAATAATTTGCTAAGATCAGGTTACTTTTTTCTTTGCACTTACCAGACTAGCTCGTCTGTGAGCTGCCTTAGTTGGCCACTTACTTGAAACTTAGCACGTGTAATTCCAAACATGGAGTTTTATTTTATAAATATTTTTTATTGAAAAGACTTGAAGGATGTTAAAGTCTCCTGTGAGAAGACATCGAAGGCTCAAAGGTAAGACTGGAGCTCTCAAGAGTGACGATGACAAAGCCAACACGTGGCTACAGAAGATGACATTGTCTCCACAGCCCAGAGGACAGAGACCACCTGGCAGCCCCAGAACTCCATCTCACCTTCAGAACCCAGCGTGGTTTGGCTTAATTTTCCGTAACTTCTTTCCAGATTCTGAAGACACATCTGCTGAGGAGTCTTGTTTCAGCAGCCGTGCTCTGGATCCCAGGCTTCTAGAACCTGAGCAGGGCACAGTCTTTGTCCCGTCTCCTCTCTTGCCTTGCAAGTCCCCTCATGATTCCAAGCGTGCTGTCCTTGCAGTGAAGGACCAGATCAACCCAGCTTGTCTTGTGGCTCCTCAAACCCTTTCTCTGGCTGGTTCCAGACATTTTCTGTTCCAAATTTCTACAAGGACAGGCTGTAGCTGCTGCTTTTTCTTCCTCACTTTTAATCTTCTGGTAAGCAGTCTATATCCTGGCTCCTGCCCCATCATGCTGATAAAATTCAGATCTCAGTCCCGGCAAATCCGCAAATGCTCCTTTCTGTCCTAATTCTACATGACCGACCTACCTACATTTGACACTACTGAACATCCACTGTAGCTGCCCATTTCACAAATGTACCGTGCAACTACATCCAAGCCAGATCTGGAGCAGTGCTGACGGCCTTGAGCCACCATCTGCAAGTGCAGTGAGGTGGGACAGAGGCAGCAGGGCCTGACCCACGAGGCAGGCAGGGAAGGTACCCAAGAAAGTGACACACCAGGGCCTCCTCTTGCAGCACTCCTTCCCTAGCTTGGCTTTCAGGCTGACTTGAAAACTATTCCAAGTGTTTCCTTCCTGAGGTTCTCTAAACCTCACAAAGCTGGTACCTTTGAAGTCTCTCCTCCACATCCAATGGCCCCTTCTCTCTCTCTTGAAATTTTTGGGTACCTTTTTTCCAATGATATCAATGGTTTCTGTTCACTAGAGTTAGAAAACCTGAGTTGATTTTAACTCATCTGTTGTGTTCTTTGGAACTAGTCAAGCATTAGCTTGGACATGTCCGCAGAGCTTGCAGTCCTCCCTATTTCCGCTGCCAGCTCGGAGCTCATCAGCAGACCCAGCACACAACTCAACGCCTCAGCCTGCTGGAAAACATGGTCGCTTATTCACTGACTGCCCCGAGTCTAAACACACAGGCGGGGCTTCTGAGCCCATCAAAATCTGGGTCCACCACAGTTCACCAGCCTGGCCTTCCACAACTTCCCAACTATACTCTCTTCAGAAACCCAACCACCTTCCAGAGTGGCACACTAATGCGCCCTGATGATCGTGCTGCAATTGGCATTGGGGACACCCTCACTGGAGGCACCCCTCCTATCCAGCCAAATGCAAAAGGCAGAAACTCTTAGGAGATGATCTTCAACGGAAACCATTTGTAAACATTTATTAAGTGACTACTACAGACCTGGCGTTATTTAAATGTTTGGAGTATTTTTTAAAAATTACTTAATTTTTACAACAAATTGATGAAGACCGGTATAATCAGACCCATTTGGGAGACCAGAGAACTGAACGGTTAAGTAACTTGTTAAGCAAAACTGGACAGAGCCCCAGCCCGCTTCTGAGCTTCTGGGGAGTAAAGAAATGAAATGGAACAGCTAAGGCTTCTTACCTGCAGCTCTCTCCAAAACTCATGCCAAGCCCACAGACACCATCCCGTCCTGCAGAGAAACCAAGAACCACAACTTCCCAACTATACTCCCAGCTACTGACAGGCGCAAAATGGGCTGGGAGGTTCTGAGCCTGAGACGAGGTTGGGCTGAGCCAGGTCCACAGGTTGTCAGCACAAGAACAGCACCAGGACGGCAGGAAGGAGGGGCTGAGGGGACAGGGCTGGCAGGAACCTCCACAGCAAGATGGCACGTCTCCAAATGGTCCCAGCGCATGGGCCCTGGCATGCGGGGCTCTGCTCCTGGCTAGTCCACCCAACTCCAATCTGGGTAACACTACACAAGGGTCTTGGGAGTGCTATCAAGGTCCCAGGTCAGGGGACATCTTAAGACAACCAGATTAACCCCATGTACTCCCTCCCACTGCTGGCTGGGGGAGTCAGAGACGGGCTCCGCTGGCCTGGAGGGAAGCCAGCCTCCGGGTGTAAACCACCAGGGAGCCACGTGGAAGGCACTCGGAGCTCCTCCAGGAGCTAAGGATGCTCCCAGCCAGCCCACCGGCAGGAACAGGCCACAAAACTGTCAGGATATGAATTCTGTCAATTCCCAGAGGACAGAGTCACCATCTGCAAGTGCAGTGAGGTGGGACAGAGGTGGCAGGGCCTGACCCAGTGCAGTGAGGTGGGACTGAGGTGGCAGGGCCTCATCCAGACCAATACCTTCATTCCAGAGCCATGAGACCCGGAGGAGAGGAACCCGCTGGTACTAGCCAGACTTCCATCCACACAGACGGAGATGACGTGTGGGTACTATCCTAAGCGCCTCAATTTGAGGCAAGAGATAACAAACATGCAGAGCATGAAATGGGGCAACTCCTCCTGCACCCTGGCTTTCAGTGACAGGGGACAGGCAGGAGATTCGATGGGCTCTTTCCCCCGCCCATCAGGGCGAGGGGATGACTTTTCAAAGTGCTCCCTTCTAAACTTTTTGAAAAAATTTCCCATATGCACACTTTGTTTCCCCTGTGGTGCTGGGGATTGAGCCCAGGGTGCCTTACTGCTGAGCCTCAAGGGCCCTCCCTTCTCTCTCTCTTTTTTTAAGCTGTAGTTGGACACAATACCTTTATTTATTTATTTTTTTATGTGGTGCTGAGGATCAGACCCAGTGCCTCGCACGAGCTAGGCAAGCGCTCTACCACTGAGCCACAGCCCCATCCTTTCTCATTTTTGAGACAAGTTCTTGATAAGTGGCTGAGGCTGGCCGTAGTCTTCTGCCTCAGTGTCGGAAGTGCTTGGATCATAGGGGTACTCTAAAACGTGGGACTGACGCTGCCACGTTACCTAAAAGTTGGGGAGACTGACCCCCGTGTCACCGCCTCATTCTTGAGGGTGAGTGTGCCCCCGACTCCCACTGCCTACTTTCACTCTTACAGCATCTCTCCTTTCTGTTCACGTTCATTCTAAGAGTGATCCACATTCAAACCAGAAAAAAAACAATGAGGGGCTGGGCTGGGGCTCAGTAGCAGAGCGCTTGCCTAGCATGTGTGAGGCACTGGGTTCAATCCCCGGCACCACACAAAAATACACAAGTAAAATAAAGGTATTGTGTCCATCTACAATTAAGAAAAAAGAAAAAGAAAAAGAAAAAGGAGCTTGAAGCCTCCAGTGAAATGCTGGATATAAGAAGCAAAAAGAAAAACGGTGCCAATCTCATTATCTCCACATTTTAAGTCTTGATCACCTAAAAGCGTAAGAACAATGAAGAGAAATCACAGGGCCCTACTATGTGCGTCTCCCTCTTCACCAACAAGCTGAAGCTGCAGTGTCATCCAGTTACGGCCTAGCAGGCACCTGCCACTAGCCATGTGACTCAGAGCCACTGTAAGTCTCTGTTTTTGAAAGTGCAAATCGAGGACAATACCCAGCCAGTAGATGGGACTTCACCCCCATAAAATCCATGCATCAAAACCCTAACCCCAAACACATCGCTCGCAGCCCCTGAGGTTGACAGGGGTCGTAGGGGCGGAACCTGGCCCCTAGCACTGGCACCCTAACAAGGAAAGGAAGACGCCAGAGAGATGGCTTCCTGTGCCACAGCGGAGGACAGGCCAAGGGAGGACACAGCGGGAAGGCGGCTGGTGCAGGTCAGTAGAAGGGCTCTCGCCAGAGACAGAACCTGCCCTTGCCCTGACCTGGGACTCCAGCCCCCAGAGCCCTCAGGCAACAAGCCTCTGTGGGCTCCCTGTGCAGCTGCAGTCTGGTGGCCGAGCAGACCGGCCAACCCCAGCTGAGCTCTGAAGATGAGTCCCGGTCACTGGCCCAGAGCAGACCCTGACCTGGGGCGCGCAGCACTGCTGGGATCCTAGGAGGCGAGTCAGACTTGGGGAGAGTGACCAAACGGGAAGCTCTTCCAGCAGTCCAGAAGGACTTACAGACCCAGGGCTGCCTGCACCCCTGTGCCCCAAGGTCCCCACCACTCGCCTCCTTCAGATGTCCTAGCACCCAGGCCACCGGGTCTCCCCTCTGCCCAGAGGACCTTCCCCATTCCTCCTCCACACCCCCAGCCCCCGGGTCCACCGGATGCCTTCCCGGCTCCTGTGTTCTCCATCCTACTTCCTCCCCTCTGGTCGTACTCAGCAGGGGTGGCCCAGACAGTTCCACCTCACAGTCCTGGCCAGGGCCTCCTGCGGACTGTGTGCCCTGTCCCTGACTGTTTTCCAGAACCAGGCTGACAATCAGTCTCCCTCGCTGTCCCACCACCTCTCATCTCCCTGCATTAGCACGTGCCTCAGTGTGCTGAAGGGAGGGGCGACAAGGTCCCACGCAGGGAGGAGGAGGAGCTGGCCAGCACATCCCTGCCACCTCAGGTTGATGAGCAGGGCACCTGAGGTGGCCTCGCTGGGAGGCCCCGTGTGGCTGCCGAGGACAGGTTAGGCAGTCAGCACGGAAACTGGGGTGAACTGACCCCATGGTGGCCGATGGCACGCTGCAGAGGGACTACAAAGGAGAGCGGAGCAGCGAGCCACAGAGAGGGCTCAACAGAGACCAACTGCCACGTTCTTTGGTGAGGTTCAAGCCAGATGTGAAGAGTGGGGGGTGCTGGAGGAGCCCGATGGGGTCAGGAGGAAGGACTCTGGGCTGCTGTGGGAGCCATGACCACAAGAGGACCACAGGTGCAGGCTGGGCAGAAGTCGAAGACCAGAGAACCGGGAGAGGCCCAGGGATGGGAGCACACAGGGCTGGGGCTCGCTGGGGAGTCTCCGGGCCCCTCGAGCAGCAAGTCACCACTGTGACCAGCAACGTACTGCATAAACTCGCTCCGATAACAGATCAAGATGACCAGATGACCTGAGTGTCTGGAGAGGAAACGTGTCCTCTGATAACATCCTAGCCGGCACGGCACAGGTGTCTGGGTCCACACGCAGGCATCTCCACCACCCTCCCCAGGGAATTCCTGGAACGTGCTCACGCAGCCGGCCTGCTCTCATGGGTTCAGTGGAACACCGACCGTGACTCGAGTACCGTAAGACCAAGAAAGAACAGACCATCAGGCACCAACAGATCACAGTCACTGGGTGGAAAGGTTCCAAGTTACCAAAGTGGGGAATTCTAGAACAAAGGTGAGCCTCGGAGTTTGCTTAACCAAATTCTCTCATTCCAAAGGTGGGACTCGGGATGGGGTTGTAGCTCAGTGGAAGAGCACTTGGCTAGCCTCTGTGAGGCACTGGAGTCAATTCTCAGCACCACATTGAATAAATACTATAAAAATAAAGGTCATCAACAACGAAAAAATATTTTTTAAAAAAGATGGGACTCAAGTGGAAGACAGAGTCATTTCTCCAATTCACCAATAAAACCTACTTCTTGCCTTCCAAATGTCTTCATTACCTATTTCAAATGAACTCCACAAAATGACCAAAATTTATAAGGATATGCAGTGAATTTACAGTGAACCTATAAAACAAATCGCAGATGTGCTCTATGCTAGTTTTATATTATCTGCCATTAGTATATTACTTGCCACAATATGACACATAGGTACTTAATTAATTTTAACTTGCTTCAATGGTCTCTACCTTGAAAAAATAAACATTACAGAAACGCCCTCTTTCTGTGATAGTTAGAAAATGAAACAACCCACATATTTAAGGACAAAGTATTTGAGGACAATGCAAAGACAGGAAGTAAACTCAAAACATCACATAACCTATAAAAAATGGTCTAACTCTATGGAATGATACTGAGTCATAGAAATGATGAGGAATGAATACGAATTAATAGGGATTCAGGTGTGAGTTCAGAGAACAACATAAACAGGTGAAACTTAATATTCATCGTATTCTTTCTTCTCTAAAGTCTAAGCCAACAGAAAAGCAAGCAGAGGAAGAGCCCGCTGTCAGGCAGTGGGGGAGGCAGCACTTTGTCGGGGCGCACTTCTCTGCAGCTAGAAACAGCGACGGGGACTTGTAACACCCCTCTAGTGCTCGGGTCCAAGCGCAGGGCTGGAGCACCCAACTACTCCAAGAACACCCTGGGACAGTCAGTGCAGTGGCCTGGAGAAGCAGCAGTCTGAATTCTGCCTTTGGTCACTTCATTTCATCGCTCATTACCTTCCCATCACCAAACAAATAAACAAATCAAAATCTACGTGTGGAAAGAGAAGCCAGAATGGATGGCAGAAAGTTCTAGATGAAGACAAATGGATCTTTCCCAACCTGTGCTGATGCGGAAGAAAGATCCTCAGATTTGCTTGGTTGGCCGAGGCTCGGGCCACGGGTCACCTCCCCCAACTTGTCTTTCTTTTCAAACTTCTCTTTGGTTTTCAAACTATGAAAATGGGCTAAGAGAGTACCTTTACCAGTGTAATGAACAGCCAGACACGTTTTTAATTAACTACTCTTACCCACCTGCTTTTGTACATGATTTTGTTTTTTTTCTTAAAGACTTATATCTGTTCTAGCTATTCTTTCTTATTTTTATTGTATTGAAGTAAGTTTTAAAGAATGAAAAGATGGATGAATATCCCTTCCTTTCTTCTTCTAGAACTTTCAGGGCATCCCTTCTCTTGCCATTTGGAAACATGTACAGCTGACCACATTAGACAAGTGTCCACCCCAGACCCTGGGTATCTGTCCTTACTAGCAATGAAAGGCATCTTTTTTCCAGGTAGTACTTGGGTAATGTAAGACCAGGTTTTCTACTACTCAGTACTTGATGAAGACGTCAACAGATGCGGAAGAATACGTGGTCTCTGGTCCCGTCTGAATCTGTTCTTGATTTAGTCGGGCTCTGAACACGCTGTGTGCTTGGACTTTTTCCTGCACGTGACCCAGCACCTCACCTGCAGCGAGGGAGAGGGAACAGTTCTCCTGGGGCCAGCGATGAGGACACGTGTGCTGTGAAGGGGTGGCAGGAGGAACTGTTGTGAGTCAGTCTCAGGAACGGCCAGCTGTGACCCTGCATGCAGACACGTCAGCCCTCCACATGCCTCAGTCCTGTAACTGATAGTACCTGGCCTCTCTGACTGGCTTCTAGAGAGCCTGGGTGACACACACTCCCGTCTAACGGTGTTTGGGACTGGAGGCCTGTGGCTGGGATAATGACCTTGACATTGGAATCTGCCTACAGTAATCGTGTCCTTTGGTTTCTTCAACTGCATTTTTTAAACTCCTACACCTCACATGTGTCTCTGTAAACTGCTTTGATTCCCGAGTGCAGAAAAACAAATTCTGTTAATACATCACAACTGCACAGGCCCATGTCACCTACCAAACTGCTCTGTACCGTGTCTCAGGAAAGAAAACTGCTAATGCTTGTTTTTTTGGTTTTTTTTAATTGACTCATCGCTAAAGTGAATCTTTATCTCATAACAGTGATGTGAAACACAGCAGATATCAACTAAGAGAAGCTGTATTTCTTCTTTTCTTGGTTAAAATATAACTGCCAAGCCTTGCTATTTTGTCATATCTTCACCTATTTACTTAAAAATTAATAAGAAAGGAAATGCCACATATTAAAATTCAACAGCAAGCCGAGGCTCCCCGAGACACAGAGCCAGGTACCAACAGGAGAGCCTGCGGTCACAGTCACCTGGGGCCCCTCCCCGTGAGGTTCTGCTCTGTACTGCACTCACTGTCAGACCAGGCACCCTCTCATCTGACCACCACACCCACACCCACACCCACACCCACACAGGGGCTTCAACTCAGGGCAAAAATGTATCCCAGGGGGCGACAACTTCCATTTGTTTGTGTATATATTTTTCAAAATAAAAAACTGCTACTATTGATGTCAAAGGCTAATGGTAGAAAAAATAAATAAATTATGAGTACAGAAATATTTACCTCCAAACATTATAAGAAAAAAGAATGTAAACAAACTGCTCTTCCCCTGTATTTTTCCTCATGCCTTCACCCTGAGATCACTCTTCCCACCGGTGTTTAACCCGAGCGATCTAATCAACAGGCAGAGAGTGATTAATGCTGATACGATGTGATTCCTGCTCTGCCCTCGCCCAGAATAGGCTGGACAGGCATGAGTTTCTGTGAACCATGAAGTGCTAAGGGTATGGACGAGGATGACGAAACAGAAAACAATGACGCCTTTCTCATTAAACCTCAGCAACAACGGCTAGAACTGAGCAGAGAGCACCAGGCACCAGCGCTTCCCACAGGCCCCCGAGATGACCAGGCAGGGCCTGAGTGGTATGCAGAACCTGAGGTCTGAACACAGCAAAAGGCACCAGGGCCCCAGGGCGCGGCCCTGGAGTCTGCAGGGACACCAGGAGGGAGAGCTTGACCTGAGGGGTCACCCCCGCCCTGTGCACACACACAAAAGCAGCTGGGCTTACTGGTAACGGCGTAGAGCTCGGCCAGCTGACCCAAGCCGGTGTCAGGTCTGAGCATGAGTCAAGTTCTTGACAACCTGAATCAACAGTGTGGGTGCAGTCAACCCGCCACTGAGCTGAGTTCCCGCCACAATCTATTGTTAGAATTAACTGAAACTGATTACATCTCTCAGGACTCTGGGCAGCAGCCAGTCCATGAGACTCTTAAACATAATTCACCCCCTGCAAATAATGCTCAAAATTAACTCTGTAACTAGGCATGAACCTGTAGAACAACTTGGAATAAACACTGTTTATTTTTATTTATTTTTAAGCTAACAGTAGGATGAGATAATGTTTAACACTATTTGAAGATCAAAGAGCTAATGCTGATTTTAAGTGTAAGTAAATTTCACACCAGCAAGGAGGAAGCAGCGTTGGTAATCATTACCCTTCTGCAGCCTGGCAGCTTGTCTAAAGAGTGCTGGTGTGTCTATCAGAAGCACATACAATTTCTGCTCAGGGACCACAACTGATGAAATTTCTTTCTAAACAAAATGTCTTCCTGTATTAGTCCTTTTTCTGTTGCTATAACAAAATAACTGAAGCTGACTAGTTTATAAAGAAAAGACTAGTTTATTTGGCTCATGACTTTGGTAGCTGGAGGGTCAAAACAGCACGACATCAGCTTCCTGGCAATGGATGCCTGGTTGTCTCACCACAAGGCAAAGAAGCAGAAAGAGAACTGGCTGTGTGCAGAAAGGAGTGGTCACATGGAGAGACAGGAAACAAGGGAGATTCAGGGGCCAGACTTGCTGTTCTGTTCTCAGGATACTGATGCCAAAGGCCCTCTGCTGGGCTCTATCTACTTCTTAAAGGTCCCTTCACCTTGACACCACCACCCTGGAGGCAGAGCTTCCAGCATGTGAGCATTTGGGGACACTAAACCATACACAAACAGCATCTGCACACTGGCCCGCCGGAGTCCCTTCATTTTGTTATTTTGTCATTTTGTTACTTCTTTTGCTTTAGGACCCCAAAGACCCTGGTCAGACACAAATTACACTTAAGAAAGATAATGTTCCAGGTATTTTCACCAACAACACTTTAATGGAAATGACGTTATATGAGATGAGCCACCAGGGACCAGGACTGCAGGTGTCCCAGGAAAGCGACGTTCACAAGAGGAAAGACTGGCATGTCGGGAGGGCTCAAACTACTGGGGGTGACTTGAAAACAAAGACCCCGACTGATGACATCGTTCCTGGTGGACATTCATGAGTGCACAGCTGTTCCAGGCACCCCACTCACCCATCCCCGGGAAATTCACCTGCTCCCTAACAGCACACATTAGAAAACTCGGAGAAAACAAAACAGGAAAATGCTTTTGCTGTTTTTCTTCCTCCGTACTGTTTCATGCATCTTAGAGTAAATGGTCCCCGAGTGTCGGATTCCACCAAACCTGCACCAGATTCCCATCTTCTAGGTGTTGATAGTGCCGTGATCCAGGTGGGGTGCACCAAGGTAGGCCAAGTCAGGAAATTTGATCAAGATCACAAATTTAAACCAGCTCAGCTGACCCTAGGCTGTGCTCCATTCCTGCATCACCACCATTCTGACTGCAATTACTACCACAAGAAGCCACGCTTGGGAGAACGTTCCAGTGGTACTTCACTTCTCCCAAGTGTCTGGGCTCACAGGATGGTGCCTTCAGCATTTTTCCTTTGGTCTTCATTTTTATTTAGATAATAGCATCTGTGACTCTGTTAGAGACCCCTTCTGTCAAAAACAAAAAAACAAAACAAAAAAAGCCACTGAAGATACAGGCTCTTGTCAGTAAAACCAACCAACTTCCCTACTTCCACTGACATTCTGAGTGAACAGACCTGGCCATAAACGTGAAAGGGAGGGGAAAAGTCCATGTCTCTGCGCTTCAGGTGGAAATGAAATCAGACAGTGCACGCCTTCTAAGCTTCTCCTCCCTGGACATGCTTGTGACCGTGCAAGGTGAACTGGCCAAAGCTATCTTACCTTCAAGCCCCCACTCTCTTTAGAAGAAGGAAAGAAAGTTCCTCAGACTTCTAACTACATCACTTAAAATACTGGTGTTAGAGAAGCATTTTTCCTCTGGAGATAAAGTATGTACTGGGTAACATGTATTTTATTGTTTGGGGTGTGGAAGGGAGACCATAACCACTGTGCAAATAGAACTGTCGGGGGCGGGGGAGCAAAAAGGTAAAAAACTAAGCAGGAAGACACTTTTAGGATTATTTCCTCAATGCTAGTAGAAATAAATTAAATGGCCATGTTGCTATTTAGCATCTCCTAGTGGCCTGCTGGCACATGAAGCATTCTGAAGCATGAGTTTAACTAGGCTCCATTTCGTCTACCAGAGTTTGGATAATGTTTCCTATGTACATCCAATTAATTGAGTAGGAAGGTTTTTTTTGTTGTTGTTGTTTTTAGGAAAAACAAAAAAAAATCACTGCAAGGCACAGAGTACGAGCCCATGTATTGAATCACCCACACCAGCACAACCACAGGCTGTGTGACAGCTGAGTGACCCTCAGAGCTTGTGGTAACAGTATCATTTACATTTCATACACCTACATCACTAATATCTGTGCTATGTAGCCTCAAGACTATCTTTTAATGCAAAATGAAATCCTGCCAGGAACTCTACATCTACACGCAGCACCTCACCCAGCAGCGTAAAGAATGCAACAGGGAAGCTCATTAGGGTCATGGGCTGTCTGTACAGTATTGGAACAAACAGGCACCCGTAGAAACCATGTCTCTTAAGACACAGAAAGAAAAGGGACAGTTCATGGATTAGGAAAATAGATACCAACTTATTAAAACAAAACAAAACATAACAAAAAGCCCACCCTAAAAAACAAGGAGCATGACAGGGGAGAGCACTAAGGAAATGGGCCATTTGCCACTAAAAAGCAAACCTTCTTCACATGACATCTCTGTACTTGAGGGTCGCAGACCACAGACCCGCCCTCCCTTCACACTCAAAATCCAAAAGTACTGATTAGAAACAAAAGTTTGTTGTGATCTAAATGAGTTCATTTTACCAAAAGCACCCAAGGACGACATCCCACCTGTACGGGAGCAGACCATCTGTGTGCCAGTGATCCCAGCCACTCAGAGGCGGCTGAGGCAAGCTCGAGAGCAGCCTGGGCAACCTACTGAGCACATCTCCAAATACAAAGGGATGGGGATGTAGCTCCGTGGTGTGGCCTAGCATGTGCGAGGCCCTGGGTTAAGCCCCAGTCCAGGAAAAGGAAAAAAAAAAAAAAGCATAAGCAATCCTTCCATTTTACATCAAATATAACTTTCAGTATATAGACAGGAGCTAATCCAAGACTTAATAAAAGGCAATTTCATTTTTATAAAAATACATTCTACTAAGGCGACATGAAGAAAACAGAAATCAACAAAAATTATAACATTACATGTTCATGTTTTAAACGATTTAATGAATTTTGGTTTTAGCACTTTGTTTCAGGCAAATTAGCAAGCAACTGCTTCATTTGGAATCATTTTTCCTTTATTTTTCTCAGCAGTTCTTTCATAAAAAAGGAAAAAAAAAACTATTTGCAAATACACCAGTGTAGAGTGCACAACCTAACTGCAGACACTTGACTGAATTATTAGGTGTATTCCCCTGGCTTGATATTATTTTCTGGAAACACTCTTGGATTCTGTGTTTAGCTACCTATGTAAGAAGTGCTATTAATCCACACCTCTCTAAAGAGGACAACATCCCAGCAATTTGTTTTGGGGAAGGTGGAAATTCACATTACCCTATTGCTATGCACCCACAGGCCCTCCTGTATGGCCCCACTGACTTCTGGCCCGCGCAAGCACAGAGGCCGAGGTCCCTTGCAGGTCTACATTAGCTTTGAGAAGGTGGACATTATTCTTATTCATACAAATGTCAAATTCCTGCTGCTCACCAAACCTAACAGCGTTCATAACCCCAGCCTACACCCTTGAAAACATCTCAGAAGGATTAGATTTTATAGTCTTTTAAATTAGGCACCCAAGAAAGGGAATTAAGAACAATTTTTGCTGCTAAACAGGGACAACAATGCAGTATGAAAGCTGATCATTTAAAAAATACAAAACAGCTCAGCGGAACAAGCTTGCTTACAAAAACAATAACAAATCACTGTCGTCCAGAGAAGAATTAACAAGCCAGCTCCGGGAAGAAAATACTGCTTTCTATTCTACTGAACATCATTATTTTGCTCTGAAGCACAGGCCTGTCCATGTGAGGTTCTGGAGGCAGGTGGCACCTACCAAGCCACACCCTAGGCACAGGCATCTCTGCCCACCACTCAGAGCCTGCACATTTAAATGACGCTGTTGTCACCTAGGACTGAATGTTATCAGGAGTCCTAAAAGCACCAGTTAGTTACTTGCAAGAGAAAAAGAAAGAAACCCAGTGGGCCGAACTGTCAACAGGAGATCAAACTTGCTGCTCAATGAAAACATGTCTCCAGGAAGAAACTCTAAGAAGTCAATATTTTGCCCACGATACAACTAAAAGACTGAATCACTAACAAGTGTATAAGAAAGAGTCATTACTGGGCAGCAGGATGAAAACATACTTTCTAAAGGATTTCCTTTGAGGGGTCTCATACGCACTTGGCAAGCGCTCTAGAGACACTGGCAGGAGCCTGTGCGAAGCCAGGTCTAACGTCAGAGAGAAACTAGGTGCTTGGCGTGTGATTATTAAATTCGTTCTTCTTAGGGGCAATTGCTAACTGCAACATGTGAAATTTTTAAAAGTTCATGTTGCAGTAGACACTCTGGTGGCTGTTAGGGTGAAGACATGCGATGTTCCCCAGAAGTTCATGTGTGAGATGTGCGAGGAAGTTCAGAGGTGAGAAGACGGGGTTGGGAGATCTTGGCCTAGGCAGCGCACCAGCCCCCGACAGGGTTACTGGAGGGTAACGGTGGGCAGGCAGAGTGTGGCTGGAGGTCCCTGGGCGTGCACTGGGGGTTTCCAGTTTTCCCTGGTGAGCAGAGTTCTCCCTGCCTTCCTGTTGCACGTTCTGAGCTGCTTTCCTCCCCCACCACACCTGTCCACCTGATGTTCTGCCCCACCTCAGGCACACGGCAACGGAGTCGGCTGTCTGTAGACTGAGACCTCTGAGACCAAAGTCAAAGAAACTTCTCCCTAAAATTGTTCTTGTCAAGTCTTTTGGGCGCAGTGGTGAAAAAGCCGACTAAAGCAATGGCCCCTCCATACCCATTCCCCTCTTCTTCCAGAAAAACAAATTCTGAGCTAGACACATAGATGCCTGGAATAGATGCTGTATTTCCAGGCTAGGAATGGCCAACGCCAACTAAGTGGAAGTGTCACGTACGACATCTGAGGTGGTAGGAGGGGGACGCACTAGCTGGCTAGAATGCAGCCTTGAGGGTCGGACTTTAAGCAGAGCCTGGGACTGGAGAGAGAAATTCCTGCTGAGGAGATCGGAACAACAAGACAGAATCCTAAGACCCTGGATACTCTGGACATGCCACTTGTAGTATTTTTTTTTTTATGTGAAAGAATAAAATATATCTTGTGTTAGAGTCTGTAAACAAGTCAGGATGGCGCCTGGTATTTTGCCAGGGGGAGTGGTTTGTGAGGTGGCGCCAGCGAGCCATTAAGTGTGGAGATTCCTTATGGGTTGACTGCTGTATCTAGTTTATGTTAATTAAGATAAACTGTGTGGAATGTATAAATACCTCTGTTGTCCTACAATAAACGGCTCCCACTCCTGCTGTATCAATGTACACAAGTTGATCGTCACCCCCCGTTTATTTTGCTGAAGCCGGACTGCGGCAATCTTGCTTGAGATAATATTTTATTTTTGGTCACTCGAAGCTCAAACAAATTAAATCTAAGGTGTGATACTCTAAACCTAAAACTATGGCCTCAGTTTAGCTGGGCGGCAGGTTACCAGGATTCACATTGCAGAATAGAAAGCTAATTATTGTAGTAGGCTAGCAAAATGCTAGGTCAAATCATCACCTGCTGAGACTCAGAAGGCCAACTAAGGGCTACGCCTATGTTGTAACAGTGTCAGGAGAGAGAAAGAATGTCAACCATCATAGGGATCCTTCTGATTGCACTTAGCAATGAGGAACCCATACTAGGGGCAAGCGGGTTACAGAAACTTAAAAAAATAAAACTTTAGCAGGGCACAGTGGGCCACTCCTGTAACCCCACTGCTTGGGAGACTTAGGCAGGAGAATCACAAATTCAAGGCCAGCGTGGGTGATATTAGCAAGACTGTCTCTCAAAAAAATAAAAGGATCTCTGTCTCTCCTCTCCCTCTCTCCCCCCCTCCCCCTCTCTCCCTCTCACACACACACACAGTCATTCCCTTAAAGACAGTTACCAAGTTTCACAAATCTCCTATGGTTAATCCCTAATGAGTGTCTGACAGTCTAGAACAAATAAATATTAGTCAAATAAATGTACAAGTTACGTCTTTGGGAAATTAATGATTCATGAAGATTTTATGGGATCTCACTTCCAGAATTTAAATTGGCCAGATCTGGGGAATCTGAGGTTCACTCTTTAAAAACAGTAACTGTGGTCCACCACCAGCCTTCTTCCTACCGTCCACTGTCGTCTTAGTAGCAGTGCCTGCCGCAAAGCCCAGGAGAACACGGAGGACTCCATGCTCCCTCGATGCCCTGCTGGTTCTCAGAAAGAACCCAAGGTCCTAGAGTCGAGCAAATAGGGAGGATGTGCCCCAGGAGCCTCCAACAGCACCAAGAGCCGACTCTCCTCGTGCCTGTGACAGGTGACGAGGACAGGCAGCGCTGGGAGCCAGGACTGCAGGGGGCTTGAGCTCCATCTGGATATTTGGCTTCCCGATTCTGGGGAAAAAAGGATAAGGAGGAAGACGACAGGAGGACTTTGGGGGAAAAAGCCCTGCAACTAAGCGTCCCCAGGGCATTGACTCTAAACAGGCAATTTTGTAATTCAAAACATCCTCCAGATTAAACCCTCATTGCTTGCTTTTACGGTTTTCTTCTTTTGGTCCAGTTCTCATGGGGCCTCTTTATCTCCCCTAACCCAGCAGCCCTCAGCCTGAGGGAGGGGGAGAGTTAAAGGGAGGGGAGGGAGGCAGGGGAGGGTGCATTAAGGCATGTGTAATGAGTCTTTTTGTTTTAAATATCTTTATTTTATTTATTTATTTTCATGTGGTGCTGAGGATCAAACCCAGTGCCTCATGCGTGCGAGGCCAGTGCTCTAGCACTGAGTCACACCCCAGCTCTAAGGCATGTATAATTTTAAAAGTTCTGATTGATTGCATGGTATCATTTTTACAAAGTTATCAGTTTCTACAGTTTCCAAACATTATCCACTCGGAAACAATCACAAATGACGATGAATAGAGTTCGCAGAGTTAGAGGCTAGAGGCCACCTCTGAACTCTGCCAGCTGTCGGCTCTGTGACTCTGGGCAAGTCACTTAACCTCTCCTTACCTATAAATAGGGGTGATAATATTTTCTAACAGGTGCAATTGTGGGGATTAAAGGAGTGAGGCCCTGCAAAGCACTTACCTCTTTGCTTTCAACATATTATAGGTTCAATTAATATTGCCTAATAAGTATGCTAGCTATTAGGCAGCAGGGGATCACGAAGACAAAGTCTCTAGAAGGAAAAGTGGGTTCCCTGAAAGGGAATATATCAGTTTCCCTGCAAGGAGCAGGATATTTTCTTGTTTATGAAAGAAAACACAGCTTTAATTAAAACAATGAAAATATCGCCCTGACTTACTCTTCTGGGTTCCCGAGTAACTGTTATTCATTCAACAAGTGCATGCTTCCCAGTTTCTTGATTTGGGGTCTCTTGTCAGCAGTGTAGAAAGGTGTGGTGGGGGCGGGGATGTCAGAGGACAACCCGAGTGCTATGCTAGGCATCGGGGACACAGCTGTCAACAGGAGACTGTGAAGACTTCTGAGTGTAGACCTAGGACACTGCAACTGCTTTTGAACCCCTGTGGTAGTTGGGAGAGAGAATAATTGGACTTTTTTCTTCTTCTTCTTAATCCCCAGAGCACCCGGCCCAGCGCTTGCTTGCAGGAGGTCACTCTGGTTGACAGGTGACCATTGGCACCTGCTGTTCCTAGAGCTGCACCGTCCCTTGGCTTCCCTGGAGCTATCCCTCCAAGGTCTCCCCCAACCTCCGGCTCTGCCTCTGGACCTGTCCAGAACCTTCCATCTCTCCAACTCGGGCTCCCTGCCCTGCTCTTCTCTGCCGCTCGTCTCCTTCCTCTGGATGACCTCGTCGTCCCCAGCTTTCTCCACTGCTCAGGTCCTGGTGACCCCCACCCCCGCCCTCGTCTCCCTCTGGCCCCCGGACCCTCCCTACGTGGCTTCCCAAGCTCCAGCCTGAGCGCAAGCCGGGCTTCGCCGCCCCAACGCCTCCTCCTCATTCCCCGTCTCGGTCACCCACATTGCCACGTCCTAAGACAGGGGACACCAAGGAGCCAGGTGGGGACCTGTGCGGCCCTCTTCAGCCCCGGTCGGGGGGAACGCCCTGCGCCTTGGCTGGATGCAGGTTCCTGCTGCATGGGACACAGGGCGCCCTGAGGGGACCAGGTGGGTGGCGATGGCTCTGAGCCGGGGCTCATCAGAGCCTGGCTAACTGCAGGGCCCTGCGCGGACCTCAGATGTGGCCTTCCTCCTGTGTGGGAGCGCTGTCGCCCGCCATCGCTGCAGGACCTCAGTTCCAGGCAGACAACCGCTACCTGTGCGGCCGGAACGGGGAGGAGCCATGGCAGAAACTAGGGCCAGTCCCTGCGGCTTGGCCCTGCGGCAGGCTTTTGGCCATTTGGAACCCGGACATTCACGCCATAAAACGCAGAGTCTGCAGCAACATGTGGGGGGCCGCATACGCCGCACGAGGAAAGCACCCCAAGACCAGAGAAGGGCTCACTGCACCACAGACGGAGGAGGGACCCTGGTGGCTGGGCCACAGCACTCAGGAGGGAAGTACCCCAAGATTAAAGGACCAGAGCTTCTGGTTTCTGAGAAGGAGAACACAGTCATATCCCAAAGAAAGGATTTAGGGTGGAAGGAGTTTGGGAATGATAGATTATTCTCTTGACCAAACTAGACACAAAATGGAAAGCTAGGCTGTCTGGAAGTCTGCTCACATTCAACCCGTGGACTAACTTTGGGGTAGTCCCCAAATCATATGGTATTAGCACAGGATGCCAAAATCTACCTGGCATATAATCATCCGCATACACAGTGCTGAGTTGAAAAGAAAGTGCATGTGTTTCCCTATTAGATAACTGTTCCCATGCTGCCGTCATCCTCTTGAGAAACTCAGGGTGTAGCAATATAGGAAAGGGAAAAGAAGTTCTCTCCTTCAGAAGAAATTTGACAACAGATACGATAGTGCCCCATACCTCTGGGACACCTCAACCACCTGGCTATCAGAGACGATGAAGGCCCCCAGGAAACAGCTGTGAGGGGCTGCTCTGCCCAAGTCCATCTGGAGGTGCCCCCTCCGGGAGCAGCAACCCACCCAGGGTACAGCTGGAAGCAAGCTTACTTGCCTAATCCTTGCTGAATCCTTCTTTTTTATTTTTTCAAGATCTTTTCTCCTGTTCTGATAAAAATTGCTACTTCAGTTTCTAAGCCACTAGGAATGAAACTAGATGGACAAGATGGAATAAAATACAAATTTAACAACTTTCATCAGATCTGTTCCCGTAAGAGCACGGGGCAGCCCAGACTAACGACAGGAAAGGAAAATGACTTGGGATGTTAATGAATTAGCATTATTATTTGCAGACAGACTGGAAAAGTAGGTCACCGGATAGGATAGGCCATGTGAGTCACCACTGTGACTCTGAGATCTCCTGCCAGCCTGAGACCGGCTTCATGCCCTTGTGCCACTTCTGTGCATGAGTGCCAGGCGGAGGGGTCAGAGGATGACCAGCTGTCAGGGGAAAGCCACCTCGTGGGTCCACCCCTTCTCTTCCTCCCCAGGTGCTCACCAGTTGTTAGCTGTGGCAATTCCCTGGGCAGTCTCTGTAAACTTAGAGGGATGAGAACCAATGTCACACACTAAAAAGGGTTAATGTTTTACAAATAAACTCAGAGGTGCACAGGACTTTGACAAGTGATCATGGCGAATTCTGACATTAACAATGTCATGGGATAAAAAGTCAACACAAGCGCTATAATAAGATGCAACCTGCTACTGCTCACTAATCACCCAAAATGTCTCCAAGCCCGAGGAGGACAGAGATGTTGACTGTTAGGGTCTAAATAACATAAACCAAAAAGACACTGGATACATAATCTGATTCACTTCTTAAAACATATAAATCAATAGGATGTCTTTCATAATTTTTTCACACTTTTATGTGTGAATTTGAGGTTTCAGATTCCTTTACTTAGCTTTCGAACATATGCTTGAGAGAAGCGCTCTGCACGGTGTTGATTCCTGACCGAATGCTACTATGTGGCTTATGCTGGTGAGGGTTTTTGTGCAATCACTGCCTTGCAAATGAGGGGTCCCCAGTTACAGCCCATGTCCAAGGCCACGCGGCCTGAGAACCCTAATCATATCATACTTCACATAATGCACTCTAAGAATCCCAGAACTGGGAAGTAAGTATCTCAAAATCACCGTCCAAATTTTACACTTGAAAAAAAAAATCCCAGTAACATTAAAAGGAGAACAGTGAAACCAGTTGTGACAATTTATGAATGTAGTAAAATTGATGAGGTACTTATTAAAAAACATGAAACATTTTTTTTGAATCAGAACTGCACCTCTTACTTTGTTCTAAGTAGTTTTCTTCCAAGACCCTGTAAATCCCATTATGTACTTCAAGAAATCATCTTATTCATTTAAATAAAAACATCTAATTACTTAATGTTCAACTGGATTAATAAAACTGAAAAGAATCATTTAAGTCATGAGTGTCTGCTCAAGACCAGCTGTTTTAAATTAGTATATTAAGTAATTTAGACACCCTTTTTTCACAAAGGTTGCATGATTTAATAAATCCCCATATGCCTCGACATGTGCCAACACCACCAGGTTATCTTCAATCCAGCTGCTGTGGGGAGGACGGCTGCCAACGTTCGAACAACTGCAGAGAATAATGACTAGGCTTCAAGTTGGCTCAAATGTCAGCTTCCATGGCTCCCAGCTGAAAGGGGGCCATGTGCAACATAAGGAACATTAATTCAAAAGACTTCACCTCTACTGTTTGAGACACAGGGCTCCACAAACACCAACGGATGGAGAGCTTAAGAGTCTATAGCTTCAGGTAAATTCCTAGTTTGGATTTTTGCCTTAAATCCTACAGGTTCTTCTGAAGATGGGCTTTTTGTGGAAACAGTCTAGGAAATGCCTCCTCCTTCATTCCCGACGTGAAGAGCTGAGAAGCCTCTTGAGGAAGGAGAGAAAGGCAGAAGCTCCGCTTATTAGTGAAAATTTCATTACAAAAACCTAAAAAAGGTTCAAAGACTTTAGGGGAAAAGAGAAGGAAATGAAAAGGGCCACATTTATACAGGATTCATAGAGCAAACAGATAAGAAAGGAGCAAACCTGCCATTTTAAGTCGGGGTGTGTTATGAACGAGTGCTGGGCATACTGACAGGTCACACCTTCTTAGGATGAACACACGGGGCACATCCTGACTGGTGCCTCCACAGAAGCCCTGAAACCGTGGTGTTTACAAAACAAGCACTAATCTGTCACAAAGCTGCACTAGTCTAAAGTAAGAAAATAAAGATCAGAAGTCTGCTTCATATACTTCACCTCTGCCTAAACATCCACCATAATGGAAAGTTACTCACTGGATCAGTGTCCTCCCAAGAGGACAGGAAACTTCCTCCCACTGAAGAGAGAAGCTGGAACATACCACCCCATGGGAAAGGGCTGTACTACTCCCATAAGCAACAAAATGGACTGGAGGAAACAGACAATTTTAGGGTTCCAATGAGCTGCCTAAAGCTATGCAATGATCACTTCGTTACATTAACAGCAATAATTGGACTTTTTCCAAGTAGAGAACCTCAAATTTTCTCAGTTATCTGCTATACAAAGTAAGTATATCATATTGGCTGCTTACTCTAGTTTTCCAATATATATTAGTTACTATCTAAATGTGAATTTATCCAGCAGGATTGATTCTGTGCTTGCACATACACAATACAGAGTTAATTTTCATCTGTTAAAACCCTGACTGACTGGAGGTTTATCTATATTCCAGGAATTAATAGCACTTAAAACTGAAATGAAGGCTGGGCTGTATGGGAGGAGGCAAGGTCTTCTCCAGGCGTGTCCATCATCCTCTCAAACTTCTCTGCTCTGGAGATCACTGGGCAGAGAACTTTGTTCTAGGATCTCTAGTTAGTCACATACTTCTAGAAAAGCTACTCAGATAGTTGAAAGTCCAAAGAAAAGACCCTGAACTGAATGTAGTCAATGAACGATGGCAAGAAATCATTTTCTAACGCCTCGATGTGCTCATCCTCTCTGACCTCCACAAAGCTCAAGGAGGCTGCTCAGACTGTTCAAGATGCAGCAGATTCAACATGTCCATCTACAGAGCAATTGAAAGGACTGAACTTGTTGGCAAATGCTGTCTAGGTAAATAGCCACAGTAATTCCACAAACTGAGTCAGCGCTCGCCCAAAGGAAGGCCAGAGCAGTGATGATTCCTTCAGCTCACTCCACCGCACAATGCAACAGCCGATCTGGGAAGCCTCCGGGTCTGTTCCTCACCAGGGCTGCATGTCTGTGCTTGGCAAAGCCTTGTGCAAGATGTGCGAAGTGTGTGCGTTATCGGCTGCTGTTTCAATAAGCAAGAGAAGGAATCTCACAGGTGTAACAATTTTTTTTTTTTTTCCAATTCTGAACACATTCCATTCACCAGTGCCAGCGTGCCTTCAACGACTCTCCTGAGACAAGTTACCTACAAAAGCTTGAATAACATCAAGGTCAGGCCATAGACCAACAAGAGATGTTTAATATAAAAATGTGTGTTCTTTAGCCTTGACCAGTTCTGTTAGAGATCCAAGAGTATTAGACACGGTAGAGAGCGTTGCTATTCTGCTGTTTTGAAGCTGTATATATATACGGACTATAATCATGGTATCTTGGAATAAATATGCTTTCTTTCCACTACATTGAATATTTGAATGATTGGCTGCATTTGTGTGGATGCCCACCAAGTGCCTATTTCTAGGGTTAGGATAATCAAAAAAAGTCTAGAGGTGGAAAAAAAATTAAGAGACACATAAAGGAAAGATGAGAAAAGAGTAAAAAGAAGAAGAAAAATATCTTAAAACAATTTTATGCGGATGAATGACTAATTATAGGTGGAAAAAGTAATTGCTTACCATCAGTACAGAGCAACCATATCTATGTAGTCCTTCGACATGGTACAAAGGTATGCAATTATAAACAAGAAGATGGAAATAAAAAGTTGTATCTTAATCAAGAAAAACAACAGTGGAAAAATCTATGGAAAGTGAGGAGACCCCAAAATACACCAAGATGAAAGACAAGTTCCCTGAGGGTGAACCGTGGCCTGGGCTTGGGACGGTCTCGGGGCCTTGGCGGGCACCTCTGCTCCCTGCCTGGCCTAATCTCAGACCCTTCCCCGTTTGAGCAGGATTCTGAAGAACATAATTACGGGCTGCAAGTGTTCTTTACGGAAACTAAACTACCATTCACATCTGGGACTATGAAAACATGCCTTAACTTTGGTCAGTAGGAATTTGAACACCAGAATCCTCCCGCCTCCTTGACATCACAAGTAACTAACTGGGATCAGTGGGTAAAAGCAACGACGCTCCAGCACTCCTCAAAAAATGCAAGTCAGTAGAAAATCACCCATTTTTTAGTGCCACGACTTGGTCCCTATGTCCATCTCAAAACCCACTCATGACTTCAGAAAGCTCTCAGGAGACTTAAAGCAGAGCAAAGCCAACACAGGTTTCATCCACCAGGTGAGGTATGAAAATAACCACGGCTCACACTTCCTTAGAGACTAGACAACACATAGGGCGACCTGCACAGGTGGCAGGGGCACAAACTGCGGGGACAGGAGAACCCACAGCGAAAGTGCCCAAGGGAAGGAGGGCCTACAAGCCTCGAGACCCACCTTCTCCCTGGCACCTTTCCCCGTGAGCTGCGCTAAGTTACTCGTCCCCACCCACTTCTGAACGAAGAGAAATGGTGACTTTCACAAGTGCCAGCAGACTTACTTCTCCTTCAGGAAATCCACGACTCTTCGGAAGTCAGCCACGCAGTATTCTCTTTTCATGGCCATGAGCACGCTGTCGGAGGCGGACTGGACGGGTATGTGCAGGAAGGAGTAGACTCGGGGATGGTTAAGGGTCTTCGCCATTTCCTTAAAGAAACGGAAGGAGGAGACATTAATCCCTGCAGCAAATCAGGGTGATTTCCCCGAGATCAGCACCTGGTGCGAGCACAAAACAGCTGAAAATGGGCTTCAGCGCTCTCCAAGGGAGCCTCGGCTGGCGATTTCTACGATGACATGTGGCGAGTTAGTATCCCTTCCAGGAGCCCACAGAAGAATCCCTTCTCAGGTTCACTCCTCGCGTTCACTGTCCCTCTTAGGTAACCAAAAAAAAAAAGGACATAAAATCAAAAGATGCCTAAAGAACAAAAGCATTTTGAAGTACTTCAAGGTAAACATCACTCCTCCTTCACCTCCCAATTTCCTATTCTGCTTTATCAAGTAAGAAGGAAAACAGCAAGATTTGAGCAGCAGTTGAGACCTGTGCATTTGATTGGAGGAAGTTTCTAGATTTAGGTTAGGGCAACACATTTGTTGTTGTTAACATCACTTTATTATTTATAAAGTATTGTTAAATTATTACTTAATATTTCTTTTTTCTTACTGCACTCGGTTACTGATCGATCATGTATAATTTTGGTACCTACTATGGAAAGGTATGTGACCAATGAGATCAGCTGGTTCGACACTGGGTACCTACATTTAAGTTGCAGAGTTGGAGAGAAGGGAAAGAGAAGAACCTCAGACACAAAACTGAAGAGAACAAATTACAGTGAATGAAACTAGGAAACTCAATGTCTTAAAATCTCCGAGGATCCTACGTGGGTACAAAGAAGAGTGGCAGACTTGTAAAGCCAGGGTAACGTAACCATTTGCACAGGCCGTAAGCAATGACAAACTGAGCCCTTCTCCACCGCACACAGCCAGGTCACCCATGAGAGACAGACCATGCACAGAGTCGGGACGAGCTGCTCTTTAATAACCTGTGTGTGCCCAGCTTTGAAAGTATGACACTTGCACATGTGTTATAGCCTTTGGTCCTCAAGACGACACTGTGAAGGATCTTAGAGCCAAGAGCTGGCCAATTCTCATGGTTACCTCTTGGTTACCAGTCAGCCCTGCATGAGAATCAACCTGGCCCCCTGCGTCCCTATCTTCTTTATGCTCACTGGGAACATCAGCTTTTCTACTGAAGTACAAGGAGACAGAGGAATTGAATCAGTTGGCTTCTTAGCAGAAGCTCAGTTGTTTTTAGAAAAGTTCTTTCCATTAAGGAGTTTGGATTACCAAATAGAAGTACTCACAGCTATCCTTTATCTACAGTTTCTCCTACAGAAATCCTGGGGTTCCTGTGCTAGGAATCTCTGCGTTACTAAACTGGGATTGCAGCTGACTCCCTACCCAGTGGTCAAACAGCGGTTCACCTTCACAGACTTCCATTTCTGGGCTGAGCACTCGGTAGCTGTTCATTCTGGCTCAGCACCGACTGCACAGGCACTGTTGGCAGAATGGCCTCGTCCCACGTGCCCTACAGAAAACACGCTGCCCAAACGTGCTCTCTGCTTCTCAGGTGTTCACACTGAACAGGATCCCAAAACGCTTAAGGAAAATAACTGCAAAAAGACCTTATGCTCTAACAGGGTGGGGCAGGTGCACCAGCTTTAGAGGCCTTTCAGTGTATCTACTATGGTGACAAATGACATGCTGTCCCTTTTAATTGATTTTTTCTAGTTATATATGACATCAGGATGCATTTTTACATACTCACAAAGCATGGAATAGAATGTGCTGATTCAGTCCCCAGCACTCCCCTGTCCCTTCCCCCTCTTCCTGCTCCCTCCCTCTACTCCATTGACCTTTCTGCGATTTATTTAGGTTTTGTTTTCTATTAGTGTGGTGAATGTATTTGATGTTGGGATCCATCGCAGTGTATTCATCATGTGCATACAAAAGTTCAGAGAGATTCATTCCCCTGTTCTTCCCTAATCCATCCCTCCTTCTTCCCACTCGATCTCCATGGTCTGTTCTACTGATCTTTCCTCTATTTTGATGAAATTCTCTGCCCCTCCCCTTTTTTGTCCTTTCCTCTCACCCCATTTTGGATTACCTTCTGCATATCAGAGAAAACTTTTGACTTAATATCATTCTTCTTCTTTGCTGAGTAATACTCCATTGTGTGTGTGTGTGTGTGTGTGTGTGTGTGTGTGAGGCGGGGGGAGGGGGACAGAGAGAGAAAGAGAGAATATCACTTTTTCTTTATCCATTCATTTAAGGGCACCTAGGTTGGTTCCATAACTTTGCTATTGTGAACTAAGCTGCTATAAACATTGATGTGGCGGCGTCACTGAAGTAGGCTGATTTAAATCCTCTGGATATATACCAAGGAGTGAGCTACATGGATCATATGGTGGTTCCATTCCTAGTCTTTAGAGCAATCTCCATACTGCTTTCCAGAATGGCTGTACTAATTTGCAGTCCCACCAACAATGTATGAATGGACCGTTTCCCCTACATCTTTGCCCAACATTATTATTACTTGTATTCTTAATAATTGCCATGCTGACTGGGGTGAGATGAAATTTCAATATAGTTTTGATTTGCATTTCCCTAATTGCTAGAGATGGTGAACAGTTTTTTCATATATTTGTTGACTATTTGTATTTCTTTTTTGAGAAGTGTCTGTTTAGTTTTTTTGCCCATTTGTAGACTGGGTGATTTGTTTTTGGTGTTAAGTTCTGAGTTCTTCGTATATCCTGGATATGAACGCCCTGTCTGAGGAGCAGGTAGCACTCCTACATTTTTCTTCAATCAGTTGCAGAGTTTCTGGTTTAATTCCCAGGTCTTTTATCTACTTTGAGTTGACTTTTGTGCAGGGTGAGAGACGGGGTCAAATTTCATTCTTCTACATATGGATTTCTGGGTTTCCCAGCACCATTTATTGAAAAGGCTTTCCTGGGCTGGGGCAGTAGCTCAGTGGTAGAGCACTTGCCTTGCACATGTGAGGCATTGGGTTCGATCCTTAACACCACATAAAAATAAACAAAGACATGCCGTCCATCTACAACTACAAAATATTTTTTAAAAGGCTTTCTGCCAATATAGATACCCATGACATTCTTCACAGAACTAAAAACACAGTTCAAAATTCATTTCGAAAAATAAGACCCCAAATAGCCACAACAACCCTCAGCAAGAAGAGCAAAGCAGGAGGCATCATAATGCAGTCCTCACGTTATACTACAGAGTTAGAGTGACAAGAACCGCATGGTACAGACACGAGGACCAGTGGAACAGAACAGAAGGCCCAGAGGCCAACCCACATGTGGTTGTCTCATACTAGACAGAGGTGAAGTGAGAGACGACATCTTAACACTTTATAAAACAAACTTGCCCGTAGCCTCTGTGCCTTGGTTTCCTCATCTATGAAGTGGAGGTATTGATAATACCCTCCTCACAGAGCCACTGGCCTATTGTGCAAGTAAATGATGGTGATCCAGGTGTGCCTATGGAGGAAGACTGACATACAGAATCCCAACGTACTTCCCCATGGAGATAATGTGGGGTCCAGGCTCCCGAGGCTGGGGAGCACCTAGCTCTGATGAAGCATGGACGCACTCTGCTCCGAGCTGGCTGAGCGCCTGGGCAGAGGGCAGGTAGTGGTGGCACGACTGTGCACCTGCGTGTGCTCCCATCATCGGAGCTCTGACAGTGAGCAGCATGGAGACAGCGTCTATTGGAACATAAGGCCACTGATAATTCAGAGGTCCATGTCTCCAGGCTTCTAAGACACAGATGGCAGGGCCTGGAGAACTGGCTCCTCCCTGATCAACATGGCAGGGGTGCCGTCCACCTGACCGGCTCATTTCACAAACTCAATGTCTGCTATGTTCTCTTAATATACTAAGGAGGGAAAGTAAATAATTGAATGGAAACAATCTTGTTTTAAAGAACTGTCCTATATGTGGGTATGTTCAAATTAATCACCATATTTTACCTGGTTTTGAATATTTACACTACTGGCTACCAAAGTCCTCAGGACGTGAAAGTATAACGTGTAATACTTGGTCAGATTCCTTTACACTCACACTGACGACTATCATGAGAAGGCCCTGCTCTCCTGTAGTTCACAATGCTGAGCTCTGTGCTTCTATACTGGTTTAAGGTCATCTAAGACACTTCCTTAAGAAAAAAAAAAAAAAAAAAAAAAAGCCAGGCATGGTGGCACCCACATGGAATCCCAGCAATTGGGGAGGCCAAGGCAGAAGGATCACAAGTTCAAGGCCAGACTTACCAATTTGGTGAGACCATGTTAAATTGAAAAAGGGCTGAGGGCATTAGCTCACTGGTGCCCACAAAAACAAATACCAAACCAAAAAATAATCGGTTCTTTTAAAATGAGAAGAATGAGATATAGATGATATTATGTGGGTTTTTAAATTCCTGGTTTTGGCAAAATATATATAACACTTAAAATTTCAACTATGTTTAAGTGAACAGTTCAGTGACATTAGGGACAGTAAAACCCGTACAGCCATCACCCTCTAAGCATCTGCAGAACATTTTCACCCTCCCAATCTGAAACTCGATACACATTAACTGTCGCTCCCACTCCCAGCACCCCGTCCCTGGCAAGCCCCCATCTACCTGCTACCTCTGAAGCAGACCGTTCAAGGTGCCTCAGAGCAGCGGCATACAGACTTTGTGCTCTGGTGCCTGGCTGACTCGGCTGAGCATGTTTCCAAGGCCCCTTCCTGCTGTGGAAATGTCATGTGACTGGTTTTCTATCTGTTTTTGTTCAGACAGCTGGAAGCTCACGGCTCCGTGCCCTAGCTCACCGCAGTCTCCACATCTCTCTGCCGCAGTCGCACCACACACCTTCACGCCCAGGGCAGAACTTGCTTATCTTTACTTCTCTGTCTGCTTCTCAGTGCTGGCACGCACCCTTGAGCTACAGCAGGAGCGACGAGATGACACCATCATGCAGCATGCACCATGATTTCCAGCCAGTCCTGCAACACGCCCAGGGAACACTGGAGAAGGCAGCACCCGTGTTCTCCGGAGGTCCTGTTTCTAGAGTCACCTTCAACAGCCGCAAAGTCACACAAGTCCAGACAGAACAGGACCCGAGGCATATTTCATCCATCACTTAATTATATCATTATAACAGCCATTAAGTGAATCACCAGGACCTGCATTTACACTCGGAGATTTAATAATAAATTACCACTAAAAGCATCAGAAAGGGGAGGAGAAAGCCTCAGAAGGGAAATTCCCGTCCTTACCTCCAGAATGGACAGGATTGGAGGCGTGAACAGTCTAATCTACAGTTGACCTGTAACTTCATCGTAATAGGAAATTCACTTTTAAACTGTAAAGGGTTCACATCTTCAGGATATGCGGTAAAGCAGGTTGAGATAAAACATCCCTTTTAATGAGCTTTCTCAGACCTGGGCACGCGGGCGCCCCTCCCCCACACCTCTCCAGCTCAGCATCAGCCAATCTTTCTGCACATCAACACACATCGCACGACTTCATGCTAATGCCAAAAGGCTGAAAGTTGTGGTTGTACACACAATTTATTTTCAACTGACATCATTAGCATTTTATCTTATTTTAAAATTATTACTCTGCTCCGATAAGACCAAGGCCAAGAAAGCTCTTGTATCATGATTGTAGGGGCAGCTGCCCAAATCTACATCAAAGTTAAAATTCACGAAACTGAACACATACCAAAAAGTTATCAGTACTGTATTAGCTTAAGACAACAAAGAAAAAAGCTAACAGCAAACTGTTGTGATCCAAATGCTGTCTATAACATGAATAGATACACTTTCCAAAAAGAGGCACAATCCACCTAGAATTGCCTTTCTTCCCATTTAAAAGAAAGATTGAGTATGTGAAACACTAAAAGAACAAATTGACAGCTGATCAATTTAATGGGGAAAAGGCAGTTAAACAATCCGCTGAGATAGTTCTATTGGCTTCTCTAAAACATGACATAAATAATTAAGGAGTCTAATGGAAAGGCAGATGCTAAAGGTTCACTTTAAGATCCTTGATGTATCTATGGTCTGATTATCCAAACTGAAGGTTACCTTAGGTAACTGTACCGTCTTGCTGAATGGCCTAGTGATTTAACTGCTTTAGTTATGAGTGACATGGTATGTACGTGGTGTGGTATGTACGCAGCTAAGCAAGACTTGTGGAACATCAAACCGTCTTTCTAGGATTTGGGATGAAAAGCTGATAACACGCCCCTCTACACTGTATGAGCAGATGAATGAATACGTAATTGCCTCCTGCTCAATATCAGGCGCTCTGCAGGTAGCTCCATGTATCTATCTCCTCCAGCTCCTCACCATGCAGGAGCAGTGCTCAACAGGCACTTCTGGGATTTCTTTGGCGATTGTATTACTGTTTGCCAAGGACTCTGTAGAAGTAGTGGGATCCCATCTGTGCTCCATCTCTGGGGTGCAGTCTACTCCCCCACACTCAGGAGTAGCATGTGACTTGCCATGCCAATAAAATAGGGAGAGAAATTGCATATGTAGGTTACGCCAGTGCTTTTCTCTTTCCCCCTTCTAAATTGTGGAGAGAAGACAACTTGGATGTAGACAATCCATCCATGATGGATGTCCAGCCTGAGCAAGAATTTTTGGTTGATATAAGCCACTGAGTTTTAGGGGTCATTTATTAACAACAGTTACCTTTACTGGCTCTGATAACTCACATTAAACGTCAACTTGATTGGGCTAAGGGATGCCCAGATAATTGGTGATTTTTTATTTCTGGGTGTCTGTGAGGGTGTTTCCAGGAGGGACTACCATTCAGATCAGCAGACAGAGTAAAAGATGCTCTCCCCTCGTCAGTGGGGGTGGACGTCATCTAATCCATGGATGTCCCAAATGGAACAAAACAGCAGAGGAAAGGGGGATTCTCTCCAGAGATGAGACTGCCATCTTCTCTTACTCTGGACACAGGTACTCCTGGTACCTCGGCTTTCGGTTATTTGGACTTACACCAGTGAATCCCTTGGTTGTTAAGTCATCTGACTCAGGGTCAGCTACACCACTGGCTTTCCTAGTCCCCCAGTAAGCAAATGGCAGTCTCTCACTGTGACAAGCTAATTCCCATAATAAACTTTCCCACCCGTCCGTCTACCTACCCACCCACCCACCTGTGTACATGTGCCGTGTGTGTATATACGCACATGTATTATATGCATCTCTGGAGAACCCCAATTAATTGTTTTATGGATGGAATGACACATCTCATCTTACAGATCCAAAAAAAAAAAAAAAAAAAAAAGCATTTAGAGACTGTTCAAATTCAATGTCTATAATTAACAGGAGGAGACTCAGTGGATTCAGAACTGAAGCCTGTCCAGGGAAGGTCCTTTTTCCTAACAGACTTTCAGTAAGTCCTAGAATGGAAAAGAACTTCATTTACCAAGGTACAATGGGGAAGGGAAAGCAGGAATTCTGTTAGATGGGCAGCCAAGGTTTCACCCATGGGAGAGCTCAATTTTGAATCATAAACAAAACATTTTCTAGGCAAACAGCAAGAGGTAAGACATGTGAACTGGCAGAAATGCAAACAGAGGCCAGAGTTCAGCAGCTCCAGGTCAACTGTTCATAGGAAATTCTGATCCCACCCCCCCAAAACCTAACCATAAACACCAAAAGACCAGTCTGAGTTTTTTGTCCTCATCCTCATGATGCAATGAAATTAAACCACTCAACTATAAACAAATCAACTTACCAGTTTTTTTTTTTTTTTTTTTTTTAAATCATGACTGATCATCCTGAAAAAAGGTCCAAGTTGCCCTCCTTTATGCCCAATAAACTGTTCTGTGACTGACATGAAATGGAGACTGCAGGCCACTTTTTGGTTTGCGGTTTCCCAGTTCACAACTGTTCTTCTGTATGTAAAACAAATGCTTAAGATCCTAAATTGATGTGACTTTAATTTTGACAAATATATATTTTATGTTATATGTTACATAAAATGTTTATTTAAAATTATTGCATGTTATATTTTATAAAGTAGCCCAGTGACACGCAATTTTTTTAGACTTCTATTAATCACTTGTACAACTTGTACATTTGGGAAAAAAAAGCCCACGGGGAGTAGTTAATGATTCTCTATGTATTTACTCTTGTAGTAAATGCACTTTTGTTTGAAATCATTCTAAAGAGAAATTTGTCCATTTGATGGTTGGGCTTATAGGATTTTACAGGGCTAAACTTGTTACATTCCTTTAGAAAAGGATGCATAACCAGTGCACATAATATAACAGGAAAACATTAAAAAATAAATGATTTCCCATAATATAAAAGAAATGCCATATTCCTGTTAAGATGTTTGAAAACCAAAGATAGAAGAAACGCTAATTATCGCCCCCTGCCCCCCCTAAAAAAAGATTATTAAAAGAAAAATTCATTACTCTTACATCATTTTGAAAAAACTAAATTATAAAAATGTATCTGATTCTATCGAGTGGGCTTGGGGAATGTGAAATGATTTTCAAAGACCAAAATATTAAGCTAACAATGTTTCTTGACAATTCATCCTCAGGGATGAGCTCTATTTCTTCAAAAGTAGAGAAAGAAAACCTTCCTTCTAAACAGGGTCCAAATCACCCAGGCACTTACTACCACCCCCCCCCCTCCCAAGCTTGCACATTAGCATAACAGGAGGGAGAAATCTGAATATGAAAACACACAATGAGAGGCTGTGGGATCAGCAAAACACCTCCCACCAGTGCTGGGGTTCTGCACATCAGAGAAAGGCAGTCCCTGGAGCTCAGAGGTGAGAATGGAAAGAACAGACAGACATGAAAGGAAGGGCTTGTGGGAGAAGAGCTGAACAATGAAGAGGAAAGAGAAAGGAGGAAGGAGGAAGGAGGAAGGAGGGCCCGCAGCAGGCCCCCTCCCCAATCCCCCTAATGCAAGCAAGGCTGAAACCCGGGACCCCGAGAAGTCATTTAGATGGAGGACTACTGAGGAACAAGAAGGCCCGTCCCTTCCAAATAGTAGTGACCTGGGGCTCAGGAAGCAGGCTGTCATGTGAGACACCTCAACAGGCTGGGTGCTTTGAACTAAGGGACACGGGGCTGCGTGAGGAGCAGGGTCTCTAACAGGCCCTGGTTACTCCCCCCAACCACAGGGTAGGGCTCTCTGGAGTTCCTGGTCTGAAGGAAATTCTTCCAAAAGTGCTATGCCCTTGGTCTCCATCCCTAAAACCTCATCTCCCAGGGAAACCCAGTCACCAGGGAAGAGAAGAGAGAGTGTCCCGGAGTCCCTGAGGAGCCAGGGCCGACTTTTCATCCCTTCTTCCGGGGGCGAAGCAGAAGAACCACCAGAGAGACTGTATCTGTGCAATGAGACATTTGTCCCCAGGTGCTTTCCCCTAACTTGTCACCACCTACCCCAGAGCCCTGAGGGAACCGGGTATAGGCCATGGCCTGTTACTGGCCTCCTAACCCCACTAAAGACCACTGGACAATAACAGCAGTGTACCAGTAATACTAGCATTTCGCACCTGTGTTAGTCTGTTACCTGTGGCTGTCCTGGAACACCAAAGCAGGGTGATTTATGGTAAGGCCACAGCAGGAACACCACAGGGCTCGCCTCTACAACAGAGCCCCTCTCAGGGAGCCCTCTGCTCCACTCTCCCATGAATGGAGGAACCAAGTGCCTCAGTCACCTCCCGAAGCTCCTCCTCTCAAGATTGCTGCTCTGGAGACCAAGTTCCCAACACCTTACACCTGAGGGGCAAATTCAAGGATGACCAATTCTATGTGTTGGACGCTGTTCTGAGTTTCATTCAGTAGCCACTGAGGCTCTAGGACACCCCTGGGAGGTTGCATCTTACTCATGTAAGACTCAGCAAGTCGGTCACAGGCCCAGAGCACAATGGTGGGGCTAGAATGTAAACGTCTTCCTTCCCTGCCACTGCCGGAGCAGATGGGTCTCCGAAAGTATACCTCCTATGGACGGATCCATCTGTGGTCCTTCCTAACCCTGTAATAATTCTTGAAAAATAGATGAACTAATTTGCACAAAAGTATTAACAACAAACCATTTCTGAGAGTTGGGGAGGAAGGAAACATTGGAGAGCAGTCTTCACAAAATGAGATAAAATGCAGATGTTCCTCAGCTAACACTGGGTTATATCCCAGTGAGCACATCACAGAAAATATCAGAAGTAAAAACTGCACCTAACAGTCTACCCAACATCCTAGCACATCAAACACACGCTTGAAAGTGGTGGGCAAGGCCAACCTTTACTTCTGGGTGGCGAGAGAGCTAGGAATGGGGTTAGCGGGCGCACCTGAGTGGGCAGTCCACCTGCTTTTATCTCAAACCTAAGGCAGGGCTGCCCTTCACTCTGATTGGAGGAGTTCAGGTGATGACCTAGAGGAATGGATAAAGGCCAATTTTATAATTAGAGCAGGAAAAAGAAAAGTGCTACAAGTGATTCAATTAAGGCTGAACACTGACCATGAACCACCAGGTTCTCTCTCTATTTCTCCCACACAGCATCTGGGCACTCTCCAGTTGCAGGCCTGGGAGTGCTACAGCCTGGGCTGTCACCCCAAGAGAGTATTACAGGGCACACCATATAGCCCAGTAAAGAATCAAAATTCAAATCTAAAGTACAGTTTGTACTCAGTGCTTGTTGCTTTTGTACCTTTGTAAAGTTGAAAATCATGCATGAATCCATCATAAATCAGGAACTGTATGTACGTGTGCATATATTTATATACCATATAATATACATTAAATGTAGTTTCCAATTTTTACAATCTGCAAAATTTCCTTTGGTCAGTGTATCAGTCCATATTATAACAAAATTTCTGAACGCTTTGTTTAAAAAAAAAAAAAAAAAAAAAAAGAGGTTCTGGCTTACAAACAGAAAATCCAAGGGCCACATCCGATGATGGCCCTTGTGTGAGCAGAGTCCAAGGTGATTCTAGGCATCACACGACAAGAGACCGGAGTGCACGTGTGTTCTGGTCTCTCCCCCTCTCCTTTAAAGGGGGCACCACCTTATCTGGTCCTCATCACCCCCCGGAGGCCCCACCACTACACACCCTAGATAAAGTAGTTTCTGCCCTGTTAACGCCCCACTACTGGGACTAAGTTTCAACACAGGAACTCTTGGGGGACATACCTAAGTCCCATCCAAGCCATAGCATTCAGTTTTATCAGAAATGTGTGGATACTTCAAGTATTTCAAATGCTTAAACTAAATGGCTTTTACCTGAAATTAGGTGACAATTTCATGAGAATCTTTTGCTATTGAATAACATGAATTTTAAGTATAAATTAATAAAGAGGAATATAATGTTTTATAGGGCAACAATGAGCAACATATCTTCTCCCCGTTTCTACAACGTTTTCACTTGGTAAAACTGCCTTCCCACGTCAGCTCTTTAAATGGAACTAAAATGTATGCATTTCCAGTTAGTACGTGCCAGGCCAGCTTGTCTCAAAACACCTTGTCAGATCGTTTTCTGAGATCCGAACCTGCTGCTTTTTAAACACTTGGGCTTCAAAAGATAAAAATCAGACAGCTCTTCTAGCATGAACAGAAAAACCAGGAGAAAGTCCCATTCCATGAGCCAAATTCACTTTTTAAGACTTAAGCCTTTACAACAGTTATTTTTTTTAATCAAATGAAAATTGTAATTTCATGCAATTAAAATACACTTCTTCAGTTGAGAGGGAGAAAGGAAGACTTTTATTTTCCTCTTTTCTGTCATTCTGTAGCCTCTACAAATATAAATATCTAATGCACCCTTTGGCAAGGTTCTGCCTAGTGATAACAGAAGCAGTCATTTGATCACAAGCATTTGGAGATTAAAGTTCACCACTGTTGTGGTTTGGATATAAAGTGTCCCCTCAAAGCTCCCCATTTAGTGCAGGGAATGTTCAGAGATGAGATAATTCCAATATGAGAGCTGTAACCTAGTCAGTGGATTGATCCATCTGATAAGACTGCTGTGCTGGGAGTTAACTGTAGGCAGGTGGGGTGTGGCTAGAGGAGGTGGGTCGCTGGGGGTGTACCCTTGGGGACTGTATCTTGTCCCTCCTCCTCCGTCTCTCACCTTCCCTGCTTCAAGAGCTGACCAGCTTTCCGTCACCGTCACCGTCACTGTCACCGTGTGCTCCCGCTAGGATGCTGTGCCTCGTCTTAGGCCCACAGCAATGGACCAAGCACTGAACCTCTGAAACCAGCAGCCAAGATAAACCTTTCTTCCGGAGCTGTTTTTGTTGAGTAATTTTGTCAGAGAGAGAAAAAGCTAACTGATATAAAAATTTAGATAACTGAGCTTAATTTGCAAAGTTCTCTCCAGTTCTTTCCAATGACCAAATATTTCCAGTGATCAAATGCACTCTAAATACATAATATCAATGCACTCTACTTATCTTACGGATTGGATAAACACAGCAAATCACAATGGAGATTTAACATAGTGTAGTAGACACCAAGAATTTCCTTCTACATTAGGTGAGAAAAAATGATTGCCAAATTAAACAATCTGGCTTTTAATATTTTAAAAGATGGCAGGAGTCTGAGAATACAGAAGACAGAGTAACAAGAAATAACAGAATGTGTGACGCGCTGCAGCGAACCAGGACGGAGACGGGGGAGAACCACAGGTGGTTTTCTGTGTGTGCAGAAGATGACTTTTGTCCCTTCCTCAGACGCCTCTAGATCACTCTCCGTGGAATTCACCCATGTGCCCAGTTCACCAGAGGAAAACGTGGCCACTGCTTAACAAGGGTGTCCCTGGAGGAATGGTGCCAAGCAGTGGGAGAGCACGTCCCAGATGAACAAATCCACACCAGGGACGGGTCCACCTGAGCCAAAGGAACACGTGGACACACTGTCAGCTAAGTGCAGGGAGGCAAAGCCAGCTGTGACACCTGACACAGCTCACCAGAACTGCGGCGAGTGGGAGATTCACATTTGGGTGTTTGGCTTTATTTTTTTTCTTAATAAACTAGTAACTGGATTTCCGTCATCACGGAGGGGAACGTGGACTGTCTGCCCAGAAAAGCTGCTGGCTGCAGAGAGACAGGGTAAAAAGGACACAGTGTGGGTGGCAATTAGGCCACAGAGGGGGCCACCCGAGCCCTTCAGAGAGCACACACCAAGCTGAGGGTAGGGCTACGTGACCCGTTTGCCCAGCTAGAGTGTGGTCTTACTTTGGGTCCCACCCCTTCTTCCTTCCTTTTGGGATAGGAATATTCACTCTGTGCGCTGTATATTGGATATATAGCTTCCTTTTGATTTTTTTTTTTTTTTTGGTACCATGGATTGAAACTCAGGGGTGCTTAACCACTAAGCCACATCTACAGCCCTTTTTTATATTTTATTTTGGGACAGGGTCTTGCCGAGTTGCTCAGGGCCTTGGTAAGTTGCTGAGAACTGACTTTGAAACTCACAATCCTCCTGACCAACTGGATTACAGGCATGTGCCACCTGGCCTTCCTTTTGATCTTTACAGGTGCTCACAAGAGTTTGCCTAGAGCCTCAGGTGAGATTTTGGACTTGAAGTTTCGGAAAGTGATAGAACTTTCAAAACTATGGGATTCTTAGAGGTAAGATAAATACATTTTGCATTGTGAGACGAACATGAGTTTTGAGGGGTCAAGTGGAGAATGTCATGGTTTGGATATGAGGTATCCCCCAAAGCTCCTGTTAATGCACGAATGTTTGGAGATGAAATCATTGGATTATCAGAGTTGTGCCCAGTCACAGCTTAAATGAGTGGGAGGTAACGACATACAGCTGGGGTGTGGCTGGAGGCTCACTGGAGGTGTGCCCTGGAAGGGTGCATCCTCCAGGTCACCCCCTCCTGGTTCGATCTTGCTATGAGGGGAGCAGCTTTCCTTGGCTGGGCCCTTCCTCCTTCATGTGCCCACTCCTCTTAGGCCTACAGAAGTTGAGTCAGGCACCTCTGAACTCAAGAGGCCCAAATAAACTTTTCTTCCTCTAAGTTGTTCTTGTTGGCTGTTTTGGTCACAGAGACAAAAATAAAGCTAAATAAAACAAAGACAAATAATGAATATTACAAAGTATATACAGAGCCTGAAAAGAAAACCCTTTTTAGGGTAGATAAGATGCATGATCAACTAACAAGATCAATCACTCAAAGAGGGAAGGATACTATTCAAATACCATGCTAGTGCCTAATCTTCTTTTAAATTTCCTGTGCAAAATAGAAGACTTTCAAAATAAATAAAAATTGTTTCTTAAAAAATTTTTTAAAAACCTTACATTCACTAGCCATTTCACTCTTGATGTCCTTAGACCAATTATAAAGTTATAATCAATTCATCTTTTTCACTGAACATTAAAATATGCAACATGAGAAATTCCTGCAGTCCATTTCCAAGCAGATATACTGTGTGTCATCACTTGGTAATAAAACTATTAGGCTGTAACACTAAAAGAGCATGAGAACACCGTGGTTTTAAATACAGCTCGACTTCACAGAATCTGTATGCCTAACCTCTGCTTTCTGCTTATGCATTCATAGTACTTTGCATTGCTAAAAATAATCATACATTTCTGCAGGAAGAAAGAGCATAATACCAAACCCCACTTAGTCTCATGTGGATGTAATGAGGGAATTAGATTTTAAAATGGCAAGACTGTGACAGGAAATGTCTACCTTCAATCATCACAGAAACAGCTAACGAGCTTTTCCCCGTACACCACAGCACCTCCTGAGAACTTTAAGGAAAAGGCCCACCACATGTGAAGCCCCGTCAATGAAGGGTCTGAAGAGTCGCACTTGTAAGCATCTCAAGCTGACTTTGACAACCCTGACCAACGTGGAACCTTCGCAACGTTACAAGTGGACTGTCCCTCAGGATTCCCACTATGCGTAGCTGAGGGGCCACATCTGTGACACATTACAGAACCAAAGAAGTTGCCATGAAGTTTTTAGTGTTTTTTTTTTTTTCAAAAACACACAATTTTTAATTTAATATACCCAATATCATCTCAGTAATCTAAAATTTTAGATTCACTTTCATGACTTCAAATCATGTATTTATCTTTTTTTCTTCAGTCAGCGAAATTTAATTAGATTAATTTTTAATTAGATATGTAAGGAAACAGAACACATGGATTCTTTAAAATCATAGAATAAAGAATCCATGTGTTCTGTTTCCTTACATATCTAATTGACAGAAACTGGACAGAAGCTAAGAGATCACATGGACCAGACTCCTGTCCATCATGCCTATGTTCAAACAAAAAAATTAAGATCTAAAGGGGTCAGCAGCTGACACAAAACTTGCCTAAGCCTCACAGTTACAGAAGCAGAGTTAGAAACCAGTGGTTTCAGATCTTCAGCACACTGCTCTTGAAGACAATGTGCACCTTTTAATTATAGATTTAAGTAAAAAGCACTGACATGTATTCTAATAAAATATGTGGTTTAATTATTGTGTGGTTCCATCTGTCATGATATAGTCAACAAAATTCTATGTTCTGAATTATTTCCTTCTTTTGGAGGATATATTCAATAACCCATTAGGAAAAAACTCACAACCAACCACAAACTCTTGTCCTTGTTGAGGAAAATACACTGGGTCATTTCTTGAAGGATATTTTCTAATTCTCCTCAAAAAGTCTATTTAACAGCAGCAACTCTCACACGTTTGCCAAGATTATGAAAGCCCAGTATATGTCGCCTAAGATAAATGATTGCATTATCCACTAAAAACATGTCCAGAATATTCACAGAAACATTATTTGAAATCATCAAAATTTGGAGATTAACCAGGAGAATGAGTAAACAAGCCACGGTGTATTTACACCACACAACACTTAACAACACCAAAATGAAAAATAAATTACGGAGACACACAACATGAACGACCCCTGTGGACTTTCTGTCACGCTGGAGAAGCTGACTCGGCAGACCGCAGGCCTCAGGACTCCACTGAGGAGGCACCTGCTAGGAATGGGCGAGAGGAGATCACACGCGGTCCTGGACAGGCTCCGAGCGTCCAGGGGGTGGTCACAATCAGGAGAGCACTTGTAAAGATTCACAGAGAATTGCGGTCACTGCACTTTGCTATATTTGTTTACCATACAGAAAAGAGAAAAACAAAACAAATGGGAAGGGGACCCAGAGGCTGGCTGAAGCTTGCCTCAAACTTGCAGTCCTCTTGCCTCAGCCTCCCAGTGTAAATTTATTTTTATGCAAATGTTTACTTTAAAATACTGAAAGATATTTCTTCAATTCATTAAAGCAAGCAAACAGAAAACAAAAAGACAAAAGAAATAGGAAAAAAGAAAAAGAAAATCTGACTTTAGCTTAACTCTACTCAAGAATCATTAGTGTATTCCTACAGAACACTTTTTGAGGGGTCACCAGAAATAGTACCCAGGGGAACTTAACCACTGAGCCATATCTCTAGCCCTTTTTATGTTTTAAGATACAGCCTCACTAAGTTGCTAAGGCTGGCTTTGAACTTGTGATCCTCCTGCCTCAGACTCCTGAGCTACTGGAGTTTATAGGAATGTCTTACTGAACCTGGCTAGAACATTTTTTTAGTTGTTTCTTTATAATTATTCATAACATTTTAGGATTCATTTTAACATAATTATAAAAGCATGTAATATAATTTGCTCTAATTCGGTCCCTAGTACTCCCTGTTCCCCCTCTTCTCCTTCCCCCTGTTCTCTCCCTTCTACTCTACTGATTTTTCTGCTATTTACTTATAGTTTTTAAGAATAATTATTGCAGCTAACATCTATTAGGCTGCCAGGCATCTATGATCAGCATTTCATATTTAATCCTCATAATAAGCTTATGTGGTAAATGTTATCATGACCCCATTTTACAAATGAAGAAACTGAGGCACAGGGAGGTTATATAACTTATCCTAGGGCCACCAAACTAGTAAGAAGCAAAGCTGGAATTTGAACTCATTTCTGACCCCAAAGCCCATATAAAGAAAAAAAAGGGGGGGGGGGGTTAAGACAGAAGACAGATGTTACTTTAACCTTAGCTTTGAGAGAACTAAATTCAGAAATGCCTCGATAAACTTCATCTGCTCATCTGGAAAAGTCTATGAGAATTATACTTCTACTTCTTTTCCCTAATTATTTTCCATGATTAAATAATTAGCCCACAGAACTGAGACTGTAGAGATTTAAAACCTTTTTATAGGTGACATCAGTGAAAATTGGTGGAGTAAGGATATCTGAAAATACATCCCTCCACAAAGGCAACAACAACAACAACAAAATGGCAAAATGGTCAAAATCACTTTTTCCAGTGTTCTGGAAATTTAATCAAAGACTTACAGCAAACTAAGAAGCATTTATTCCAGAAAAACAGCTGAATTTCTATACGAACAGTGAGATTTGTGTTGTTCTTCCATTCCTCACTCTCTAGCTCAGTGATAGCTTTGAAAAATAGCCCAGCTGGGTGCGGTGGTGCACCCTGTAATCCCAATGGCTCAGGAGGCTGAAGCAGGAGGATCATGAGTTCAAAGCCAGCCTCAGCAACAGGGAGGTGCTAAGCAATTCAGTGAGACCCTGTCTCTAAAAAAAAATTCAAAATAGGGCTGGGGGGTGGTTTAGTGGTTGAGTGCCCCTGAGCTCAATCCCCAGTACCCCAAAACAACAACAACAACAACAAAAAACTCTTAGGATAAAATATAGGAGTAAATGCTCACAACCTTGTTTTAGGTTAAAAGGTTCTCAGATATGACACCAAAAGTATAAATAACCAATGGAAAAATTAGGTAAATTAGATTGTATCAAAATTTAAAAGTTTTATGCTTTGAAGGACACTATTAAGAAGGTGAAATGACAACTTATAGAAGGGGATAAAATATTTATAGATCATATAGCTGATAATACACAGAATACCCAAAATGTATAAAGAACTCCTATAACTCAGAAAAAAAAGACAACTCAATTTTAAAATGGGGAAGTCATAAATAAACATTTCTTCAAATAAGATATGTAAAGGCCAACATGCTCATGAAGAGAATGCTCAGTTTCTCAAGTCATTAGGAAAATGCAAATTAAAACCACAAGATACTACTTTATACTCATAATGTTATGAAGAGAAAGACTGGTTAAGCATTGTTCCTTAATATAAGGCTTTAAATAAAAATAAGACAGATAATAACAAGTGTTGACAAAAATACAGAGAAACCTGAACCCTCATACTTTGTAGCTGGGAACGTAAAATGGTGAAGCCACTGTGGAAAACGGTCTGGGAATTCCTCAAAGAAGTTAACTATAGTTACCACATGACCCACCAATTCCCTTCCTAGGTATGCACCCTAGAATTCCCTTCCTAGGTATGTACCCTAGAATTAAAAACATGTGTCTACACAAAAACTGGCATTATTCATAATAGCCTCAAAGTAGAAACATCCCAAATATTCATTAATTAATGTTTAGATGAATTGATATAATGGTACATCTATACAATGGGATATTATTCAGCTGTAGAAAGTACTGATAACTGTTACAAGGGTGAACCTAGGAAACAATAAACCATGTGAAAGCCAGATATAAAAGGCCGTTACAATATAACTTGTCTATGTGAAATGTCCAGTATAGGCAAATCCAGAAGGACAGAAAGTAGTGAATGCCAGGGACTGTGGGGAGAAAGAAAGAGAAAGTGATAGCTAACTGGAACCATGTTTCCTTTTGGAGTGATGGAAACGTTCAGGTAGATAATGGCGATTGTTGCACAACCTTATGAATGCATTGAATATCCTGAATTGTGCTTTGTAATGTTGCTTTTTTGTGGTGTGTTATATCAATTTTCTTATTTCCATGTTTCCCCATTCACAAGACAGAGCAGGTACAGGGCCTGAAACTTATCTAATTTGTGGGGCCTGAAACTTATCTAATTTGGGAAATGACCTCTGATAAAAACATGCAAAATTTATGTATATAGAAATTGGGAGGGCCGGGTGTGGTGTCACACGCCTGTAATCTCAGTGGCTTGAGAGGCTGAAGGAGGAAGATCGCGAGTTCAAAGCCAGCCTTGGCAATGGAGAGGCACTACACAACTCAGTGAGACCCTGTCTCTAAATAAAATACAAAATAGGGCTGGGGATGTGGCTCAGTGGTTGAGGGCCCCTGAGTTCAATCCCCAGTACCAACCAAAAAAAAAAAAAAAAAAAAAGGAAAGGAAAAAGAAAAAGAAATTGTGAGGGCCCCAATCAGAACCTTACAAGAGACCTGAGCAAGGGAGGAGACCCAGAACTTAGGTTCCATTCAATTCATGATATATCTACACCAGCTGAGACCTCTGTACAAACTTTTATAGTTCAGAGAAAATTGGTATTTTAACTTATAAACACCCCAGTACATTCATATTGATCATAAAATTACTGGCATCTTCCCTTGGCAAGTTGCCTTTGGAAAGAAATTTAAGAAGCTTATCTCTCACTATGGCAAGTGTTTCCTGAAGCAAAATGGCTTTATCTATTAGAAAAATTTTACCCAAAACAAAAGTGCTCAGCTCCCAATACACACTTGGTGGATCGTGACCATTGCGCCAATCTTTTTTTTTTTTTTTTCTCTCTCTCTCTTTTTGGTACTGGGGATTGAACTCAGGGGCACTTAACCACTGAGCCATACCCCCAGCTCTTTTTTGTATTTTATTTAGAGACAAGGTCTCACTGAGTTACTTAGGGACTTTGCTAACTTGCTGAGGCTGGCTTTAAATGCATAATCCACCTGCCTCAGCCTCCTAGCTGCTGGGATTATAGGCGTGTGTCACTGTGCCCAGCTCTTTTCTTCTTTTTTAAGAGACAGGTCTTACTATGTTGCCCAGATTGGCCTTGAGCTCCTGTCTTAGCCTCCCAAATGGCTGGGACCACAGCTGTGCACCTTGTCTGGCTCATTGTGCCAATTTATGAAAGCAACTATGAATTGGTCTGAGAGGCAGAGCTCCATTCGCACTGCATGAGTGTTAATGTCCATTGCCATTTGGCTCTGATTTCTCATCATGAAGCAAATGCTTTTTTCTGTTCAGATGAACACAGAAACTAGAGATAAGTTGTTGCCTCCTCCATTATGAGTCTTTTCTGACCCACCACTCATCCCTGCTTTGTTTGAAAAGTAGACCCTCCATATTCTTTCCCCAAGTTAGGCTTCAGCAAATTGATGAAGGGGAGGAGGTGGCTGCAATAAATGAGCATCTGAAGGAAAAGTTAATCCAGCTCCAGGCATACCATAACCATCCCTTCATGGAACCCAAAATGAACCATGTGAACCTGGATTTCTGATCCACGAGACAGGTGAGCAATTTTTTCCAAAATTGAGTTGAGGGGAGAACTTTCACCTTGAGTCTTAAATCCCTTTCAGGGTTAGGGGTATATGTTGCTCAGTGCCAGAGTGCTTGGCTAGAATGCCCAAGGCCCCTGGGTTCCATCCCCAGCACCGAAAAACAAAACAAATCAAATAAATAAGTAAAAACAAAATTCCCTTTTGAGCTGAAAGGAAATAAAACCCATACTTCTTGTTGAGGGTAGTCAGAAAAGAAAGTATATGTAATTAGGTCAGAGCAATGTATTTTCTTTACAAATATTTTTTACACTTTCTCACACCTCAAAGACTCCTACTGCCTACATACAATTCATGACTTCAGAGGCAGGTATTTTTAGAAAAATAATGCTCTGGGTGATTGGGGAGAGAGGTCCCCTGAATGAGGTTTAAAAGAATTCGTTTCTGCTTTCCATTGAGAAAGCACCTACATCTGTGCTCCCTGGAGGGCTTTATGCTAAACTTCATTCTTTGTAGCCCTGTTGCATATATTTAAGCAGTTAGGGACTCTAAATGTGAGATGGAATCAGAGTTAAACTCAAAAATGAAATTCAAGGACAATTCACATGTCAGAGCATCATCACTGAGAAGACCATGGCAATGCTAATTTGGGTGTTGCTTGCATGATGCTTTCTATTATCTATGCCAGAGATCAGTGCTAGGGAAAGCAGAGCATGTCCTATATAAATTACAAGTGTCTTGGCCTCTCTGTACCTTAGTTTCCTCATTTGAAAAGAATGAATGGATCTTAAGACATACTTCTTAAGACAGCTAACCAATAACTGTATAATGTTTTTAACACATAGTTTTGGGGTTTTTTTTGTACATGCGTGTATCTTCTATTTCACTTACAACTTGTGTAAAAACTGCAGTCCATGCCATGCCTGAAATGTTCCAAAGCTCAGTTCTGTCAGTAAATTGCAACCAAGGTTTCTACAAAAAAGATAAGCCAAAGAAGAAGGAGAAGAAAAAAGATATTCTTTCAGAACATTTATCATTTGGCAGTGATTCTAACTTATATATGATTAAATGTAATCTCAATACTTTTTCCACACACTAAAGAAATCTTGCTGTGGAAGATCCTGACTTATGACTTATATTTCTGCGTTTATACATGCAGAGCCTTAGCTATAAAACAGTGAATGCTCAAAAAATACTTGTGATATTTACTTCTCTAAAACAGGGCTTCACAACTTCAATGCTATTGACATTTTGGGCTGGAAAATTCTTGCTGTGGAGTTTTGTCCTGTATATTGTAGATGTTTAACAGCATCCCTGGTGTCTGGCCACTAGATGCCAAAACTCACTCACTCTCTCCTCTCTCCTCTCTCTTAAAAAAAAAAAAAAAAGTCACCTTTAAAAAAGTGGTGTTGTCACGCCTACCTGAGCCAAGGTGGGAAGGAGATGTTTTCCCATGCCAGTGTAAAGGGCTGTCCACACGGATTCACACCCCTTTCTCAGACTGAATTGCCCACTGCCTAAAACCCCTCCTACAGAAATTTCGGAGTCATCACTGATTTCAATGGTAGCCCCAGCCTAACAGAGTGATGAATTAATTATCAAACATGAAATAGGATAGAGAGTTTAGAGCAAATGGCAACATTTTGGAATAAATAACCTTAATGTGTAGTCTGCCTGTTAACCTAACTGGCCCTCATTTTACAGGTCACTTGCTTCTCTTGGAAGCAGTATAGCCAAGGGGAGGAAGAATATCTCTGGGATTTCAGCCTGGAAGAGGAAGAATTCAGGCCGCCAGAACTGGACTAGCACTACTGAATATCCCCAGAGGCTCAGTCCTGTGACTTCCTTGGGAATCTCTGCCGCCCCCCACCCAATGGGCTGCTAGAGTCCTGGTGCCACCCACATCTAGGGCCCAGATCCTGCTTCGATGTAGGGGAGGGGGCCTGTGGGGGTCGATTGTGGCCCCTGCTTGGGGAAGGGAAGCTTGGGTTGGTTGATTGTGGGAAAAGGCTCCCGGTCTGAGCGAGCCTAATAAAGGTTGAGCCTAATAAAGGTGTCATAATCAAAGGTGTCATAAATAAAGGGTGGGGCGGGGCCACTGAGGTTTCCCAGGCTCGCCTCAAGGGGCTGCCATAACGGTTAGGCTCCCACAGGCGGTTAGGCTCCCACAGGCGCGCCCCGCGCCCCATTGGCCTAGGTCGCTGTGCCCCGAAGCCTCCGCACGTCATGTCCCTGCTGCGCCTCTGGGCACCAGGGCTTCTCCTCACGTGGCAACCATTGTGGCTGCTGGTCCAGGCAGCTCAGCCTCTGGAGTCGCCCCAGGACCCTCTCCAGCTGACCGCTGAGCACCCAGGGCCTATCAAGCCCTGGTCTCTGCTCTCCTCTGAACTCCCACCCTTATCGCCCCATGCGCTTACACCCCCGGCAGACCCGGGAGTCTTTGATGACCTGGGGTCCTCTGCTCGCTCCCAGATGTTGGACTCACCACGGAAGTTAACTGACAGTTTGCTTCCATTCTTGGGCAGGGTTTCACCTGGAGAGCCGGCCCCAGAGATGGATCAGTTTGCTGCATCAAGACAAACTAATTCCGAAAGAGAGGCTCCCAGAATTGGTTCCAATGCTCGACTCAAAAGTAAGATTCATACTGTCAATCTGCATCAGTCTACAGATCACCAGTCATTTGAAGTACTTGTTCCACCTCTAGATAGAGTGCAAAAGCAGCAAAGTTTATTGTTTCACCACTGAATCTGAAGAAGGATGTAGCTCAGCATCCGAGATTTGCTAAAGTTGTTGGTGGAACTCCAAAGCAATTTGCAAAACTTCAGCTTCAGAACAACTTGCAGGATGATTATGTGTATCCAAGTACAGATGTAGCTTCTTCTGGCAACCTACCTCCGGAATCCCAGGAGAACTCAGAGGAGTCTCCAGAAACTCCTGACCAGGTTGAACCTTCTGTGGAGGCCCAAGAGACTCCTGAGGAGCTCCAGTCCTCTTCGTCCCAGCAAGAAGTTCCTGAGGACCAGGAGGCTCTAGGAGGTGAAGCATCAATGCATCATAAGCTTTCATCTCTAAGAAGTGACACTCAGCCGGTTGTCACAAGTAAACCTGCAGATCTGGTTACCGTAACTCCGCAGGCAGATAAAGAGATTCACCTTCCTTCAGGCCAGGAGCAGGCCCCAACCCAGCCTTCAGAGGGTCTTGAAGTAGTAGGACCTTCATCAACCCAAAAAGAGGCTCCAGCTCAGACTTCAGAGCTCTCTGAACCCTCTTTAGCTGAGCAAGAGACTCCAGTTCAAGCTCCCAAGTCCCCTATGGAGAATATAGCTGAAACTCTACCAACTCTACCTGTAGTTCCATCTCTAGGTCAGGATCAAGTTCATTATTATAACTTGCCCAGTGTTACAGGTAGGCCTGCAGACGTGGAAATTACCATAACTTCGGAACCTACCAAGGAGGCCGAATCTTCTCTAGCCCAGCAGGAGGCCCCAGTTCAGCCAGAGGCCCCAGTTCAGGAGGCTCCAGTTCAGGAGGCCCCAGTTCAGCCAGAGGCTCCAGTTCAGGAGGCCCCAGTTCAGCCAGAGGCTCCAGTTCAGGAGGCCCCAGTTCAGCCAGAGGCCCCAGTTCAGGAGGCCCCAGTTCAGGAGGCCCCAGTTCAGCCTCCAGAGTATGTGGAGGAGGTAGAACCTTCTCTGACCCAGCAAGAGACCCCAGCTCAGCCTCCGGGCCCTCCTGTGGAGACTGAACCTTCTCTCAGTGAGCAAGAGACCTCAACTGAGCCTTCTGAGTCTCCTGGGGAGGACCAGTCTTCTGAAAGCCAGCTGGAAGTACCAGTGCAATCTCTAGACTTGCCCAGTGTGACCGGTGAACCTGCAGATGTACTAATGACTATAACACCTGAACCCACTACAGAGGTGGGAACTTCTATGATCAATGGTGAGGCTATAGTTCCTCCCTCAATTCCAACTAATGAGTCAGGACCTTCTGCATCCCAGCCTGAAGCCCCAACTGTGCCTCCAGAGCTCCCTAACGATGTAGGTCAATCTCCAGAAGGTGAGGATGTGACAGGTTCTTCTCTAGGTTCTGATCAAGCTGAGTCTCCTACTCCAGAATTGAATAGTGAGGTTGAAACTTCAGCGCAACAGGAGACCCTAGATGAGTCCTCAGTGTCCCCTGAGCAGTTGGAACCTCAGCCAAGCCCCCCTCTAGAGGAGGAACAACCTCCAATTGATCAAGAGGTCCCCAGTCAGCTTGAAGAGCTGCCTGAGGAATCTTTATCAAGTCAGCAGGAGAGCTCATCTCTGCCCTCAACGCCCCCCGTGAGTGTTGAACTTCCACCAGTCCAGGAAACACTCCCAACTAAACCTCCAGAATCCACATTTGTCCCGACTATTGCTTCCTTCAGTGATTCCATGTCATTTTCACCTCAAGATCTAGAAGTAATGTTCAGAAGTGGGTCTTCAAATTTGCCTAAAACCACAGTTCAACATGAGGCTCTGATAGTTACTGTACCTTCAGAAGCCACTAAAGAAGTTGAGCCAGTTTCCACCCAGCAAGTTACATTTTATCCAACCCAGTCGAATGCCCCTTCCCAGTCTCCAGGATTCCCTGAAAACTTTGGATTTTCTTCAGCCCAACAAGCAACCACAACTCAGATGGAAACTTCAACTGAGGTCCTAAGTCAGAATCAAGCTCAGGATTTAACATCACCCAGTGTTACATTTCAACCTTTGGACCTGGAACTCACCTCGACTCCAAAACCCACTAAACGTTCTAGGGCGAAGAAGAAGCCTGTAGCTCTTTCATCGTTCCCTATAGCTATATGGAACTATATCTATCTCCAGAAGGTGAGGATGTGACAGGTTCTTCTCTAGGTTCTGATCAAGCTGAGTCTCCTACTCCCAGGGTGATAACAAAGAGCATGAGGAGACAAGTGAGGTGAGGGAAACTATTGAACAAGAAGCCCAGACTTTTTCATCATTTAGGGTATACAATTGAAGCATTCAAGCGGGAAGACCAGGGGCTTCTAGTCCACATCTTGTCTTGGCCACATAACTTTGCCCAAGACAGTGATCCCCATTTTGTTCCATTAGAGAATAAAGTGGACTTAACACACAAGATAAACAAATAATAGGAAGAAAAATGTGTGATAATAAGATGTAACATATTAAATTTGGTGTGTTCTTTAAGAAACTGCAAGCTATTCACCTGGAAGAATGGAAATTTTGAATAGTTAACATTCTTTTTCTTTCTTTTAGCTCACAAAAGGAGTCCCGGGATATGGTTATAACAACAAACTCATCTTGACAATATCTGTGACTGTAGTGGCGATGATTTTGATTATAATTTTCTGTGTGATTCAGGTAAGGACAACAATCAATTCAGGTTTCCAGAATACATCTTATCATTGTAATAGATTTAGAACGTATACCCTGAAAATCAAAGTTCCTTCCCCACGTACTACTTGACATTTCTCTTCAGTCACTAACACTGAGTTATGCTTTGTTCTTTTATTGAAAAATATATTCTAGGGATTTTTATTTATTTTTTTTTATTTTACTTTTTGGTACCAGGGATTGAACCCAGGGGTGTTTGAACATTGAGCCACATCTCCAGCCCTTTTTTGTATTTTACTTAGAGACAGGGTCTCACTGAGTTGCTTAGTACCTCGATAAATTGATGAGGCTGGCTTTGAACTCACAATCCTTTTGCCTCAGCCTCCCAAGCAGCTGGGATTATAAGTGTGCTTCACAGTGCCCAGCCCCAGAGACTTTTAAAGGAACTTCATTTCCAGGGAATCTTTGAGAAATTGAAACCAAGAGAACAAGCTATAATTTCTTAAGAAATTAAGACTAATATGGCCAGAGATGTCATCGTAGCAAAATTTGTCCAACCCAAAACCATGTCCACAATTTGTTACTCTCATTTTTGTAAAGTTTTGATGTACTTTCATTCTACCACTGATTTCTTTCCTTGTTACTGAAATGACAAGAAATGACTTCACTCTCAAGCAGCAGTCATCACCCTGGGGTAAAAGGAGAGGGCTAAAAGATAAAAGTGCTATATGTAGACTCAGTGGATCCACACAGCTTCCTCCTCCTCCAGTGTGAGGTATTGTCTAAGTAGGTGTTCAGGTAAAGCACTGCAGCTAAATTCTCATCAGGCTACTCCAGAGCAGGTCCTAGTGATAATAGTATATTCCTGGCTCTGGCTTCTGTTTACCTTCTGTTTGCTTACATGATGGTTTATTACTTTTCTCAATAGGTTGTCAATGGACATTTATTTATTTATTTATTTATTTATTTGTTTGTTTGTTTGTATGTGTTGCTGAGAATCTAACACAGTGCCAGTACTAACATCACACCACTTAATTCCAGTTGCTTTATAACATATTTCAAGCTATATATTTGGTAGGGCAAGCTCCTGCTCTCCTGATCATTTCGTACATTTCATCACTATTCTTATATATTTTCTCTGCCAAAAGAAAAACAAAATAAAAACAAAAACAAACAAACAAAAAAAAACTGTCTTTGAATTTGAATAGGACTAGATTGAATTTGAAAATGAATTTGCGAATTAACATCTCTACAACATTCTGGGAACATGTAATCTCATGCCATATATTCATTTCTTCTTAATGTGCATTTATTTATTTATTTATTTATTTATTGTGGTGCTAGGGATTGAACTCAGGGGCACTCCACCACCGAGCTGCACTCCCAGTCTTTTTTATTTTTATTTTTTAGAAGGAAGCATTTCCTTCCATATTTATTTTTATGCGGTAAACCAAGTGCCTCACGCATGGTAGGCAAGTGCTCTACCACTGAGCTACAATAAAAAAAATTTAAAAAATATTTTTTATTTTAAGACAGGGTATTTCAAAGTTACCCAGGCTGGCCTTAAACTTGATCTTTTTGCCTTAATATCTACTGCTGGGAATATAAGTGTGTGCCACCACATCCAGCTGAATTTTAGTATTTTCACTACATAGATTTTTTAATTGGATCGTTTTAGTTATACATGACAGTAGAATCCATTTTGATATATAGTTTCAGTTCCTTTCCCCATTTATGCCCTCATTTATTTTTCATACTGCATTGATTAAGACCTCCTCAATGAGGTTGAACAGCAGCAATAACAGGCATCCTCCTACTCTTATTCTTGATTTTAAAACGACACTGTTGTTTAAAGTTCTGGCAGACATGTTTATCAAGTTAAGTAGTTCTTTCTTTTTCTACTATTAAGTGTTTTTATTAGGAATTATCTGTTGGATTTTATCTAAAACAGTCAATAAAATATATTAAGTGCCAGCTGCATGCAAGACCCTAAGCTAGGTACTATGAAAGAGTCAGAGAACCATTAAAAGGATAGAATTCCTGCCCTCAGAAAAGTTATTATCTCACTGGGTAGATAAGACTTAAAATAAATATAAGGAATGAATAGAGACTTGGAGATTAGTGGTCATTGTGATACTTATGACTGTATTTTCTTCCAAAACAGATTTATTCCCATAAAACAGCACCACAAGATGATGAAGAAAAGTCCTTAAGGTAACTATGAGCCTGGCAGTGTTTAAATGAGAATTTTATTTTATTTTTAATATTTATTTTTTAGTTGGACACAATATCTTTATTTATTTTTACATGGTGCTGAGGATCGAACCCAGGATCGCACATGCTAGGCGAGCGCTCTACCGCTGAGCCACAACCCCAGCCCCTAAATGAGAATTTTAGAACTCATCTATTTCAATCTTAACAGTGAGGAAACTGCTAAAGGCACGAAGAATACTTCCTCTCATGTCTCCCCTGGCTCCAGGAAAACTAGTTTCCCAGCCTGCTGAGGTCAAAGGCACTAGCAGGGATGCATCTGCTGTCTCCAGTCCTTAAGGAAAGAGAGTGGAGGGCAAGAGGTTTGGGCTGTGCCTGCTCCCACTGTTCACGTGCATCAGACTCAGCTGGAGCCCTTCTTTGAGGCTTTCAGGGACAGGGAAGACCTTGGGTCATTAGCGTGCTGTGCTATTCCCCTTCCAGGCTGGCGGAAGTAGAAGTAGAATGTATGAGTCCTTCCTCCAGGTGGTAGGAAAACTTTACCTTCTTGCCTTACTGGTCACCTTCTCACCCCCACTCTCTATTCCTTTTACCTAGATTTCATAGAATTTTAACAGGGAGCTTAGAAATAGTAGTTTGTCTCTTCCTTTTATAATAAGAAACGGAGAATAAGAAAGGGAAAATATCTTACCCTGTGATCACAGTTAGTGTCAGAAAATGGTTCCTTTCCAGCTAGGTACTTCTCCATTAATTATACCCACACTTGGGCTGTGAGCAACATTTGATATTGTGAATTAGTAGACACATTTCAATGTAAACATCAGCAATGTTTGAAACAATGCACAGGTTTTTTTTCCTATTGTTTTTTTGTTATGTATATGTCTAAACTGATTTTACAACTCAATCATAAGTGACAGCCTGCAATATGGAAATCAGTGAGCTAGACAACTTTACTAATTGGACTTTGGTATTTACTTGATGTAATACAACTTGTAGGATAAAGCAGCTAGGAAATAGAAACACCTTCTACCTCAAGAGCCACCCTGCTCCCCACCCCAAAATGATGATACATGTTGAGATTTAAGTCCAAAGAGGACTGATGTGAAAGGCTCTGGAGAGAGTAAAACACTTCAGCCCAGTATGGTTGTGTACTGTACAAGGTACTTAGCCAAGAGGGTAAGCAGAGTTGCTAATCCTGCCTATGCTCATGTGGCTCTTTGGGAACATACATAGAGAGTTCTGGTAGCCCAGCATGCAGGGAATTGTTTTTAGGACCCCAGGTCTAGCATGATTTTGCTCATTGTGCTTATGAACTAAGGTATAGGCTTTGTCCTAAAAAGACCAAAGGTGCACATTACAAAAAGACATGAAAAATGGCATCCATCACTAATTGTCTTGTGCATGTGTTTCCCCCCAGGAGCTGTTTCGGGTTTCTGCGTAGGAGAAGCTCAACGGAAAGTGAAAATCAGGTAAATCTGAAGAGAACCCAGTGCTGTGGCCAGGGAAGGCAGCGGGAAGCAGAATTAATGTTCCACTTTCTGTTTTTAGTTGGACACAATATCTTTATTTATTTTTACATGGTGCTGAGGATCGAACCCAGGATCGCACATGCTAGGCGAGCGCTCTACCGCTGAGCCACAACCCCAGCCCCTAAATGAGAATTTTAGAACTCATCTATTTCAATCTTAACAGTGAGGAAACTGCTAAAGGCACGAAGAATACTTCCTCTCATGTCTCCCCTGGCTCCAGGAAAACTAGTTTCCCAGCCTGCTGAGGTCAAAGGCACTAGCAGGGATGCATCTGCTGTCTCCAGTCCTTAAGGAAAGAGAGTGGAGGGCAAGAGGTTTGGGCTGTGCCTGCTCCCACTGTTCACGTGCATCAGACTCAGCTGGAGCCCTTCTTTGAGGCTTTCAGGGACAGGGAAGACCTTGGGTCATTAGCGTGCTGTGCTATTCCCCTTCCAGGCTGGCGGAAGTAGAAGTAGAATGTATGAGTCCTTCCTCCAGGTGGTAGGAAAACTTTACCTTCTTGCCTTACTGGTCACCTTCTCACCCCCACTCTCTATTCCTTTTACCTAGATTTCATAGAATTTTAACAGGGAGCTTAGAAATAGTAGTTTGTCTCTTCCTTTTATAATAAGAAACGGAGAATAAGAAAGGGAAAATATCTTACCCTGTGATCACAGTTAGTGTCAGAAAATGGTTCCTTTCCAGCTAGGTACTTCTCCATTAATTATACCCACACTTGGGCTGTGAGCAACATTTGATATTGTGAATTAGTAGACACATTTCAATGTAAACATCAGCAATGTTTGAAACAATGCACAGGTTTTTTTTCCTATTGTTTTTTTGTTATGTATATGTCTAAACTGATTTTACAACTCAATCATAAGTGACAGCCTGCAATATGGAAATCAGTGAGCTAGACAACTTTACTAATTGGACTTTGGTATTTACTTGATGTAATACAACTTGTAGGATAAAGCAGCTAGGAAATAGAAACACCTTCTACCTCAAGAGCCACCCTGCTCCCCACCCCAAAATGATGATACATGTTGAGATTTAAGTCCAAAGAGGACTGATGTGAAAGGCTCTGGAGAGAGTAAAACACTTCAGCCCAGTATGGTTGTGTACTGTACAAGGTACTTAGCCAAGAGGGTAAGCAGAGTTGCTAATCCTGCCTATGCTCATGTGGCTCTTTGGGAACATACATAGAGAGTTCTGGTAGCCCAGCATGCAGGGAATTGTTTTTAGGACCCCAGGTCTAGCATGATTTTGCTCATTGTGCTTATGAACTAAGGTATAGGCTTTGTCCTAAAAAGACCAAAGGTGCACATTACAAAAAGACATGAAAAATGGCATCCATCACTAATTGTCTTGTGCATGTGTTTCCCCCCAGGAGCTGTTTCGGGTTTCTGTGTAGGAGAAGCTCAACGGAAAGTGAAAATCAGGTAAATCTGAAGAGAACCCAGTGCTGTGGCCAGGGAAGGCAGCGGGAAGCAGAATTAATGTTCCACTTTCTGTTTTCTAGGAGGGCTTTTTCTGGTAAAGGTGGCCACTTTGGCTTAGAGATACGTACAGACCTCTCAATGCCACACGTAAGAAAAACATGGCACAGATGATGAGGATGAGATTTTCAATAAGGATGCTAGGTAAGTGACTGGGGGTGATATAAAATTCTCAAGTGAAGAGGTAAGGAAAAGCTTAATTGCTCCTTTCAAGAGTAACAACCTTGGCTTTGTTCTTCTCCCAGGGATAAAGCCCCATCACAGACCTCTGCTCCTACTGAGGGCGGCGGAGAGTAAATCTGTCTTGCCTCAAGCGACTGGCAAATTTTATTTTCTAATATTGGCTTCTCATCAGTGCTTATAAAATACTTTTTTTTCTCATATTAAACGGTGCAAAATTCACAACCAATCCTAGCCATGTGGTAAAAAGTAACATGTAAATAGTTAAATATGTGTATATAAACAACAAGGGCATAGGCAAGTAGAGCTGGTCTAGAGCTAGAATCCTCTATGGCAGCCATGCTTCTGTAAGAGGCAGTGTGTGCAGAGTTGGAAAGAGCTTCTAGGCCTCATGCCCCAGTGTAAATAATCATCTTTCAGAGGGCCAGAAAACACATCATCTTCCAGGAGTGTGGATTTCTAAATAAAATACCAGTTATTCTGGTGCGCTCTTTCTGGTTCAAGAACCAATCATTTGAAACTTAGTTGACCTCATGCCCATGAAGATCTTCCACCTTCTGGCCCCTCTCATCAGGTATTGGGGTTGCCAGAATATTTGAATCATTGAACTTGCTGCACTGTGGGGCCAAGCTGTGCTTTTCTTACCAAGCCTTCAAATCATGTGCAAACATATACCCTGTCTTCGTAGGGGATTCTCCACCCTTTAAAAGCTGGTAGAAAATTAATATTGGTTTAGTGGTTTTTCATTTTTAAAATGTTGACCCTTGGACATCTAGCAGGATAGGGTAAAGAACATGCTAGAGCAGTAATTTCCCTAGATTTTCCTCCTTGAGCTTTTATTTTGGAAAACATGTATAAAGCTACTTCTCCATTCATATGGACTGCATCAGCCTCTCCTGACCCCACTTAGGGTCACATGTGTACTCAGCTCCCTTCAACTCCATCCAACCCCAAACCTACCCACTTCCGGCCTCATCCAGCACCATCCACAACTACAGGATTACAAGTGATAATTTGCAAAAGATGCAAGCATTTCTCCACTCCCATCTTTAGCAACAAAGTTGGTAATAAATCACATTTAGTGATACCTGTGTTGAGAATCAAGTTTGAATCCTGTTCCCCCAGTGTTGAAGACTGAACACCCAAGAAACTCCAAGGCAAGCACAAAAAGTTTTATTTAAAGAATAGAACAGAGAGAGAGAGGGACAGAGGCTTCTCTGCAGAGGTGGGGGTCCAAGTTGGTGCCTGTTAGCACAAAAAGACCAGGCCAGAAGCAAACTTAAGGGATCATCTCAGCCTTTTATTCAAGAAAACAAACAACTACAAGGCTGGAAGAGGAAAAGCGAACCCCTGGGCTTCAGGTCTTCAGGATTGTGTTGAACACATGAGACTGCCCAGAGAAACCTCAAGGTGATCACGTGGTATTAGGTGCCTTCAAAATACGTGTGTATTCCCGGCTCTTAAAAGCCAGGAGGAAGGCTCCAATTTGAGCCCAGGCTCTACCCACTGGGTTGGACTGATGCCTTCGGGAGGCAAAGGAAGAGTAGGTATTAAGAGTGGGTATTATTGGTACTACTCAAGTGGACTGTCGTCGGCTTTGTGAGGCTAAGTCACTACCCCAGAGTCGCTCAGTTGATGCCGATCGAGCCAACGGGCAGTAGGTACTCCAGCCCTCCCGGTGATCCCAGAGATCTTGGTTGCCTCGAGACAGTCCGGCTTCGGAGCCCTCTGCCCTCCCAGCCCGCACCGGGCTCCCACCGTAGCCTTCGGTCCGCGCTGCCACCGCTGGCCTGTTCCGTCCATTTTCTCCTACCCGTGACCCAACCTCAGCTCTTGCTCCCATCTTCTTACCACCGGTCTTGCATAAATGCAGCCTCACTCGTGACCTCTCTTTAACCTAGTTGCAACTCCGATCTGGATGTATCCCTTACCTCCTTTTTATCTAATCCTCACCCCACAACCCCCCTGGCAATCCTAATACTCCGCACAAACCTCCCCTAAATTCACCATTCATGTTTCCCCTTTTCTGGCTCAGCTCTCTCATCCCCAGCTCCCAATGTCTACCCAGCCCCCTAAGGTCTGTTTATCCCAAACGTCTACCTCTCTCCTCCTCTCATGCCCTGTTGAGCTCACCCGCTTTGTGTTAACTCCTCTTTCAGCCTTCTCCCAAATTTTATGTGTAGCTTCTTCACAGACTTTGCCCTTACCTTCCTAGCTCATTATGTATTTCTTTTCCCTCCTCTACCATCGCGAGGAAACCCCATTCCTAAGTCTTTATCTGTCCCCATCTCTAGTTGCCTCAGTTCCTATCACCCTCTTCCTTTTTATTAACAGAGATCCTCCATGTCCTTTCACCTTTTGTCCCCGTAGCAACTCTTCACATCAACTCTGCCCATTCTTCCCTTGACAGCTCCCATTCAGCCTGAAATTGTAGTGCAGAGCTCCCTGCCAACCCCACCAGCTAACCCTGAACAGTCAAGTCTAGGTGCTTGCTCAGAGGTGAGCAGCTTGATAGACCATGCAGCTTGTTTGGTTAATGAGTGCAGGGGAGTAGAGTTCCTCTACTCTTGGGTCAGAGATTTTTCCTGGTGTCTGGTCCTTTTATTATTATTATTATTATTTATTTTTTAGTGGTACACAATACCTTTATTTTGTTTATTTATTTTTATGTGGTGCTGAGGATCGAACCCAGGGCCTTGCCCGTGCTAGGCGGGCGCTCTACCACTGAGCCACAACCCCAACCCTGATGTCTGGTCCTTATACCTGTCCCCAGGGATTGTTTTTTCACCGTTCATATTATATTACTTGTGTTGACTGTTGGAATGGTAGGTGTCACTGAAATTCCTGCAAGGTGAGAGATGGTCCCTCACCCAGCTCACTCACCCTGGGGCAGATGAAGCCCTTGCTTCCTTTTGACTGGTATTCTGGCTCTGGAGAACCTCAGGGAATGCCAGTGGGGTTGGCTGTAATTACAGAGCCATGGCCATGTGTCTTGTCCTGGCACTTGTGGAGGATCCTGTCCCAGTGCTCCTTGCCAGAGCTGATGGCAGATCAGTTCCAGCACTAAACACAGGGATCACATGGTGTCAGAGGCATGTTACATGTGAACAGTAGAGGTGGTGGGTCCTGAGGAAGCTGAAGTGTAGGTGGGTGCAGAAGCTGTTGAATTGCTTCCTCTTTTCTGTGCTGGGTCATTGAATTTTAGCCATTTGGGTTTCATGAACACAGGAAGCCACATTATCTCACAGTAACTGAGGCAGAGGGATGTTTCTGAGGCACCTAGGGCTCATGCTCAGTGGTTAGTTTCCTGGGGACTTTTTGATGTACATTTCCTCTGAATTCTGATGACCTGGTTTCAGAAGGGTTAGCCATTTGATGGCAGTTTGTTTATTTTTTTTGGTGCTGAGATCTAATCCAGGGCCTTGCACATGCTTACACTGAGCTACACCCCAAGCCCTGGCAGGATTTATAGGGCCCCCAAGAGGACCCATTGTCTTTGCTTGTCACTATGGTCTTTTCTTTTGAAAACTGAATACACTGCTACCTTCAATATCCTGCCATTAAGATGTGACTTACATGAATGGCTTTCACCCTTACTGGCAGCTTTGTTTAATGGCGGGAGTTCCACAGTACCCCTACCACTTCAGAATGGTGTACCTCAGTTTTCCACAGTCTTAAAAATGAATCTACCTGCACTATGCCCTGTTTTAATTTTATTCATCAAGTCATTCAACAAGCATTTTCCAAGTACTACTGTGTGCTAAGCACAGTTCTAGGTATAGAAATGCAATGTGAATGACTCAGGCAGAGTTACTATTTTCTTTCATTCAGAGTTTGTTCCTTGTCAGGCATGGTGGTACACACCAGTGACTTGGGAGGCTGAGTCAGGAGTATTGCAAGTTTGAGGCCAGCCTGGGCAACTTGGTGAGACTGTCATAAAAATCAAAAGGTCTGGGGATGTAGCTCAGTGGTAAAGTGCTCTTGGATTCAAGCTCCAGTAAACAAACAACAAAACCAGAATTTACACTTTGTTAGAATTCTACAGCACATGGGACAAGAATATGGGGAAATAGTTGTTTTTGGATGGAAAGAAGGAGGGAGGAAAGAAAGATATTCAGTGTTTACCATTTTCACAATTCTGCCTTTGCCCACTAATCCTTGGTCCAAGAATTACAAGCTAGAAATTTCTCACCCTCCAGTGTATTTTTTCTTCTTCTTTTCTTTTTTTTAACTGGAAATTGAACCCTGGGGCACTTAACCACTGAGTCACACCCCCAGCCCTTTCTATTTTTATTTTGAGACAGGGTCTCACCTAGTTGCTTAAGGCCTCGCCAAATTGCTGAGGCTGGCCTCAAACTTGTGATCCTCCTGCCTCAGCCCGGGATTACAGTGGTGTACCACCACACACTGCCTCATCCTCCAGCAAATTTCATTTGAAATTATTGTTCTGAAGGACTTATCCTCTCCCTCCACCCCACCCCATCCAGGAAGGACACTGGTCCAGAAATCCACCTTGCTTCATATAGAAGGAGATGCTGTTTACTCATTCAGCACTCACATGTCTGAAAGATCAGCTGCCTTTCCGAATCAGAAGATAACTTTGTCATTCTTTTCCCAGTGAAATAACATGACTCATCAGTTAGTACAGCAGTTAGATGGCATAAACACCAGTCTGTTGTTCTGAACAACCATGGTAAGATTCAGACAGTAGACAGAAGGCTGTTAGGAGAGGCTGAGAATTCTCTGAAGAGAATAGGTTGCTGTTTACTGATGGGTTGAATGTTTTGAGAGTGGTAACGTCAGCTTATCCATTTCTTCATTTAATGTAAGTCTTGTCTAAGCTGTTCTTCTCTTTTTATTTCTTCCTTGATCTCTGGAGGAAATGAAATTGGACATTCTGTATATAGAAGGACAAGCAGTATAATGAAGAAAAACAACTAGGACGGTTTTTTCCTGGTGTTGAAACATTTAGAAAAGACAGCTGTGAAACTCAGGTACCCTGAGAAGGACTTGGGCTTAGCTGTTTGGGACTATGAATCTGATCACAGGATTGTGTCTTGTTGCTTACAGGCCTTATAAGCAGAGCTTCTGACCACAGCTCTGAAGAGTCTGGAAATAGTAGTTTCCTTAAAAACTTTCAAGCCAAAGACCTAGGATAGTTTGATATGATGAAAGGACAAGGAGACCAGAGAATTCTGTCCCTTAGCTGAGCCTTATTTATATTTAACTTCTATTTTCTCCTCTGTAAAATAGTGATGATCATCTTTATGGATCATCCCTAAGAATTAAATGAGATTGGAAAACGAGATCAGAGAAACTTGCTTTGTTTACTTTGGAAAGCAGCAGAAGGTTGAATTAATGTCAGCTTAGGGGTGAAGATAGCCTTATTGTGATTCAGGGTTTCCTAAATAGTGGTAGTCACCTTTCCCCTGCCATTCTTTCCCTAGTAGTGTTGCCCAAGTTCTCTCTTTCAGTGAAGCCATGGTTCTTTCCAGTTTGGTTTTTGGTGTCAATAAGGGATATTCTGAGGACAGGAAATGACACCAGCTGGTCTAGTGGCAGATTTAGGGTCTGAGCCACCAAATGGATAATGGAACAGTGACCAAAGCCTCCATTAGTTTCCACCAGAAAGTTCTTACGTCATTGATGGTCACGTTCCTGCCTCCTTGAAGTACTGTGGAAGAGCTGTGAATAAGTAGGCTGCTTGGGCTTCCTACAAAGAAAGGTAGAGGTATCCTGAATTGTGGCCTGAGCCTCAAAGTCTTGGTTCTGTTTTGTAAATTGTGAAATGGCTGTTCTGAATTCCTCTTAGCTGTTAGTAATTTTGTGGCTTTCTAACCCTTAATTTTAGGCAAGTTATTTGTCTCTTATCAAGTTATTTGTCTCCCTTCCCCCCATCTCTCTCTCTTTTTTCCTGAACCCAGGAGCACTCTACCAGTGAACTATGTTCTCACCCTTTTAATTTTGAGACAGGTTCTCCCTAAGTTGCTGAGGCTGGTCTTGAACTTGGGATCCTTCTGCCTCAGCTTCCCAAGTTGCTGGGATTGCTGGTGAATATCCCCCACGCCCAGCTGACCGCTCTTAACTTCAGTTTATTTTGTTTGTTTTAGCAGACTGGTCCTTGGCCAGAGCACTTAATTATTGATAGCTTCTCCTAATGAGTGCTGTGTTACTCTCAGCTAATTAGTTAATGAGGTATTAATGGATCCAAGCTACTATACAGATTATTGAAGTCTATGCCCTTAGGGTCCTTATAACTGGTTGAGGAAAGGGAAACTTTGAAGCTTAAGGGCTCTGTCTATAAGGCTTGAGGGAGTGGTTTAGGCCACTGAAATTGTGGATTAGGCTTGCATCCCTGGTTCTTGAGCCAGGGGCTGGATTTTACCTGTTGGACAGCATGAGGTTAACTTTGAAGGAACCCAGCTTCCAGGATCTAGGCATGTTGCCAGGCATGACTGACTACAGTATGTATCCCTTTTCCTCTTCCTCTGATGCCCAGTGTGTAGAGCAGGTCTCAGGAAGCTCTGAGAATCCACTGGTACATGGAGCAGCAGCATGTGGCAAAGGGTGAGGTGGTCAACCAGGAGCTGTAGCCAGGGCCAAGGGCTCTTCCAGGCAGTCTGCCAGGGCCACCTTCCACACACACCTGCCTCCCTCTGTGGCCTGGCTTAGAAGGTCTGCTTCAGACCCTAATTCTCTGTGGCGTGTTTATTCTTGGCCCACCACAGAGGCCATAGATTGAAGCAGCGTTTCATTGAAGGCCACCCTGCTTTCTCCTTCTCAGACCTCAAGCTCTGCCACTCTCCTGTAATCCTTGCTTCCAGGCTGGTCTTGCTGTCCCTGCATCCCAGCCTGGGCCCCCAGGTGAAGTGTCTTTCTCCCAGCCCACCTTGGAGTCCTGGCTCTAAGGATGGCACTCACTCAGGAATTCCCTTGAGCTGGGGTTGGCATTACCCTGGGGGCTATGGAGCCAGGCCACTGTGAGCCATGGCACCTATGATAGTTGCTTGACCTTATCAACTTCCATGTCCTTATCTGTCAGGTGGAGATAATAAAATGGGACTGCTGTGACTAGGAGGAGCTTAAATGAGGCAGTCTATGTCACATTCCTTGGTTCTGTTAACTTCTTCGGGTCACAATTACTTGAGAGAGCAGAAACACCATTTTTTTTTTTTAATTCCCCTGAAGCCCAGCAGAGTAGTCACTGGAGATTTGTTTAGATATGAGGGCCCTCCCAACCTAAGCTGCTGGGGGCCAGGCCTTCCAACAGCACCTTCACGCTTGCTCAGGTCCAAGGAGGGAGCCAGCTGCCCTGAGGGATTTAATGTTGTACTGACTTCCAACTATTTGGGCAGTGGCATTCTTTGCTTATAGATTTGGGTGGCCACAACATTAGATTATAGATGCTATTTATACCAGTAAGAATTTTACAAGTTCTTATTCTCCACTGGAGAAGTCTGATACTGCGCCCTCTGTGCCTTGTTGGTTAGGGGTAAATTGCAAGCAGACTCCTGTTGGTCTGTTTAGACACATCCCTGGCCCCCCACCCCAGGAGAAGCAGAAGTGTGGGAAGAGAGCTCTCTCTATTTTGGTGCTGCTCCACTTAGGTTTTCCACTGCTGAGCTGGTAGACCCTGGAGGGGACAAGAATTGGGAAGCTGCCACAGGACCCCCGGCTTTCAGTGTTAATTGTGAGCTCTGTGTCCCGATCCCCCTGGTTCTTGGCACCTTCAGCTGAAGCCTCCCCTTTGTATCCTAGATCAGTGTTTGGTTCCTTATCCCTGCCCCCATCCCACAGGCACTGGCTTTGGGAGCAGCTTTTGGTGTGAAGAACCCTTAACCACCCACTCATGGCACGCGGGGCTCCTCCCCTCCCAAGTATTGAGCCTCTGACATTTTCCCCTTCCGTTTCCTTCCTTAAAATCCACTTTCAGTTTTTACTTCAGTGTTGCTCAGAGGCCTCTCAGGCAAAACTATACTAATTTTTTTAGTACCTCCAGAATCATGAATAGGAGCACAAAAACGTGCAGAAATGATAATCTCAGCACTATTAGAAAATGATACTTCATTCATGTCTCAGGTACTTGTTCTTGTCAGAAAAAGCTAACACAATCTATATAATTCCATTTGAACAAAACTAGAATCGTGTAAACTGATCTATAATGACAGAGAGCAGAGCTGTAGGTACTTGGGAACTGGGGAAGTAGGAAGGGAAAGGAGGGGGTCATCAAGGAGCAAAAGGAAACTTGGGAAGAAATGGATATGTTCACTATCTTGATTTTGATAATAATTCCAGGCATGTCTATATGTCCAAAGTTATCAAATTGTACTCTGTAAGTTATGCAGTTTACTGTATTATCAACACCTCAGAAAAAGTACTTAAAATACTTAAAAATTAGTATTGTTACACAAAATGAATCTTGTGAAAAGGAAGTTAAGGGTTGGGCAGGGTTGAGAACCCAGCATCAGGTAGATTGAGAAGTGGGAACAAGCTCCTCCCCCTGCCCTATCTGCTGTGCAATTCACTGAGAGACTACTAGAGGGCAGAAGTGGTCCTTGTACAGGAAGCGGGGGCTGCAGGGCTCCCTAACTTCGGAGGTGGATGTTAAATACCCCCTTTACTCTTAGTAGAGCTGGAATTTGAACCATCGTCTCTTTGGTCCTGATTCCACCACATATTGATCCCTCAGCACCAGGAGACCTCCCTGTGCTCCAGTGGGGTAGCCGTCATAGCCCAGGGTCTGTTACCCACTGGGCCGGCAGGGAGCAGTTGGAGATGGCACTAGGGGGTTGTGATTCTCCAGGTGCCTTTGGCAAGACTCCTCAGTTGACCTGAAACCGACGATTGTGAAGCAGGGCAATTTCCAGGGTCAGATGCTGCAACCTAAAATTCATTTTTAGAAGGGAAGGAGAAAGGAGAGAAAATTTAGTGGGGGCAGGGGATATGATGGCAGATCCGCAATGGAAGCCTTCCAATGAAAGCACTTGCTAACACTGAACACCAGTGCTGGACACAGGGAGTCATTTTACCTTCACAGTGCTCTTGTCAAATAAGCTGCACGGAGGTTAAGTAACTCACTCAAACAGAGCTAGTAGGAGGCTTCAGGAGAATTTGAATCCAGGTTTAACACTGATTTGTCAGCTTAGCTACTGCAATATAGTACACACTTAAATGGAATGGTCCTTCTCAGTTCTTTGGTTCATGTGTTAAACTGGTTGGTGTTGGTCTCAGATGGTGGATGTTCTAGTTTAGCCTTCTGAAGATAAAGTCTATAATGCTTCAAGAGAAGGTTAAGAGCCTGTGATGGTCCAGGAAGGAGGTTCCCCTTTCCACCCCCTTGCCCCTGTTTGTGTTGAACATTTACAATGTGTGAGGTTCCGTGCTAAGGTTGATACTCTAACAGTGATAATAAGGGCAGGTGGGCCAAGGCCAGCAACAAGGAGTTAAGGGACAGGTAACATGCAGCTATGTAGTGATATTGTTCAATTGTGCTCACAGGAATTTGTGAAAAGCAGCTTAACCTAATAAGACCAGACCAGGCTAGGATGCAGGCCCAGGGAATGCACCGGAAGCCCTTGGGTATGAGAACATGTGTCACCATGCCCAGACCATGCCAAAAGAATTAAAGCAGAGGGCTGGGACCCAGGTTCGATCCTCAGCACCACATAAAAATAAATGCACCTTAAAAATAAATATTAAAAAGAAAAAAAGAATTAAAGCAGGGACTCTAAACATTTATGTTTACAGCAGCATTATTCACGATAATCAAAAGGTAAGCCAGGCATGGTGGCACACACCTGTAATCCCAGTGGCTTGGGCTGAGAAAGAGGATCCTGAGTTCAAAGCCAGTCTCAGCAATTTAGCAAGTTCCTAAGTAACTCAGAGAGACCTTGTCTCTAAAGAAAATATAATATAGAGTGGCTCAGTGGTTAAGCACCTCTGGGTTCAATCCCTGGTAACAAAAAAAAAAAAAAAGGTGAAAGCAATCCCAGTGTCCATCAACAGATGGATAAATAAGATGTGGTATTTACTTACAACAGAATCCTAGACTTAATAAAAATAAAAAAGGAAATTCTGGGCTGGGGATATAGCTCAGTTGGTAGAATGCTTGTCTTGAATGCACAAGGCCCTGGGTACAATCCCCAGCACCACCAAAAAGAAAAGGAAATTCTGACATAAACTTCAACATGGATGAACCCTGATCAAATAAGGTAATCACAAAAGGACAAATACTGTATGATTTCATTCAAATGACGTAACTAGAGTAGTGAAACAGAGTCAGAAAAAGAGAATGGTGCAGAGAAATAAAATCTTCTACTTCAGGAGGCTCCTACTTAGAAAAAACTTTTGGATATAACCATTGTTGTGGTAGTTTACTTAACACTACTATGTACACAGTGAACAAACTTAGGTCCTATTTGAAACATCTAGTCTTTCTAGATGTTTAGAAGTACACAAAGAATGTTAAAAGTAAAAGTAGTAAATAGAACATTTTGTAGATTAAAAAAAGAAAGGAAGGAAGGAAGGAAACAGAATGGAGGTTGCCAGGGGATGGAAAGGAGTTATCATTTAATGGGTATGAAGTTTCACTTTGGGAAAATGAAAAAGTTCTGGACATGGATATTGGTTATAGTTGTATAATTATATACATTTAATGCCACTATATGCCTAAAAGGCGGAAAGATCACAAGCTCAAGACCAGCCAAAGCAACTTAAAGAGGCCCATAAGCAACTTAGCAAGATCCTGTCTCAAAATAAAAAATAAAAAGGTAAAGTACCCCTGAGTTCAATTCCACTACAGAAAAAAAAAAAAAAGGCTAAAATAGTAAATTTATATCTTGTATATTTTACAGTAATATATGGAGTGTCCGAGTATACTTAAGGGAACTCTTCTTGCATGTATGGCATTTTCCCACTGTTACTTTATTCTGCATGATCAACATTCCCAAAAGCCTACACACAAACTTAGAAAATAATATGGCAGATTTGATTCTAAAGAGCTTCCTTCTTGAGGAGATAAATATATTTCTTTCTTTCTTTCTTTTTTTTTTTTTTTTTTTTGGTGTGTGTGTGTGTGTGGGGGGGTGCTGGGGATTAAACCCAGGGCCTTGTACATACAAGGCACTCTACCAAATGAGCTATATCCCCAGCCCTTGAGGATTTATATTTTAACACCACTACTCATTCTCTGATAGTATTAATGCCTAAATAGAATTTTGGGATTTTAGTAGGGCATGGTGAAATGTACTTGGAAATTGCCAGACACTTGGAAGGCTGAGGCAGGAGGATCAGGAATTCAAGGCAAGCCCGGGCAATTTAGTCAGACTCTGTCTCAAAATACAATTAAAAAGGGCTGTAAATGTAGTTCAGTGGTAGAGTGCTAAGGAAGCCCTAGGTTCCATCCCCAGTACTCGTCCCCCCTCCAAAATAGTCAAATTATATAACAAGATTTCCCATGAATACCTATCAGGGCATAAACCTGACCAGGAGTAAGCAGCCAATAGAGCAAATGATCCTATGACCAAAACCCTATGGTTCCACACTTTGGTTCATTCAGGAGTATCCTTTTAAAAGCAAACAGAAACATTGATGGGAAGGTGAATCCCTCTGCAGCCCTTAGTCACCAAGTACTCCGAGAAAGATAAATGTGCCCAAAGTTTAAGAAAGGAATAGTTGGAACTAGAAAGAACCACGTCTCTGGATTAGAGAAACAGGGTATCAGTACTGTAAATGGTCAAACAAAATATTATAAGAGTGTTTAGCCATGGCTAACATACTTATGAAGCAGATTCTACACAAATTCCATTCACCTAATTGTAGTCAGGACCAAGTGAAACCTATCACCAGAAGGAACCTGACAATTTGACATCCACAGAGAAGAAAAGGATCAACTAAGCCAAATCATTCCTAGACTCATGTTTTGAAATAGTAACTGACTATCTAATTTGTTTTATTTCCCAGGACTTTAAAAAAAAAGTTAAGAAATCTTTCAATTTAATTTTATTTAACTAAAAGTAAATGGAAAACAAGAGATAAAACAAATGACTGCAAATACCAGGAACAGTGTCAACGACAATGCCAACCATATGGGAAGGAAAGAAACAGATAAGAAGTAAAAATCACACGAGTGAAAAATAGATATGGATTTTCTACCTACTGTATCAAAGGAATTCATACTCACTTTGTGACTTACATAATGTTACTGACGGTAAAAAAGCAAAATAAAGCCAGCCATGGTACTGCGTGCCTCCCAGAAACTCAGGAGGCTGAGGCATGAAGATCACAAATTCAAGGACAGCCTCAGCAACTTAGTGAATCTTCATCTCAAAAGAAAAAAATAAAGGCTGGGCACAGTGGCACATGCCTGTAATCCCAGCAGCTCGGGAGGCTGAGACAGGAGGATTGCAATTCAAAGCCAGCCTCAGCAATGGTGAGACGCTAAACAACTCACTCAGTGAGACCCTGTCTCTAAATAAAATACAAAATAGGGCTGTGGATGTGACTCAGTGGTTGAGTGCCCGAGTTCAATCACCAATATCACACACACAAAAAAAAAGATAAAAAGGGCTGGGACAGCAAGGAGCGGTGATGCATTCCTGTAATCCCAGCAGCTCAGGAGGCTGAGGCAGGAGGAGGATGAGTTCTAAAGCGCCCCTGGGTTAAATTCCTGAAATCCTAGCAACTGCCCCCCCCCCCCAAAAAAAATTACTGCACCAAAATCCCTAAGGCAAGAACTCAGAGACATAAGCCTACAACTCAAAACAAAAAGACACCCAAAACACTATTATGTCAATTTGAGGGGTTTTGCTGATTTAATTCTAAAGGAAAAGCTTTGAAACTGAGTTGAATTTAGGATGTGTAGGGGTGTAGGAAGAGAAATAAGCCAAAACCTAAAACCTGCCTCAAAAGAATGTGAAGAAGCCAGCCTATACTTTATTTAATAGTTTAATTAATTAATTACTTTTGGTAGTGGTGTGGTGGTGCAGGCCTGTAATCCCAGCAGCTGGGGAGGCTGAGGCAGGAGAATCTTGAGTTCAAAGTCAGCCTCAGCAACAGAGAGGTACTAAGCAGCTCAGTGAGACCCTATCTCTAAATTTAAAAATACAAAAAAGGGCTGGGGATGTGGCTCAGTGGTTGAGTGCCCCTGAGTTCAATCCCTGGTACAAAAGGAAAAAAAAAAAAAAAGAAAAGTAAATGAGAGCTAAAGCTATAGTTCAGAGATAGTCATATGTCTTATACATGCCAGGCAAGTGCTCTATGTATTATTGTGGTTAAAATTATAAAAACAATAAAAGTTTGAGTCTTCCATCTCTACCTAGAATGATTCTAAGTGCTTTATGTTCATTTAAGAAAAAAATCAAGTTCCATGATGTTCCCAGAAATATAAAATTTATGTCCACTTTACAGATTTGGAAAGTGAGACCAATGAAGCCTAGGAAGAACAACAGGAATGTCCATACCCTAACTCCTCCAGGTTTCCACTGCATGCTCCATGTCAACCCACCCCACACCTACCAAGGGATTAGTAGTTTGTAGAAGATGGTTCATATTTCAGGCCTTCATTTTGTCTGATTCATGTCTATCCTGATAAAATAACTTACTGCCCCTACACTTCACTCCTCATCTCAAGTCACAGTGGCTGTATCCTTGTCCCAGCCCTGCCACTATGAAACAAAACCTGTGACTCTCTCAGTTATGTCCCTTCTCCAGGTCTCCCCTCCTGATACTCTATGGCTCTAATTCTCTGTCTCATGAAAGAAGTTCTTCTTAAAACTGAAGTTCTCTCTAGGTCCCCCCAAACTCCTTTCCTCAGAACTCCTTGAATTAGAAATCTGATCAGATTTTGGTATCTTTCATTGACTGAAAAATAATGTAGTTTTACAGATTAGGTTTTATTTTAGTATTGACTCAAACAAAGAGAATCATTTATCTTGCCTGTTAAGTGTAAGCTGCTTTCCTAGGTGTTATGAGAAATATAAAACAGAATGCTCAAGGAATCTTAAAACTTTGAGATAAGAAATGACAGAAATGTACAAAAGATGATAATCTGGATGCAACTGGTTGCAGAGTAATGGACAATTGAGTGGAAAGAGGGCAGGGTTGATGTGCAGTGTCTGTGATCAAGGTTGGATGTGGAGAAAGTGTAGTCTGTTTCATGCATGCTTAATGAACACCCCACATATAAATGGGTGGAGGCATGATTGTCATCTTTCTGACTGAACTCTGAGCTCTTTGGGGGTAAGATTCATGGTTTCTCCACATCTATGTTTTTCAGAACTCTTAACAGTTATTTGTACTTAGTAGACACTCATTTGCTGGAAAGATACCTACATGAATTGCTTTAGACTGTTTTTAGCAATAGAATTCTTTGCCATTTGGATTGTTCATTGATTTGAAACCTTTCCAGTTACTCTATCCTTTCCCACCCGTTTTTCTTCTTTCTAAATGTGACATCAATTTATGTTCCTAGCTGAGCTTTCTACAGAGTTTCCTTTGAATAATTTCAATGAATGTGTTCTATGGGTATAAGGATGCAGGACTCTCTGCTGTCTCTATTTGCCAAAGGCTTTTTGAAAAAAAAAAAAAAAAAAAAGGTTCGCAGACTGCATGACCCCATTCTTAATACCCACGTTCTCAGGCCCTCAATAAACCTGAATATAATTATTTTCCTTCTGAGAAACATTACACACACATGAAGTCCCAGGAGATGCTCTCATTCTACTTAAGTGAAATGTTTGACATGTTGAGTATTTCTGCTATGTCTCATTCACCCTTCGTGATGGTTTTTCTCATCCCAAAGTTTTCAAGGTTTCTTTGTTATCAAATTAAAGTTACAGAGATTTTAAGACCCTCTGGAAGCAGCCCATTCTTGAATTTGTGTCTTAGTGATGTCTAATTTATTATTAAGTATTTTTGTAGATAATACTTAGCTTTGGATTCTTAGCCGATTCATCTTCCTAACAAATCTCAGATTTTCAATCCAAAGATAGGCATCTTCTTATCCATTTCATACTCCACATGTCTCTGATTTTCTTTATCTTACCAGTATTCTGCATTTGGGAGGGTGGTATTCTCTCTCTTTCCAGATATCTCAATCCCTCCCACCCCACCCTACAGCATCCAAATTCAGTCTTAGCATGTGGTGACATGTCATTCTTCTAAGGAAAAGGAATTCTGCAGAGCAGTCACTGAGGGTTTAAAGAAAAGAGTACCCCAAGTCTGGGACTATCTCTAACAAGCTGAGTTGACATATTTCATGAAACACAAGGCTAAGGCTTTCTCCTCTGTAAAACAAGAGAGGAAAACAAAAGCAAGTCTAGATTACTTTCTAATGCTGAAATTACCACAGTCAGTTAACATTTACTATTTCCTTACATACTGCAGGCATCAGGCTGAAGGTTGGATGGGATCATGGGATTACACCAACTCTATTAAAAGTAGGCACCATTGTTATCTGCATTATATCGTGGGTGCTCACAGAGGTAACTAATGTGGGTCTGAGAATGGAACTCAGACAGCATGTCCCTTGAGTTACATATTATACATCACATTCTCTTATCAATTCATCTCCTACATTTTTATACAGGTTGGGCATGTGACTTCTGTAAGTAACAAAATTATACAAAGACATTAAAGTAACACCCATTGCTGTGGTTTGGGTGTGATCTGTTCCCTAAAGCTTCCTGTGTTAGAATCAGGGTCTCCAACAGAGTTAGACTGAGGTGTGGTGGGACATTAAAGAGGTGGGGCTCAGTGGGAGGTGATTAGCTCATGGAGGGCACCATCCTCTTGAATGAATAAATAGTTTTTTTTTGTTTTTTTTTTTCCCAAGAGAATAGGTTAATTCTCTGGAAACTGGATTAGATCTTTCAGGTCTCACAGGATTGGATAAGTTTCCACCAGAGTGGGTTGTTATAAAGTGAGCCTGGAACCTCTCTGTTGATTCCCTGCACACATGCTCCTTTCACACGTGATTGCTTCCTACCCTTCACTTCTCTGCCATGGTATGTTATAGCACCAGGCCCTCACCAGAGGCTGACTCCTTGTCATATCATGTTCCTGGACTTCCAGAACTGTTAGTAAAATTAATCTCTTACACATCACTAGCCTCTGGTGTTTTGTGTAGGAACAGAAAAAAGACTGGGACACCCATATTGTCAAAATTTTTTTTTTCTCTCCCTAAATGACTTGATAGGGAACCAAGAAGCTCTAGCCTAAAACACAACCATATTGCATAAGTGTGCACATTTCATATACATAATTTTAACCAATATCAAAATCCAGAGACATATAATCTCACTGTGTAATATAACCATTATGTTATTATATTATCTTGCCAGAAGAGCTGCCTATGCATTGTACCCTTTATGAAACAAGGCTCCAACCTAACAAGGGCAGATGTAGCTCTAATGGCCAACCTACTCCCCACTCACACAAACTGGACCCCACAGAAGTATCTCCTCTGTTGCTGAATAGAGACCTTTCCTCTTTCAATCCCGCCCAATGTGTGGATTTAGCAACATCTGCTGCTGCTATTCTCAGTGACACTCCAGTCACCCCTGCCCAACACTGAGACATCAGTCTTCAACCTGGGAGCCTCTCCCTCTCGGGCAATTCTCCTGGCAGCAGCCTTCTTGTCTCAAAGCCAGCACATTGGTTTCTTCTCCACTTAAAGCCCACTAATAGCTCTGCATTGCCCTAGAAATAAAACCCAAGCACACTTCTACTATCTCAGAGGCCCACTGCTCAGCTCTTCACACTTGTAATATGACAACTGTTTTTCGTTTTGTTTTGTTTTTTTTTTTTGTTGTTTTTTTTTTTTTTACCATCTGTCAGACTAAGCTCTTTCTCACGTGGGACCATTGCACACACGGGCCCCTTGATTTTGGAATTCTCTCCCCCCCTTCCTTCTACAGTTGGCCTTCTCATTTCTCAATCCTGAACTATAACACTCTTCCACAGAGTTCTCCTCATCCTCATACTTAACTTGCTCTGATCCAGTTTCGTCTCTTCATGCTTCATTAACTTCCTTCACAATACTAATAATCGGTATTATTTCATTTTATTAATCTCTGTGTGTATGGGGAGGGTGAACTATCTTCCCTCAGTATAACCTAACATGCAGGAAGGTAGAAGAAGCTTGGCCTTGTCAAAGATCTACCTCCAGCACAGAACTCAGTCCAGCTCAGGTCAGTCAATAATTACATGTTAAATGAATAAAAACATGACCGCAGATCTTGTCAATGCCACAGTCTGGCTGGGCACAAATGCCGCAGTGTGTCTGGCTGGGCACACAATCACGAGCCACCACACAGCTTGTAGATTCAAACAGCAACTCTTTATTCCCGAACTCACACCAGCCGTCTACAATCACGTTCTGGGGAAATCCACGTTCTCTGCCCAAATCCACACCCACTGGGCTTCTGTCTCCCAAAATATATTGTCTGAATCCCGTGAGAACTCAAGGGGAACTCAGGCAGCAAGATACGCCCTATTCCCAGGAGGAATAATCTTAAACCTTAAACCTGGAACCTAAACTGGGAACGCCCTAAACACGATTATCTTAAACCCGGAACACCCTAATCCGCCCTGGTCCTTGAGCAAGGTCACCTACATTCAATGTCACTGCAACATGGGGTACGCTGGCAAGGAAACTGTCATACCTACTTACTTGGCTAATGGCTCCCAGCATCTCCCCCCTTCTGATTAATTAAACAACAAGCAATGTGGCTTAAGGACCGTGCCTGGTAGGTTGTCCAATTCAACATATGGTTCTTACCCGTCATCGGAAAACTGACCTTTAGGCGTCAGCCTCCTGTCTTAGGTTGATACCACTGCAATTGAATCATACCCGTCACTGACTACCGGTCCAGCATACAGCCATACTTGTGGATAGGTCTATGCACCAGTAGGGGGGTGAGGTTCTTTGCCTCACCTCTGTTGGCCCCCAAATTTGGCCTTGGTGCCAGTGGGGGAGTGAGGTTAATGTGGCTTAAGGACCGTGCCTGGTAGGTTGTCCAATTCAACATATGGTTCTTACCCGTCATCGGAAAACTGACCTTTAGGCGTCAGCCTCCTGTCTTAGGTTGATACCACTGCAATTGGATCATACCCGTCACTGACTACCGGTCCAGCATATAGCCATTGGCCCCCAAATTTTAGACCATCACTAGCAGAAGGGAGGAGGATACAGAAATGCCACGACACCAAGCCAATTGACGGCTCCTTGTCACTTTAAGAAAAAGTAATCTACTGGGAAAGAGGACAAAGATTAAAATATAAGTAAAAGTTAATGGCTTAGACAAACATGATTGTGGGTCCTTGATTGATATTAAAAGAATGGAGCCTGGAGATAGCCTTCTGATAGGATTGATATGACACCCCTACTTGGAAGGTACTTCAAAAGTTGTGTCTGAGCCCACTAGCTACCAAGTGAGTGAAATCTTCTGTGTGACTAACAAGGGCTAGCTAATTGTTAAAGAGTTTTCTCTGAGGCCTGTTGGTGGCTGGAGATCTTTGAGCATTTCCCCGACACTCTGCCTTCCTTTCTACCTGTTTATATTCACACCAATTTTTACAGATCTGTATTCAATACCTAAGGTACATGAGGTGAAACCCTGGAAATGATCAACAATAACAGAGTAGACAGAAAATTCAAAACAGATCAAATTCCTACTGGTAAATCCACCGTTGAACACCTTTATTACATCTGAGTGACATTTAAAAGAGCTTCACACTTTAAGTTGCTCCCGATTAGGTTACTTGAGATAAATGAGGTTCTCAAATAATAACTAAAGGTATTAATATACAAACATCTACCTGGTAGAGATTTAAAAAATAAGATGACTTTGTATATATTGAGATATTAAAAACATATGACAGATGTAACAGAAGAGATCTAAGGTGGATTGATATTAAAAGGCCTAGTGGAAATCTGGTGTCTCTTATTGGGATGGAACATGTGTTACGGCTGTTGAAACATGTGAACTCCCCTGTGGTGAGCTGGTGAGTGAAGGTGTAAGAAGCAGTGTTGTCTGAGGAGGGCACACCCCAGCACGTGAATCTTAGCATCCAATGTGCACAGCCAAAGGACCCCCTTATTTCTCAAGGTTTCTGTCCTGCTCTCACTCACAATGTCCCAGCATCCCTTGCTGATGAAATACTGGAAGATGAGTAAAAAGAAGCAAATATCTTTATAATCCTTGGGGCCAGATCCCTGTCAGGACTTCTGCCTAAGAAAGTGAAGTAGGGAATGAGAGAGAGGGGGTTTAAGGGCAGAGCTATGGTCTAGCATCTGAAGCTTCCTGTCTACTGGCATGAGTAATGAGGAAATAAAACACAGAGCTGTACCTGAAGTGGGAAGACTCATTTGGTTTCTATTCTGCTCCCCAGTCTGGAAGATGGTGTTCTCAGAGGGGCTAGGGAAGAGGCAGAGTCACTGAGCTGCCTGTGTAGCAGCCAAGGCAGTAGAAAAACAAGTTCCCACACTGGGCAGAGTCCTCCTGATGTTAACCTCCAATGCAGCTACCCCTGGTCTGTTTTTTTTTTTTTTTTTCATCTTAAAAAAGCATGTCAAATGACCTAAATCCAAAAATAGGGCACTTCACGCTCAAGACTATTTTAAATAGCATCTTTTTTTAAAAAAAAGAAAAAAACCCTACATTTCCATTTCTGTGACTCTCCCCCCCACCATCCCTTGAAAACAGAAAATACCATAGCTGGTTGTCATTCAATCTAAAATCAGACACCATGCCAGCTGGAATCCTAGGTCTATTTATTATGTGCACAGTTCTTACATTAACTGTTTGTTAAAGACTGATTTCACCACCACTGAGATACAATAAAACTCAAGGTTCTTTCATTTTTTGCCAGAAAGATTGATTTAAGTGTGACCCATCTGAAAAATGCTATTCAAAGACAGGAACAGAAGTACTATTCAATAACTGATCCAACTGTATTTCTGAAGGAATCAAGTTTAAATCTAAGTTAGTATCTAATGGATTGGGAACAAGATAGAAGTAAATATCTATGACTTCTGCTCTATTTGCATATCAGGTCATTTATAAATTCCCAACGTTCTACAGTCTGTAGCATATTTAGTCAGTTAGGTGCACAGACACCTGGAAAAGGTAATCCAGTAGGAGCAGTAACTTTTCCTCCACTTGGGAAAATTGCTCACCTTGGCTGTGTATGACAGTTTCACACGTAGTACAGGTTGCAATTCACCCAGAGAGTTTTAGAAAAAGTAGAGAATCAGAGTTTCCAGCTCACATGCCTTTATAAAAGTTCACAAATTTGTCCTTACACAGCTCATAGATGGCATACAATGCCAACACGATACACGTGTGTTGACAGGTATACATGCGATTGGGCCTCTTCCAGATCTACAGACATGATAGTTTTCTCTTCTACAAGATAGGTTCTGCTGGATTGGTTTTTTCCAGCCAGCCCCGCAGGCTCCTCTCTTCTCCAAACATAGGGTATCTATCACTTATTTCAAGGTCTTAAATGTAGGTCAGCTGCGTCTTGATGCATTTAGTTTGGGTCCTTCGTCACCATGTCCCTGGAACACAGCAGGGTTTATGCCTTCCCATCAGCTGTGTAACTGGGGCATTTCCCCAGCACATCTCCAACTCCAACCTGAAGCCCACCTTGTCGGAGTCTCAAAGGCAAAGAATGGGCCTTTGATTAATATGGGATGGAGTGGAGTAGATGAGAAGGAGAAGGAAAGGAAGGGTATGATGGGTGAGAAGAAAAGAGAGGCCAGGGGATGGCAAAGCATTGAAGGAAAGGGGAAGCTACTGAGGAACAAAATGGCTATCTGGGAACACAACACAAAAAGGACCTCAAATAAGAAAAAGAGGGGAATGAGGAGTCAGCCAAAAGACAAAAGTAGATGGAAAATCGAGTCATGGAGACAAAAGGTGAAATATTTTCAAGAGAGACAGATCGATCCCAAAGAGGGGACCCACTGAGGAAGTCTTCCCCTTACCAATAAAAGGCACAAACAAATGAATTGAGCACCTAGGGCGGAGTTGATCAGGGATAACATCCTCAAAAGCTTTCAGAGAGCTAAGTGTGGTGGTGCACACCTTTAATCCCAGCAACTCAGGGGGCTGAGGCAGGAAGATTTCAATTTTGAGGCTAACCTCAGGAACTTAGCAAGACCTTAAGCAACTCAGTGAGAACCTGTCTCAAAATGTTTTTTTTTTTTAAATGGGTGCTGCAGGGCTGGAATGTAGTTCAGTGGTGAAGCAATCCTAGGTTCAATGCTCCATACCAAAAATAAAGAAAGGAAGGAAGGAAGGAAGGGAGGGAGGGAGGGAGGGAGGGGAAGGAAGGAAGGAAAGAAAGGAGGGGGAGGGAGGGGGGAAATTCTGAAGAGGAGGCAACTTCCTAAAATGCTGAGGAGACTACAGGAACAGAACTCTTGAGCTGTGGATAGTGAAGCAGAAAGTATCTGACTATAGAGTAAAAAGAGGGTAAACGTGAGATACTTGTACCTTTTCTTCAGTGTACTCCACCACATGCATTATAAATAATAATAAAAAAACTAAATTACATTTTTGTTTAAGGATGGCTTTTTAAGTGGGCCAAGTGTAATTTCAGCAGATTTATGCCCAAAATAATTTCTCTCCTTTTTCTTACCAAGAACTGAAATTCCTAACATAAGGAACAATCTCTCATTTCACAATTAAAAGGAAAACTCAAAATGCAAATACCAAGGTTCTCGAAACAACATACGGTGGTTACGTTTCTATTAGTATGGATGAACAATATCATATATCCTCCCTAGACAGAGAAAAAAAGAAGTTAAAGACAAAAAGTCATAGCTCCAAGAAATGCAGACATAGTTCAACCTAGAGAAGAGGAAGAAAAAATAGAGTTGGAGACACCAGTGACAAACTATCAGCTTTACCATCTTGTCCAAAAGCAACTCTATCCAGTTTCAAGTCTGCATAGATATCTAGGATCAATGCATGCTCGGATACTGCACCTGAAAGGACCTCTGATCATGAGGCATGCATGACATTTATTAAAACCAGGGCCAGTGAGAGTCCCATAAGATTGAAGGGCACATAAAAATAAGCTCAACAAAGAAAAACATTCTTTAAATTTTTACCTTAAAATTCCATTTAGTTCATTTATACATAGAAAATGTCAGCCTATACTAAAACAGACCTGCTATAATAACAGATTCCACCCATACCACTGTTATTTGCATTTCTGGACGGCCTTTAAAACCACAAATCCAAGTCTAATTAAATATCCATCAGTGAAAGATCATGGTAAAGAATGTAAGATCTAGAGACAGACAATCTGGTGTGAATTCTGGCTTGGCTACTAACTTATTAGTTGTCTTACTCTGTGTATACCCTATAACCACTATTAAGTGTTAATTCCCTCCTCTGTATACAAGGGATAGTATCTGGTTTACAGAATAAAGTGGGTTACATGAGAAAATGTACATAAAGCCCTTAACACAATTTTTGGCACAACAAATGTTAAATAAACATTAGTAATGAAAGTTCTTGTTATTCATGCTATTCTTCTGCTTAGAGCACCTTGGTGGTATCAATGTGATAGAATGTAACAATCCATCCCAATATAGACTGTGGGGTCTTCATTCTTGAAAAAAATTTTCAATTAACTAGCCAATTAATTAATTTAAAAAGCCTAACATCTTATAACTCTATAAATATTCACTTATTTATCTACGTTTTAAGACCAGAAAATTCTACTTAGCTCCACATTTAACCAAAATGATCAATATGGGAAATATTGATAATATCTGTGAAAGACACAAAAAAGTTTGATAGCTTTTGAATATGGAAGTTGGAGAATTCCAAAGCAATAGAACCTATTGAATTAATTCAGACATATATCATGAGTTCACCATTGTATTCCCTAGGACTTAGAGTAAAAACCTGATGAAAAGGGATTAATCTCCATAACTGGTATTACCAGCACCTGGAAAAGCCAGTTGCATAAAAGGATTAACAGAGCAGTTATGCATGGGGCTAATTGCTGTGATTTATTTTAATGACGATGCTGGGACTAAGGACAATCCTGACAAAGTTAGGAACCTCCAGAAATCCAAGCAAAAGGAACCCTCAGGAAGTTGGGGCAGAGTCTAGGCTGGGTACAGGCAAGACCTACATGCCTAACCTCTTCAAGGGCAGGAAATCTAGTCTCATTAGTTCTTTTTCTTTTTATATTAGAGTGTTTTTAATCACAAAACAATGATAATAAAGAAAGCTTGTCCACTCTGAAAAGGGAAATAAAATCCCTTATGTACTTAATAATTTTCTAAGTCACAATGCTGGAAAATACAATATCAGGTTACTTCGAAAGAGTCATTGTACTAAATAAAGCAAAGGCTCAGAAGATATACCTGTGTTCAAATCCCAGTGGAGCCCCTTTATAGAATAATTTGGGGCAAATCACTTACTTTAATAACTGTTTTAAAAAGCTACCTCATAAAGCTGATATCAGGATTTAATGAGAAAAATGCAGGTAAATGCTTAGCACAGGCCCTGGATCATAAAAAAGTCTGAATAGCTCTATAAACTCAATCTTAGAACTAACTTTGCAATGTTATCTGCAAATTTGTGTAATCCAAAAAAATTAAATGGTCTTTGGGCATTATCAACCATCAGCCCTGAGGAGCCAAAAAGATTATGATAAATTTCCCCTTTACCATATGTTACATTTAAATAATTATTTAAATCTTTTCCTCTGCAATTCCAACCTCTCCCAAAGTGATTCAAAGAAGGAGTTTCATTTGTTATGAAGCATTTTTTAAAATCTCTAAACAATAAAATTAAGACATTAATTTAACTTCATAAGACTTTTCCCTTAAATGTATATATATATCTCACATATATTCACTTAAAGTCATCAGAGTAGGGGATTATTACTTTCTCTATGAACTTTAACCTCAGTGTGCACCATTTCTAATCTAAAATTTTCTCCATTCTATTTAGATTGGCCCAAACTCCCTAGCTAAAACTTAACAAGAAGTTATATCCAAACGTGCCAATGGTCCACACGCAGCCATCCGTGAAATTATTGATTTGGATGAAAAACACAACTGGACCTAAAGGAATTTTTTTAAATTTATGAGGCAGGAGAAATAGCCACTGAATTTTTGACAATGTTTAATTTCAATATTTAACACTGGGGTCTGTAGAGTTTGATTGGTTGGTTGGTTTAGTACTTTCAGTTTTTACTATCTTATATGAAAACTAAAAAGAGTATTATATTTCTGCTTTCTATTCTATATCAATAACTTCTCCTAATGCAGGTTATTTGTATTGAGAAATTGTCTTTCACAGAATGAACTTAACCAAAAACAGAAACCTATGACAGGTCAACGAAGTTTAAAAGTTAAGTCGTGTTATATTTAATCCTTAAATTACATCATACTTATAGGCTAGCTAACCAGAAACCCAACCGGAACTTTCTATTCTCCTAATATATGAAAATCAAATTTTAGATTAGAACCACAGATTTTAATGGTTTACTAGCCTCAAGATCATCTCAGTAACTTCATGGCCAAAAAAATAACCATTAATGAAGAAGAAAAAGTGAAAGTCAAAATGTTTTCTTTACGAAACATTACATATATAAAGTACATTTATTCTAGGTATATATTTTATATTCTTTAAGCTATCTCAAAATTCCTATGTAGAATCTTAGATTTCTTAGCATTTTTACACAATATCCTCAATTCTAAAAGCATCATTTCTTTCAAAGCAAAATTAAGTTAGTTGTCTCCAACCAGTCTTTGTTTAAATTTTTGGCAATAGCAAAATATATAGGACAAAAGTTGAGAGAACAAAATAAAGGTGAAGAAAAAAGTGGGAAAAGGCATAAAGTGATATGAAAATATTCAGAAAACACTGAGTACCCAGCAGTACAGGAAGACTATAAGGCACCCTCCCTTCTATGGAAGAAGTTAAGTACCATGTTGCATTAGGAACAATAATGAAGCCAGAGTATTATAACATTATAAAATAATCAGATGTACAACACAGGAAATGGGAAGAAAGAGATGGCCATGAAGTAGACTAATGGTGAGAAATCTCATGAAGGAGATGACATTTAAGCTTGAGTTTGAAGCTCAGGTAGAATGATTTGAATAAGCCAGCGAAAGGTAAAAAAGGCACTCCTCACCAAGAGCAACAAAGGTCCTAAATGGAACAAAGCATAATGTCTTGGTCCAGAGCGAAAAGAAAGGTCTGCTTATAATTAAAGGGTTTTTTTAAGGAAATGCTAACATTTTCCCTTGGATCACAGATTATAATTATTTATTATCATCATATATATTTTAATATTTAATATTAGTATTATCCATATTTTATGGGACAATAAACTGAGACACAGAAAGGCTGAGTGTCTTGCTCAAGGCCACATAATCACCTCCTGAGGAGAATGCAGCACTCCTTCCACTCTACCACCCTTACCGCAGGGGCATGAGGTTGGACGAGCAAGCAACATTATAGAAAAGACTTAATCCATCCACAGAGGCTTGAGAATGCTGGTGAAGTGATGACAATACTTTTTTAAGAACATTACTAATCATGCCACAGTGAACAGGATAGAACTTAACTGACATAGTGATGAGCCAAAAAAAAAAAAAAAAAATACTTCAGAAGCTGGTGAAGTAATCCTGAGAGAAGTGGTGAAAGCCGGATTAGGGGTTTGCAGTGATATTAGAGAAAGAAAGAAATACATCCGATATGGCCAAAGCAACAAAAAATGGTGACTTGGTGGGTGCAGGAAAAAAAGAATGAAGTCAGAAATTAAAGTATCATCCAGTGAAAAACGGATGGTGTAGTTCATTACATAGCAGTCAGACTCAACAGCTTCCCCTGGCCCTTACTCTCCTGCAAAGCCATGTTTTCCTCCTCACTGGCCATTTTCCAACTTCCAACTCTATCCTTTCATTCATTCATATTTTGCAGGCTGACTGTGGATTGGACAGTGGTCAGACTCTAAGAAACAGAGATTACAGTAAAAGTAATAATGAGAACAAAACCATTTATTAAGCTCTTATTCTATGTATGACAACCACTGTTTTAAATGTTTTATATTAATTAAACTCATTTGATCCCCAGTATAACTCTATAGGCTAAGCAAAAGTTATTATTCCTACTTTGAAGAGAAGGAGGACATAGAATCCATCAAGTGTACACCTCCTTTCCCTGCCTGTCTCCTTTCACCAGATTGATGGAATGCCATTCTGCATTCCCTCAGCCCCCTACCCATGCCTCAGATGTAGCCTAGATGACTCTGTATTATTATCCCTGATTCATATGTATGTTTGTTTGCCTCTCCAGGTTGACTATGAACTCCTCAAGGAGCAAGAACTATATCTTAGTCACCTATGTAAACCCAGGTCAAATTGCATGTGCTCAATAAAACCTGTTGAAGGAATGAATACATTGACGAATATGAACAATCTGTTCCAGCCAAACTGGTCCATTTGGAGTCTCTACCAGCTTGGCATATTCACAGTCCCCACTTCCCAGAACAGTTCTCTCAATTATGTTGCACACATTGAAAAACCCCACTTATCCTTCCCAACGCTCAGCTTAAATTCCACCTGCACCATGTACCAACAAGTTGGAGGAGTTGCAATTTGTTGGGTAGTAATCTCCACTCTAACAATCAACTCTTCATTAATGCTCTCAACCACATTCCCTTTCCCTGCAGAAACTATTTCTTTAGATCATAAACTTGAAGATACAGCTATAAATTTAATTTAAAAAGGCAATTCTCAATATAATAATGAGTGCCAAATCCCTATTCTTTCAATATCTTCAAGCTTCTCAAAGTTATTCCTGTTTTATTTTGTTTCCATGGGGAGAAGTTCATGGTAAGAATTAGAGACATTCAGTATTATCAGACCAAATACACCACAACTGAGAATACATATACACATTGATATACTAAGAAAGTCAAAGTCAAGGAACCAAACTTATAATCAGTTCAACCATCTATTACATGCCTTTAGGAAAAAAATCATCACCTCTATCAGCTTTAGCTTCCTGAGATACAAATTACAGATGATAACCACCATCTCTATCCTCAGCAGTTTGTTCCAGAGTATTTTACATTATAGTATCACAAAAAGCATTACAAAATTTCATATCATGCATTAATAAAGTTTCAATTAAATACTTCACTAGACAAACTGTTATTATACCAGATTCTGTAAACAGTACACCTAAGAAAATGTTTTGTTTATTAAGAAACATACAACTATAGTTCATAACTTTTTAAGCAAGTACTCTTTACCATGGATATATATTTTTGCAAGCAAATATTTACTTGTAAACTACCGTATCTAAATTCTCTTTTTCTGGTCAATCAAAACTTATTGTAAGGTACTAGAAATTAGTATTGAGATTAGATTTTTTTGGTTCTTGTGCTAAGAATTTCTGTATGCTAGTCTTCATTAAAAAAATTTAATTATGAGGAATTTAGAAACAAAATAACCCAGGATTACGTCATATTTCAGATTTTTTTTGGCTATCATACTCGTGGTTATAGTTTATTGTAAGGCAAGGACACGGAGGGTTCCAAATGTCTCAGGATATTGTACCTTCTCAGTGTTGATATATATGACTATATAGAGAGAGTATTGCCAACCAAGCAAGTTGACCCAAGTCTCCATGTGCAGAAATTTTATTAGGGCTGCATTAGATAAGCATGACTGATTGATTGCCTACCTAGTAGAAACTCAGCCCCAGGTTGGCAGATACATGATACAAATTTCCCACTCTAAAATCACTTGATTGGCATTTCTGGTGTGACCAGTTTCTACCCTACATATTTCAGATTTTTTAATGTTAAAAACAATGAAATCATTAAATTTTAAATTTCTCAATCAATATTTACTTCCAATATTTTAGACAAAATATTAATATATGGGCTGGGGTTGTGGCTCAGTGGTAGAGTGCTCGCCTAGCACATGCAAGGCCCTGGGTTTGATTCTCAGCACCACATACAAATAAATAAAGTAAAGGTATTATATCCATGTACAATTAAAAAAATTTAAAAATATATATTAATATATTTTCACTCTCCAAATAAAAGATTCCCTAACAAACACACATACATATAATTTCCTAAATTGTGCTTTTTAGGCTTTTACTTCTTATATGCAGCAACTCTTGGATGCTAATTAAATTATTTCCATATGTTTTTATTTTCTTTTTGGTTGGTTAAAGGTTTTTACAAGATATTCTTACTATAGCATGATTCTGGTAGTCTTCATGCTACTTGTTGTTCCAATTAATTAAAACAGTTTAAAGCATAAATTATTTAAATCTTATTTTAACCATAATTTTGTAGCTAAATTTTTTTCCCCAAAACTTTGCAAACATTCTGTGCAAACTTAATTAATGCTGAGGAAAAAGGATTTTAATAGTTGCCCAATGTTCTTCAAAAGACAAAAAGAATAATGAAACATGCTCATCTGAACTCCACCCATTTTTCAATTTCAACATAGTAAATCTCCTGTTTTTTCTTAGGGCATATTCAAAAGCATACATATTGGTATTGGTTATTACTGAAGATAATTTATGCAATCATGAGTCAAAGATGCTAAGTTGACAAAAAGAAAACCATGCAAGTAAGCAAACCCTAACATCTGAGAGGCACACCCTCTCAGTATATAAAGGCTTGCCACTGTCCTTGGTAGCAGGCACTCCCTGAGCTCAACAGCATCAACATGTCTGTTCGATACAGCTCAAGCAAGCAGTACTCTTCCTCCCGCAGTGGAGGGGAGGAGGTGGAGGAGGATCATCCCTCAGAATTTCAAGCAGCAAAGGCTCCCTTGGTGGAGGATATAGCTCAGGGGGCTTCAGTGGTGGCTCTTTTAGCCGTGGGAGCTCTGGTGGAGGCTGTTTTGGGGGCTCTTCAGATGGCTTTGGAGGAATAGGAGGAGGTTATGGTGGAGGTAGCTTTGGTGGAGGCTTCGGAAGCAGCAGCTTTGGTGGGGGCTATGGAAGTGGGGGCTATGGAAGTGGGGGCTATGGAGGAGGCAGCTTTGGAGGTGGCAGTTTCGGTGGGGGCAGCTTTGGTGGAGGTGGCTATGGAGGAGGCTTTGGTGGTGGATTTGGAGGAGATGGTGGCCTTCTCTCTGGAAATGAAAAAGTAACCATGCAGAATCTGAATGACCGGCTGGCTTCCTACCTTGACAAAGTTCGGGCTCTGGAAGAATCAAACTATGAGCTGGAAGGTAAAATCAAGGAGTGGTATGAAAAGCATGGCAACTCAAGCCAGTGGGAGCCTCGGGACTACAGCAAATACTACCAAACCATTGAAGAACTGAAAAATCAGGTAAGGAGCATTTTAAAATCCAACTTTAAATTTAATTCTATCCCTGTAATATGGGTAGATGAATCTTAAATTAAGTATAATATAGCTGTTCACTGTGATTTTCTTGCTTCCAAATAAATCCAGTCTCATCAAGGATAAATTGAATGAAGGTATGGTCATGGCAATCTTCATCCAGCATGTGTTTTGTCTGTCTTACATGATGCAGATTAACAAGAAATTTTAGATTTTAATGAACATATAATGAGCCCACAGTTAAATATGCCAGATCATTTAAAAATGTAAGAGCTGAAAAATATTAAATGAATAAGAACAAAAATATTATTAAGACTGATAACAAATAAGCCATATTCAATAGCAACATTGCAAAATCCATGAAGTCTCCTTTATGGAATTGGGATATTGCTTAACTCCAGGGAATCTGTGAATTGTACCTACCAGTTCAGAGTATATCTATTTAGAAATATTTATAGCAAATGGAACAAATACAGGGGTGAGCCAGTCAAAAGTTGGTTGAAATACATAAAAATCACTAAGTATAAAAGAGGCTAATACATTAATAGGATTACATATAGTTAGTTTTCAGAAAGGGATGACACAGAAATAGAATAGTGTAGAAACTTCAAGATAGGTTTTTAAATTTAAGTTTGTGGGTAAGCTTAAAATATTTTATATTTAAAAATAATCCACACAAAAAGTTTTTGGAAGAGAACAACATAAAAATGCAGCTTATCTATGCCACTATAAAAGCCATATTTGGCATCTGACCTTTTCTTAAATGACTGTTCCTCCTGATCCTCAACCTAACAACGGACAACGCCAACGTCCTGCTTCAGATTGACAATGCCAGGCTGGCAGCTGATGACTTCAGAATGAAGTAAGCTAATTGAATGTGCAATACTATCAATACAAATACATCAATTGTTTATAATAGTGACTTTAGATGCCATAGTAGCATTTACATTTTCCTGAATTCATTCAAAGTGACAGAACTGGAATTATCTGAGAAAGTTTCAATTTCAGAATTACCTTCCTGGTAAGCTTTAAAGGAAGAAAATGCATTTAAAGTAATTGCTAATCTTCCTATGTGAGTTAGTATATGGTAAATATTACAAGGACATGAAATCAACTCTAAATTTTTTAAAGTCTTTTTCCACATACAACTCCTTCTTAAGAATTGTATCCAATATATGTATCATGCTTGTTGCAGGTATGAGAATGAGGTAACCCTGCGACAAAGCGTGGAGGCCGACATCAACGGCCTGCACAGGGTGCTGGACGAGCTGACCCTCACCAAGGCTGATCTGGAGATGCAGATCGAGAGCCTGACTGAAGAGCTGCAGTACCTGAAGAAGAACCATGAAGAGGTGATACAAAATTATATTTCCCCCAATTTTTCAAAAGGTTCATTGTGGTCATGGTGCAGTCATTAAATCTTTTTTTGTTCCTCAAACAGGAAATGAGAGACCTTCAGAACGTATCTACTGGTGACGTGAATGTGGAAATGAATGCTGCCCCAGGTGTTGATCTGACTGAACTTCTGAATAACATGAGAAGCCAATATGAGCAACTTGCTGAAAAGAACAGAAAGGATGCTGAAGCCTGGTTCAATGAAAAGGTAAGTCAACCACCCTTCACAGTGAAGCCCATGTAAGTTCTGTTGTCATGTCCGAGGTTTCTCATATTTTCCCGTTTTTATAATTCCAGAGCAAGGAACTGACTGCAGAAATCGATAACATTGAACAAATGTCCAGCCACAAATCCGAAATTACTGAATTGAGACGCACGGTTCAAGGTCTAGAGATTGAACTACAGTCCCAACTGGCCCTGGTATGTTAAGTCTTGAGACATGACTTCCATTTTATCATAGAAACACAGAGCTGAGGATAAGAAAGCAGAAATAAAACTGGAACTCTATGCTAATGGAGGAAAAGAACTATTAGTATCAGTATGAAGTGCTGAGATTGAAATGTTGCCATTACATAAAACACTAATTTTATTCATTTCCCTTTTTCTCCAGTAGTATCTTATTAAATAATTTGATAAGCTTCAGTATGCCAATTGAACAACGAGGTCATTAAGCAACAACAAAATCCTCTTTTCAGAAACATTCCCTGGAAGCCTCCTTGGCAGAAACGGAAGGTCGCTACTGTGTGCAGCTCTCACAGATTCAGGGCCAGATCACCTCCCTGAAGGAACAGCTGCAACAGATTAGAGCTGAAACCGAGTGCCAGAACGCTGAATACCAACAACTCCTGGATATTAAGATCTGACTGGAGAATGAAATTCAAACCTACCGCAGCCTGCTAGAAGGAGAGGGAAGGTAATTGGAAAACTGGGGAAAAAAAAAAAATCCCAATTGTTTTCATTCAATATTATGAATAGCAAGGCTTATCCAAACTCCCAAGGAAATGCCAGAGGATGGGAAGAAGGGAGGTGTAAGGAGGAGGCAGGGTACCGAAAAAGGAGTGAATGAATCTCAGGGCTGTGTGTAGTTAAGTTTGTTTTCAACAGTGGGT